>NC_089822.1:2362500-2715000 GCF_035046505.1 Tiliqua scincoides
TTAGGGTGTTGTTGGGGATGACAGCAACATTTTGGAATCAAAACTGTGACGGATATTCACCAAATTACTACCTAATATTTTGCAATGTTTGAAGCAAAAAAAACTTCAATTAGTTTGAAGTCTTGGTGGAAAATGGCTTTTAAAGCAGAAAAATGCAGAAAGCAATTGATGATTAGAAATAACCCTTACATTATTTATTGACATTCTGATATACTTGGCTTAGATTCAGTTTGATTTCATGTTTCTTTGGATCAGCTTGGCAGATGGATTTTGCTTCATGCTTGGGAACTGAGCACAAGATATCAGGTCAGCTAGGACATATTCCCAGATCATTATTAGGCAACAGACATGGAGGTGTATTAATATTTTCTTAGCACTCTGACAAAGACAAGGGGCTTTATAGAATCATAATAAAGAGATCCAGACCCTCCTTCAGACCCTAATATGTCAGAACACACAGGGGAAGGGAAGTGGAGTGAATTGGTAGATGGCAAGCTCAGTTAGCAAGCACCAGAGTGAAGAGCAAGTCTTTCTCAGGCTTGTAAATGTGCTGGAGAAAGGAGCTGGATGGATGTTGGATTGTAAAGAGTTTCGATGGCAGGAAGGAGAAGGGCGCATGGGCTTTCTGTGGGGTATTCTGGCTCACCTGAGTCATCTGGGACATCAAGGATGACCACAATTATAAGCATGATGCTGGGTAGCATAGATTGGTTCCCAATAAAATGTCCCTGTGAGGGATGGATTTTCATGAGGATTCAGGATTTTCAACTCCCTGGGTTTGGGAGTGAAACAGCTTTGATTGATCTACTGGACCTTTCAGCTGCTTTCAGTACAATTTGTCCATGGTATCCTTCTGGAGTGCCTGGAGTTGGGGATGGGGGGTGAACTATTTTGCCATTCCTGTAGCCCCTCTTGGAGGGTTTCGTCCAGAAGATTATATTGGGGAACTAAGGACGCAATCCAAACCCTGCGTTCGGCGGCCTGTGAGGATCGCAAATGTGCGGTAAAGCACGTTTGCGCCTCCTCGGGAGGAAGCCAGGCTGGCGCTCCCAGAAGTGCTGGCCAGCGGAGGCCGATGGAGGCTCCCGTGCTGGCTTCCTCCCAGCTCCTTGCATTGGCTCGGATAAGCCGATGCAAGGGTAATAAGTAAGCATGGGGCAGGCGGGGAGGGAGGGAGGTGTTCCTGGGTGGGGGGAGGGCAATGGGCAGTTTTGCTGGATCCCAACCCCTGTCCCGGGGAGAACGGAGCGGCTTCAAGCCACTCCGCTCTCCTCGAACTTATGCCACCTCAGGAGGTGGCGCAAGTCCAAGGAGACCCATTGGAGCCAGCAGCCCTTACCCTGGGGTAAGGGGAAAAGTTTCCCCTTGCCTCTGGCTAAGCTGCTGCTGGCCACAATCCTGCGCTGGATACAGGGCAAGCCTGTTCCAGCGCAAAGCAGGATTGTGCTTTAAGCCTTGTAGTAGGCCAATGGCCACAGAACAACATTCCACAGTGTTCTATTTTGTCCCCTGTGCTATGATAAGGTATTGGACGAGGTGGAGTTTTGTCCCTTTCAGTTCTGATTCTATCACCTGTGCTACAGGCATTTTCTCTGATGTGCCTTGTTAACTTGTAAGTTTAACCTGGGAGAGTTGGATAGTCCTGACCATGTCCACAGATTGGAACTGATGAGTATTTTGGGCCCTTCTGTGACCTTTCTCTGTAATTGTACTTGGAATCATATTTGCATTTTGCAAATTGGAGACTTGTAAATAGGAAAGGGCTGTAGCTCAGTGGGAGAGCAGTCACTTTGCATGTGAAAGTCCCAGGTTCAGACCCTGGCAGCATGCCAAACAAGGCTGGGAAAGACTCATCAGAAACCCAGCAAGATGCTGCCAGTCGGAGCAGACAGCACTGAGCTTGATGGGCCATCTGTTTGACCAGGTATAAGGCAGCTTCATAAGTGTTCCTATGAAAGCAGAAGCTGAGTGGTACTGCTAGTTTTAAAACTGCTTCCTTCTACATCATCATCTACAAGTCTGAGTAATTTTGATGGGATGTAAAATGGACTAATTTAGCACTCTTCTCTTTTTCCAGGTTATTTTGAAAGGAGGGAAAGAGCGCAGTACTGGGGCAACGGGAGTCAATTCGGATTCTTCTCGTTCACATGCCATTATCCAGATTCAGATTAAAGACCCAGCAAACCGAGTGTTTGGGAGGTGAGCAATCAAGAGCTGAAAACCTCATGTTGCTCTCATGTGCCTCCAAGGTCACAGAAACCTTGGAGTCTTGGAGCCCCCTCTCACCATACAGCCACTCACCAGGAGGCTGCTTGAGACCATCTTTATGTGGCTGTTGCTCACTGGCAAGCCATTCCATGTGAATTCATGGAGATCGTCTGGAGACTCTACACTGTGCTCTGCCACCTCCAGGGATGCTTGGAGGCAGCATGGATACAGGCCCCATAGTGAGCCAGCATGCAGGGAATGGCTCCCCACCAGCAAGTAGGCACAGTTTCAAGCAGCCTCCTTCATATGGTGGCCACATAGTGAGAAGAGTTACGGGCGAGTGTCCTTTCTTGCAACACTATTGTCATGTTCTCTTCCTTATCCAGTGCAGGTCTCTGTGTTTTTTCATAGCTTCATTCCTTGGCCTGTATAAACCAGATGGAGTAAGTTTATGCTGAGTTATTTAAGCCATTTCTGCCCAAAGTTGCATATACACCACAGGGACCAAATGTGTACACCTGTGGGCCGGGCAGAAATGGGTTAATCTGCACAGTATAACAGGGGGCCAAACTAGGTGTGTTGCAGGTGATGTGTAATTGGGATCTCCTGTAGCTAGGGTTTTGGTGCGTTGTTTTTACTAATTAGTTGCCTTGCAGTACTGCTTTGACTATCATGGAAGGGGAGCTAGGGGGGAGCGGCTGTTTGGTCTCTCTTCTTGTGCCATTCCCTTGATCTAGAATCAGGGCTCTCCAAACCTGGCCCAAGGGCTGGATCTAGGGTTTGGAAAAAGCCCCCCACCCAGCAGCACTTACCGTTCTGCATCACTGTGCCCAGATTAGCTTGAAAGAAATGCAACGCCATGACAGAACAGTAAGCACTGCTAGGGATGGGGAGGACTCTTTTGGGACATAGCAGTTTCTAGTTTGGAGACTGCTGATTTAGTTCATTCCCCTTCAGAGGTGCAGTTTGCCTCTTGGAGGTAAACCAGCCCAATAGCAACTTCAGGAAGGGCTAGATCCAAGGAAATACATCTTTCCCCTGCACCACTTCCTCAGTCTTCAGAGTAGGCATGTGGAGTCTGGACAATTCAAATCGTACATATTCTTCTGCATGTCTAGTTGGATCTTTATTCTGCCTGCAGAATTTAAGGTCTTTTAAGGGCAAAATTTCTGAGTCATCCTCATCACATGCACTGTCGAATGCACTGCAATTCCACATTGTTAAATACACCATCTATTTGGGTCACTGATATTCAATTCCTAGAAAACTGCCTGAGAAGTGCTTGTGAACCATGTTCTTCCCTGCAACCTGTATCCAACCCTCCAGCTTTCTTTGTGTTGAATTTTTAAATTGCTGCCTGGTTCAGCAGTGGCACACTGCCCTTCCCAGTAATTTAGCACCAAGTTCTGACTCTTTGATACAAGACTTTGCTAGCTCTGGTTCAGTGCCTCTTGTCATATATTACAGTGATTCCACTGGCTGGGTTGTTTCTAGCAGGTATTCTGATTATTTATGAGAGAAGTTGTGCAGAGGTTTAGCGGTTGTGGATGATACTTATAAATAGCTTTATTTTGGACAGGCTAGGTGAAAAGGGAGGTGGGGGGGCAGGATACAAGTAAAGTAACCAGTAAGGAGTCATTTTTGTTTTCAGGATCTCATTTATTGATCTGGCGGGCAGTGAGAGAGCAGCTGATGCCAGAGATTCCGACAGACAGACAAAAATGGAAGGTGCAGAAATAAATCAAAGTCTTCTAGCTGTAAGTCAGAAATTTGACTTCTTCTTCGAGAGAAATAACACCCGCAATTCTTTTAAGCATGTGCTGAATATAAGACTCATTATTATTATTATTATTATTAATTATTATTAACAGTATATACGTATATACTGCTTTTCAACTAAAAGTTCACAAAGCGGTTTACAGAGAAAGTCAAATAACTAATGGCTCCCTGTCCCAAAAGGGCTCACAATCTAAAAAGATGCAGAAAAAAAACACAAAAAACCAGCAGACAGCCACTAGAAAAGACATTGCTGGGGTGAGAAGGGCCAGTTACTCTCCCCCTCCTAAAAAGAGGAGCACCCACCTGAAAAAGTGCCTCTTACCCAGTTAGCAGGGGTCATTCACTTGTTTGTCCTCCGGTGTGATTCCTATCCAACTTTCCAGTGCCAATACAGCTGTAATGCAGCCCCAAGGTAAAGGAACAAAGTTTCCCTTAATTTGAGGAGGCCTCCGTGACTGTTCCCCCCTACCACAGAACCCCATTGGCATAGCTGCATCAGCACTGAAAAGTTGGATAGGATTTGGCCCTACATGTGGTTCTCTGCCAACAGTGCCCTTCTGCTTTCTGTGTAGGACAGACAGGTCAGTTGCTGCGAAAAGAATAAATGGGTGCAGATTTGCCATAAGAAGGGGCAACATCCAGAAGCCAGCTGGGGAAAAGTTCAGTTTCCAAAGTCATTCTGCTGCAGATTTCAAAGTGACAGCAAGTCAGACAGAAAAATGTCAGAGGGAGATTAAGTAGAGTAGAAACTTAAAGGGAGTAGAGGTCTGAATTGTGACTCTGGCTTCTTAGCACATTGCAAAGTTAATCGGGTCTGTTTTTCACCACCTTTGGGGTACCAGCTCTGCACAGGGCTGCTTGGGTTGTGTGCTAGGTCTGGTGGGCTCTGAGGCTGAGTTGAAAAGGCCCTTCTAACTGGGTGCTGTGCTTGCAGCAGCCCCCCCCCCGCCCCAGCACCACCAACACTTTTAGGAGAGTCCTGCAAGTGGGGCAAATTGTTCACTACAGTCGTTTGCCTCACTGCTGCTGAGCATCATTTTTTTTCTTTGCTTTTGCCAGAATGAGGGGAGGAAGCATCTCTCCCCCCCTGGTTTTTCTTCAGATGTCCTCAGTTGTCTGTAAAGCTGCAAAGAGCTGGTACTATGACACAGAGAGCATCTCTGTTAAGAAACATTGGAATAGAAAAAGTATCAATCGACAACTGTGATGTCAGAAGGGGCCCTGGCTCAATTGCATAACAAAGCCCATATCTTGCAGATTGAAGGCCCCAATTCCAGTCCAGTTTCAGGTTGTAGGTAATGGGAAAGACCTTTCTGCCTGAGACCCTGGAGGGTTGTCGTTGCTCAGCATAGACCATTCCAGGCTGGGTGGGCCAATGATCTGACTCCATAGGAGACCTCTTTGCAGTGTTCACAGTTGCAGAGTTGGGAATTCCAGCATAGTCTTTCTTGAGGCGAGAAACGCTTCCCTAAACTTATAAACCTGCACCCTGCCTTTCTGTCCTAAAACGCACACATAAGGTGGTTCCCAGATCATTAAAATGGCGGGGAGAGGGATAGAAAAAGGACATTTCCATTGGCTGTTGGATTTTACAGAAAAGGAACTGAAAACAAATAAGAGAAGCTGACTTAGCGAGAGCCCCTAACAGGCCAAAAATCCAGCCAGCAACTAGGGATCAAATCCACCAGCATCAAAACCAGATTTGGAATCTGGAATTGTGACGCTTTGGATTTGGAATTTTATAATCTAGAATTTCTGAATACCTGGAACTCTGTTAAAATTGATGGGTACAGCCATTTTCCACTCAAAACATACTGAGTGGAAATCACTGTTTAAACTGTTTCCCTCCACTTCAAAGAGCTGAGAAAATATGGCAAGTGCACCCAGTATCATCTGCTATTTCTAGGCACCTGAGCCCAGCATGAGGAAATTAGTGCAATCTGGACCTGGATCCTAAACAATGCAAATGCCAACAGGGCAGCATCAGCCATGGCACAGCAGCTGGTGCTGGGGAGCAGACCAATACCCTGGGCAGCTCTGGCAGGCAGACTGGAGCGGTGGGCAAGTGGGAACTACCCCAACAGCATTGGGCACAGCATCTGGTTCAAAGGAGGAAGGGGCAGGAGGAGGAGACAGCAAGCTGAAGGGTGTACATGTTCCTACTGGGAGCAGAGCTGGGATCTGTCATTCTGTCTTGCTCGAAAGGGCACCTCAGAGAAGCCCAGCTGCAGTGCTTGCCGTTCAGGAAAACCCATTTTTCTGTTGGTCCAGGTTCCAGACCTGAGCGGTACTGAGAGAACACCTACTCCCTTGGCACACTGGTTGGCAGGCAGGGCATCACTTCCACTGCCACTTTGACCAGATTTCCCCAGACTGACCCCTTCTCAACCCAGAAAGCCAAAGGTCAGCCCTCTTTTGACATGCAAGGCTCCTGCATGTGTGCCTCTGCCATGTCCTCTCTCTGGGCTGGTGATTCTGGAGGGCACGTGCCTGCTGTAATCTGCCAGGGCAGTACTCCAGAAGTCCTGCTTTGCCGTTGCAAGTGCATGGAAGGACTTGAACTTGGGAACACAACTCATTTTGTGTGTAGTTGGTCTGTGGAACTCCTTGCCACAGGATGTGGTGATGGCATCTGGCCTAGATGCCTTTAAAAGGAGATTGGACAAATTTCTGGAGGAGAAATCCATTACAGGTTACAAGACATGATTTGTATTTGCAACCTCCTGATTTTAGAAATGGGCTGTGTCAGATGCAAGGCTGGGCACCAGGATGCAGGTCTCTCGTGATCTGGTGTGCTCCCTGGGGCATTTGGTGGGCCGCTGTGAGATACAGGAAGCTGGACTAGATGGGCCTATGGCCTGCTCCAGTGGGGCTGTTCTTATGTTCTTAACTACAATTCCCAGGAAGCCTTGCAGGTCTCTTGTTATCTGGTGTGCTCCCTGGGGCATTTGGTGGGCTGCTGTGAGATACAGGAAGCTGGACTAGATGGGCCTATGGCCTGCTCCAGTGGGGCTGTTCTTATGTTCTTAACTACAATTCCCAGGAAGCCTTGCGGGTCTCTTGTTATCTGGTGTGCTCCCTGGGGCATTTGGTGGGCCGCTGTGAGATACAGGAAGCTGGACTAGATGGGCCTATGGCCTGATCCAGTGGGGCTGTTCTTATGTTCTTAACTACAATTCCCAGGAAGCCTTGCAGGTCTCTTGTTATCTGGCGTGCTCCCTGGGGCATTTGGTGGGCCACTGTGAGATACAGGAAGCTGGACTTGTGGGCCTGTGGCCTGATCCAGCAGGCCTGTTCTTATGTTCTTATTTTACCAGCCTGGAGTACTGCTGCCATGCTTACCCTATTGTCTGTGATCCATGCACTGCCTGCTGCTTTTTCATAGTGCCAGAGCTAAACAAGGCTGAGATTTTGTGTGGACTAGGGAGCAAAGCAAAAAAGTACTGCATACTCATTTGCTCATGCACATAGTACACAGGCAAAATCTCTTATCTAAATCTTGTCCAACTTGTCATTATGCCTGATATATCCAAAGGAGGCCTAAACGTAACGCAACATTTCCCTATTAACCAGCTATTTAATTAATCTATACATCTATCAATCCTGAATCTTATTCCTAACTGTTACATAAATAATATATACTGAGGGGCAGACAGTGAGGGAATCAAATGTTGCTTGAGGTGCTTACCAAGGAAAACTGAAGTATTGCACCGGAAAATGTATCAGGGGTTATGGAGGTGGAGAATGCAGTGTCCCTAGCTGATGTTGCTGTGGTTTTGCCAAGGGAGGAGCAAATGGGGTGAGAGCAAAGTCTGTGAATGATACCTATCTGCACTTAGAAATCCTGAAGCTGGCACAAACAGCAGAAGGCCCGGACTTTCACACTGGTCCTTTCTCTACATGTGGAAACCATTTCCTTTCTCAAGCAGTCAGGCTGAGAAAGAGGTTTCATTTTCCTCTTCTTGCAAGCAGCCTGGCCTGTTTTCCACTGGAGTCAGTCATTGGCACTCTGAATATTAGGCATTATTCTGAAAATCCAGAACTATTGAATTTGGATTCAGAAATATTTGTAACAATTCCAAACATCACGTTATTTGGCTACCTCTGAATATTTCCAAATCTGATCTCTACTAGCAACCCAAAAACAATTGGACAAGCAACACCTTAATTTCTGGCCCCCTCAAGACAATGTCAAGTGAAGCCAGGAAGGAGCTCTCATGCCCACCAAAGTTGTGAGGCTCCCCTGAGAGCCTGACAAGAGAGGCTGGCAAGAGAAGCCTGGTTGTGTGAGAAAATGTTGCTGGTATAGTTGCAACTTCTAGATGACGTGACCTTTTCCCCTCCCCTCTTTCTCTAGCTCAAAGAGTGCATCCGTGCCCTCGATCAGGAACAGGCTCACACCCCCTTCAGGCAAAGCAAATTGACTCAGGTAAACTTAATGCCAGGGCATATCATTTATCAGGGTGTAGAAGGCGAAAGGGAGGAGAAAGGCGAGAAACAAGGGGTTCAATTTACAGAAAATCATATATCTTTCTGCTCTACAGACTTACACAAGTTTAAAACTTCTCTATCATGTAGTTTTGTGAACTGAAATCCCTGAAACCTCACAAGTGCAAAGTAGCCGCCTTAGATATTGGGACTAAATTCTTCATGGGAGAATAATCAACTAGTTAAGAAAGTTTCCTCTCTCAAGGGGCTACCATTGTTTCATTGGGAGACTGGGTGACTTACTTCTGAGGAATGCTACTAAGGCCAACAGTTTTGAGTTCCATATATTGCACCACACCAGTTGCTGAGAGTCCCTGGGCATAATTTTTGGAGAATAGTAATTTTCATTATTTTATTTAGTTTCTGTCTTACCTCTTTGCAAGGCTTAGGGCAGGTAAAAGCAGTTTTAAGGTATGTGTGTAGAAGATCTTAACTTTCTTTTTCCTCTCTCCCACTTTAAGGTCCTAAAGGATTCTTTTGTTGGCAATTCCAAGACATGCATGATAGCCAATGTCTCACCTAGTCACATTGCTACAGAGCACACCTTAAATACCTTGCGGTATGCTGACAGGTAGGTGACAGAATGAAATCAAAACAGACTTCTTGGAAGAGTTGCTGAGTCAGGTGGGGATCAGTGTATGGCAGACACACATTTGATTCCGTTATCTAAGCCTGTTACCCAGCAAGGAAGTTCAGTTACCAAGTTAACACAGGGATTGTTCAAATCTTAGGTTTTCATTGTTAAAGATGGGTAGACAGCAGAGCTTTTCTGTTTCTTTGTCGTAAACAGAGGGGGGTTGGGGTGCTCAGGGTTCTTGGTTTTTGAACCCTAAAGCCCTCAAGTCCCCTCTGCTCAGTAGTACTGCCACCACCCTGTATGTGCCAATGCCTCAGTCCAGGGACACCGAGACCCTCTAGGCTTAATTCTATCCCTTGCAGGCACTGAGCTCTTTCTCCAATTAAAGCCTCAGTCCTCAAGTTGCTAGACCTCAGTGAGCACTTGGTAGCTTGCTGAAAGGCTAGGCAGGATTCTGAACCTTTGTCCCCAACAGACAATGAAACAACTTAGTAAAAGATATTTTAGTTTATTAAGTACATAAGGTTACACACTCTGCAATAAGGCAGTAAATGCTAGAGGCATAAACATCTAGGAAACATATCAGCAATAAAATAATAAAGCTAGCTGGCTATCTCTATTAATACCTATCTCTCACCTGGGTCAGTTACTCTTGTAGATCTCTTAGCTCCAGGGTTACCTATGAGGCCATGATGGACAATGGAGCTCACACGCGTGCAGGAAGTTGCACCCAAAAACCCTGTTCAAGAAGGAACCTCACACCCCTTGGGCACCCATTATTATACTTCTTATGCTAATAGTACTGAGGTGACTTCATACTATTTAGACTGTCCAATCAGAACCCTTGAGGAACAGAACCTTCTTGAAGTTCGCCTGGTTGCTAACCCCTCATAGTTCTCTACCCCTCCCAGCTGGAGATCCACAGCTGCACTCCATCACACTTGATAAGGCACCTCTCTGTCTGCTAAGGTGCTAAACATTCCAATGGGTTGTAATTCTTGTTATCTGTCCTTTCTGGCCAGCAAAGGAGAGACAACAATCCTTTTGTTTATTTACTCACATTCTTGCAGCTGGGAACTGCTAGCAACTTCTCCATTACACTGTCTTAGTTTGGTTCAGGCTTCACATGCTAACCTAGGCCTAACATGTACTTATTCATGACACCTTTATGCTTTAAATAATTTGTTTCTTCACCCTGGAAATCCTTGCCTAGCAATAAATTTGCAGAGTAGCCTTGGGTAAGCAGTGATCATTTAGATAGGAGTGGAAAAGGCCCTGTCTGAGTCCCTGAAGAGCTTCTGTTCATCAGCATAGGCAGTACTGAGCTAGACAGACCAGTGAGAGGTCTTCATATGTTTCTAAACACAAGTGGAAGGAAGAACAACCTAGGTTTCTTGGGAGGGAAACCAAGTAAGTGGCACAACCCATCAGTACTGTGTGTGTTCTCATCAAGAGTACTAGGAGGCAGGTAGCAATAAAGTTTTCTGAGGAGCTGGTCCACTAGCCAGAAGTACAAACAAAAGTACAAACCAACATGGAGCTCAAGCATTTCTCCGAACCTGGAGATTTATTTTGTTCTATGTGATAGGACCCATCTACAGACAGCTGTGTATAGATAACTAGTGAAGCACACGCTTCTGGCTAATTTAGGGCCCAGTTTTATGCTGATCCCCTGCTCCACAGTACAGCAGTGCTGAAATGGCCGCTGCTGTAACCTATGGGGCAGGAGAAGTAGCTGAAGGTCTCCCAGGGGTAAGGGAACATTGATTTCCTTACCCTGTGTAGCACCCCCACAGCCCAATGGGTCTACTTGGATCTGCGCCTGCTCATTCACTGGCACAGAACTAAGGAGACCCATGTTGGGCTCAGATGTTCAGGAGGGGGGATAGGATCCAGCAGCAGAGGCCGCCGCTGTTCCCACCCTGTCCTGGGCCTGATCTACTCCTCCCCACCTTCCCCCCACCCTCCCCCACTGAGAAATGCCTTCCCAACACTTAGGGAGCTTACTGTGCATGGCTCCACCTCCTCCCACCAGCAGGGAGGCCCAGTGCAGACAAGCCTCCCCACTGGCACCAGTTGTATGGTGGACACCACAACATACCTTACTGCATGTTTACAACAGCCATTGCTCAGGTAGTGAGTGAGTGAGCAGTGCTGCCCGGGCACAGGATTGGGCTATTGGTATAGTTAATTTAGCTATGATCTGTTGCAAAAAACATGTGAAAATATCTTGAAAATTACAGTTTATTGTTGCTGTTAACAATATTGTGGTGTTAGAAATTCTGCAGTGTTTGGTTTTTCTAACTATGCCTTTTGGATGGCATTATTTCATAAGCATTCATAAATGCTAATCCATTTGTTTAGATTTAGAACTGCTGTACTCACAGTGGGTGTCTGCAATTTTGTCTAAAAGGGCAGTGCCAAAGAACCCTACACTAACAAGCAGTTCCTCCAGCTACTTTCACTTTAATGCAACTTGCTAGCTGCTGCACAAAAACCACTCCTCATGTGATGCAGGCCTTGACCAGAGAGCTTGCCTGTTAGAGAAGGGGCAGAAGGAGCTGTTAGGAATTGTCAGGGAAGGGTAAAATGGTGGAGATGAAACTGGGTTGATTTGTGACAAACGTCCCCAGCTTTTAAAAAGAACTTCAATAAAAAAACCAGAAGAAAGCAATCTGATGAATGGAGAGGGAGGGCTGTTGTAGGAATCTATGGGGATGGGAACCAGAGAAGGGGGCCAAGGGACTATGGAGATTGGTCATTCTGGGGTAAGAAAGAGTGAGCTTGGGGAGCAGTTTTGAAAGTGAACTTGCTTTAATTATACCATGAAAATTATCCAAAAATCAGGTAGGTCCCTGGTAAGATGCATTGCACAGGCAGTGAAAAATCAGGATCTTGTGTGCATAGTAAGGTGATCGCCATACAGTAGGTGCTTCCAGACCTTACAGAGCAGCTCAACCTATATTGCAAGGCTCTGGAAGCTCTGTTCAGAGTTGATGCACTTTTGAGTATTCGTTGCTGGAGGTAGCTGTGGAGAGACGTCTGGAAACAGTTTAGGAACACTGCTGCCTTTAGGCTCTGCTTGTGGTGGTTGTAGAAGCCCCTGTCTGGTCATGGTAGGAAATAGGATGTTGAACAAGAGGCCTCTGGGCCGCTTCAGCAGGACTGCTCCCAAGTTATTGGTTCAATTGCTCTTAGTTGATGTGTGCCCTCCTGCTTGTATGTGTTAAAGATTATTCAGACAAGGTAATCAGCCTGAAAGACTACTCTTAGGCAATACTTGAAGGAGGCTACTAAATAGGTGGTTTGTGTCCTTGAGAATATGTGGTCCTCCATTTATATGCTCCGAGATTAGGCTTGCTTGCTTTGGGAAAAAGATCTGAAGAAGTCTGCAAATGCTCTTTAGAAATAGCATTAGTTCATTTCTTTTTCTTGCTACTGCTGATTAACTTGAGAGGGGGCAGGGAGGAAAGTGGTGTGTGTGGGTTTGCCCAGCTTGCATTTTAATTACTTTCATGAATAGTAATAATGATTTAACAAAACAGTAGAAACAGGATTTTAAAAATGCTATGACACCTGATGTGTGTGTGTGTGTGTGTGTGTGTGTACGTGTGTATACACACACACACCCCTAGATTAATTAACAAGACCCAGTGGTTAATCGCTGGGTTAATTAATTAACAAGACCCATTGTATCACAGAAGAGAACTGTATGGTCATGCATTGTCCTGAACCCAGCCATTCCCAAGCATGAAGAATATAGGCAATTTCTGAACCCTCTGTTTTATACACCCTTTTCTGGCTTGTGCAAAATAGACATTCCAGCCACATTCCAAAGAAAAGTCATTCTGCTACAGGGAGAGGTAAAGTTGCTTTTTAATTATGAGGAAGAAAATTGGAGGAGCCAAATAAACCTTCTGGGGCAGAACACTCCACTTTGGGAATTACCACAGAAGAGGCCATCTTGTGTACACACACCCCAAATATGCTTCTGAACATGGTGGGACATGCTGTAGGACCTCACAAGATAATTTTGGCAGATAGGCAAATTCACTGGGAGGGGAGAGAGTCGTTTTAGGCCTTAGTATGGGGGAGGGGGTGAGATACACTCCTTTCTCACAGGATTGTTGTCAAGATTACAACAACTTATGTGAAACGCTTTGGGCGTTCCAAAGTGCTACACAATGTTAAGCATCAGGATGACAAAGATGGATGCCTCCTGCTGAGTTGAATCCCTTTCTCTATCTTGATCTTGGTTTTTCCTTCCCAGGGTGAAAGAGTTGAAGAAGGGCATGAAATGCTGCCCACCACCCACTCGTAATAGGTGTTCAGCTGGCAGTCTGTCGCCAAAACGCATACAGAGTTCTCCAGGCATCCAAGCTGGGGAAAAGAACTCTCCAAAGAAAGTGAAGCTGGGGTTGCACCACTCCCCCACGCCTGCAGCTGCTGCCCGGGCAAAGGTGCCTCCATTCCTGTGTCACCCTGGACACTCTCCCTTCTCTTCCACACCCAAAGCACAGGCCCGCAAAGGTAGCCCTGGCTCTCTCTTGCTCAGCCATCCCAGCCCAGTTAAAGGAGCTATGAGAGCAGGACCATCAGCCAAAAAGACAGTGGAGGACCCAATGCTGGCTTCTGAGAAAGGCCTCTTTGGAAAGGACTTTGCGACCAGGACAGCTGCATCTGCAGAGGCCAGAAGAGAGAACGGCCAAGGAGACAGGCCGCAGGGGAAGTGCCTGAAAGTGCAGCCTGTGCGGAAGCAGCTCATTTCCAGGAGTGATTTCTCTCTTGGCGATACGGATCACCCACCAGACCAGGCTGAGGCAAGCAAGCGAGTGTTTTCTGAGCAGTGTGTGGTGTCGGGGACTTGTCTCCCACCACACCAGAAGGATCGGGAGCAGCATCTTCGCCTTTACCACCAGCAGTTCCAACAGCCACCTATTTTACATCAGAAACTGGACTACCAGCCCCTGGAGAAGTTCTTAGCCCGGTACAGACCTCAAGAGATCCGGGTGAAGCACGAGTCCCCCTGTGAGCCTCCCCTGTCCATGTCTCCCCAGGGCCAAGACGAGACCATGCAGCTGGAGGACCTGGATGACAGTGATTTCAGTGAGGATTCCTTCTCCCCTGGCCCCAGCCGGAGGAAGCCTGAAGCAGAAGCTGCCAGGGAAGGCAGCCAGGGCCCATTTTTCCTCCATCAACGAGAGTGCCGGCCGGAAGATCAGAGTGAGCATGAACTGATTTTCAAACAGCATAAGCTGATGCCTAAAAGTGGAGCCTTGCTAAGTACCAAAGAGGCTGCCTGCTGTGAGGAAGCCCAAACAGGTCCTTCCGACTGGAGCACAGAGGACATGGCAGCGCTCAAGTCCTTTCCAGGGAACGATGTACCGGAAAAGCCTTATTGCTCACAAAGCGACAGTGTCATTTGTACCGCCCAGAATGATCTCCTTGGGCCCAAGCAGTCCTTATTTGCAGGTCCCTATCTGAGTGGCTTTGATGAGTGCATCTTCTTGCCGGAGAGAACACCACCAAGTCCTCCAGCTGCTCACAACGTGGCATCTGCAGGATGTGCTGGCAGTGACCAGAGAGGGGAGTTGGTCCAAGGCACACGTGCTCTGCATTCAGAAAGTGCAGAGAAAAAGCAACTCCAAATGGGAGAGGACCTCTGTGAGGCTCTGGCGCCTTCCTTGGACTTTGTGGCCAGAGTGGTGACACCCCTGACTGTGTCACTTCTTGGTGCGGAGACATTGGATGTTCCAGAAGAAGACACGTCCTACCAGTGGCAAGGAAAGCTAATAGTGGAAAAGCAGAGCTTGAGCCCCAGAGATCACCTGACTGAAGATGCCTCCCAGTTTCCTGAAAGTGGTGTGAATGAAATGGGTCACTGCAGAAAACAGGCAGTCCAGGGGCGGTCTCCACAAGCTGAGGCCACGTCTTCCTCACAGCCTTGTCGTGGCCCAAAGGCTCTTTCTTCCTTGGGAGGAGCATTGTCCTTGAGAGTGGGTCATGACTGTATTTGTGGGTTGTCTGCCAGAGATGCTGGTTTAGAAGGTATCTTCTCTGTATGTGAAGGGAGTCAGAGTGCCTTACATCTTGGTGACCTACAGGATAGTGAATGTGTGGCTGATCCACACTGCGATACCGACACAGAAGCAACTAGAATTGCCTCATTGAGTTGCTTGGGGCAGTTCAGCTTGGGTGAAAAAGATGGCACCAGACCCGTGACACAGCTCAAACCTGTTGGAATGCTGGTAAAGTCTCTTGTTTCAAGTGCATTGTCCATTTCTGGTGGCACAGAAAACAAGGAATCCTCTGGAGAAAGCATCTCACTGCAGCCTAGTTTGGAATTCAGGAAACTCGAGCTTGGCCATGCTCAAGAAGCATTCAAGTTCACATTCGACAGTGAGGAAATGGGGCACCATAAGAACAAATTTATTCAGAGTGCATTGACACACAATTCTTCTGATGCTGCAAAACAGGATTCACAGGTTGCAGGTAGGGAGATAAACACTGGATCTCCCAAGAATTCCCTGACAGCTTATGGTCAGCTGGATACATCCAGAGTGTCGTTCCAGTGTAAGGAAGCTCTGGAAAGGTGAGTTTTAAGAATCACTCTACCCACAGTTGGACACTGGGGGGAAACATCTGGGCCACTTGCCAGGTGAAGATGCCAGACCCTGCCCCTTGCAAAGAGCATGTTTTACTCCCACTTTCATAGTACCTGCCCCTGTGTTTCTAGAGTGCGTGTAGCACGGTGGCTGTGAGAGTGAGCAGTGGAGCAAGAAGCTCCTGCTCAAAATCCTGCCTCTGTCCTGAGCTTACCTGGAGGCACCCAACTAGGCTGCTGTTTCTGTGCCTCAGCTTCCTATCTGCAAAATGGGGTAACACAAATCTGCACTGTGGAGGTTTTAAGAATGAGTGAGAATATGTACGAATTGCTCTAAAACCCCAAGGAAATGCTAGCCTTTTCTCCATTGTCCCCTTGCTTGGGAACATGGTTTGGCTGTAGAAGGTTGTTCTTCTGAGAATTGGCAAAGCCAGTTGCAGCAAATAGAGTAATTTATTAAACATCGGTGTCCCATAGGCAATTTGTACTCCAGATCCGTCAGGAGCAGTTGGACGAAATGGCAGCTCTGTGTCTGCAGGAAGAGAGCTTGATCAGTCAGATGTTGGATGTGGTGAGTCTCTTGGACATTCTATAAAGCCCCGTGGCTGAGTTTTCTCCCTATTAAGTCAGCAGGAGCAGCGTATTTGTGCCCAGTTGCTCAGAGCATATGAGTTCAAAAGTAAGAATTCGTTCAGTTAACGATTAAAAGTACAAAGTGGAACCTTGGTGGTTTGCTGCTTGGTCACATAAACCAACCTGAAGGGAAGACGCTTCCTTTCTGAAGTCAGCAAACTGACTGCCACTGGACCAGAGTTACCCACACTCATCGGTACATGGGGTACCAGTGGCAACATTTTCTCTTGCCCATTGTGTTGAAGAGGAAGTCCTGAAAATGGCTGTCTAGCTTGGCCTTTGGAGACAGGGGAGCTTCTGTGGCATGCTCGCCTCTTGAGGCCTGCTCCTTTCCTGCAGCCACAGTAAGCCCACTCCCCATTCTGCAGCACCGTGGCATACAAACACCATTTGGCACCCGGGGCCCATAAAATTTTGTTACCCCTATACCAAAATTTAATAATAATAAATAATAAAATCATAGTATTGTTGTAAGCATATTACTGTAAGCCACCTTGAGGGCCCTTAAGTGGGGCATAAATCTCTTTAAATAAATAAATAATTTATTTAATTATTGCATTTGTCATTGCCCAACACATTTCCCCCTGCACATAAATAGCACCTTTCACATTAACAGCCCCAACACATTTCCCCTCCCTGCGAAAATAGCATCCTCTAGATTAACAGCCCCTAACAGAAGTCACCTCCCCACAAAAATAGAACCCTCAGGATTACCAGATCCCAGCAGATTTCGCTTTCCCTCCGCTTTCAGCTTCATTTACAGCCTCCTCTTCCTCACTTTTGCATCCACAAATCTGCCTACTGCTTCTTTAAACTCTATGTTTCCCGCATACTCATGCTCTATAGACAGCATGGATAGTTGGTAAGTCAGTCTTTGCCCATAGTCGTACAAAGAGAACTTTACATTAATTTTGAAAAGTTCCACTCACCTGCTGCTACAAAACCCAAATCGTTAGGAAGTGTTTGAAGCACAAGGCTGTTTGGCACAGAATCAGAAAAATCCCATTGAACAACAAATTCCAGCAATTGAAGTATCCAGGCCTTTGCTTTTTCAGGATCAACCTTGGCTGCTTTCAGATGGCTACACAGCCAACCAATTTCTCTCAAAATGTCTTCACCAGAAAACTCATCATAAATTTTTAGGAGATCTGTTAAGACTTACCAGAGTAACGTTTCCAACAGATCAGAGCATCCCTGCAATTCCCCCTGCACAAAACAGCATCCTCCACATAGCAGCCCCCAAACACATATCCAACAGCTTCTGTTCCATGTTTCCCAGACCCCCCCCCCCCCATCTCGGTTTCACACTCACTAAAGTGAGCACAGGTAAGCAGCCTGAGCATCTTTAAACATGAGAACACTGCACCCCACATATGCCCAAAATGGTTCAGTCACTGAAGGGAGCTGCATTCTGCATGCGCTCAGAGATGGCTCCAATAATCAGAGCATACCCCAACACCAGCCAATAAGGGGATGCTGCGAGGGGCCATACTGTGAGGGGATAGGCTCTCACAGCACCCCAACTTTTTCCCCTTTGGCTGAGCCAATAATGCTGTTGGCGCCAGTCAGGGTTACCACTCGTATTGGCTCACATCCTCCCTTACTTTCGCAGTCGCTTGCTGGCTGGTTGGCTGGCTGGCTACCCCCCCCCCTTTGAATCAGGGCCACCATTGGCTGCTGAGTGCCCAATCCCATATGTGTCTACTCAGAAGTAAGCAACAGTCAAAGGGGATTACTCCCAGGAGAGTGAGGCTAGAATTGCAGCCTCATTCGCCTGCCCATCCACACTGTTCTTTGCTCTGCCTCCATCTCTGGACTACTGACTGGTTTGCCTGCCCACCCTCCCTCTCAGAGGCAGCCTCCATTCCCCCATCTTTCGCCTGCTTGCTGGCCTCTGTTCTTCCACCCACCCAGAGGCTGCCTCCGAGCCCCCTCCCTGCACTGTTTTCCCCCACCCACTCTAGCCTGCAGTGGGTGTGCACTGCCACCACTGCCAGAACTGGCTCTGCGATGGACTTTGTGCAGCTCCGCTTCTGCGCATCCAGCCCCCCTTCACTGGAAAGAGGGTGGGCATTGCTATGGTGCCTGACAGCTCGGCTGCAGTGGGTGCCCGCGGCGGTGCAGCGGGAGGGGGGACTGGGGGCAGCGTGTCCTCCCCATTATGGCACCCAAGGCTGGCAGCCCCCTTGCCCCCCATTGCTACACTAGTGCTGCAGCAACCAGAAAAGTGCAGCAGGGAATTTTTTTGCTAGAAATTGGGAATTTCTCCTGAATACAACATCTGAATTACTCCTGTTTTTTCTTAGCTTAAATCAACACACACCCTATTCCAGGTCTGAGTAAACCATAATTAGGCTAGTGTTGCCTGCGAGTTGTTTCCTTCTCTGATGTGTCACCGGGAGCTGAGCCATACACAATTTCTACATTAGGGAACTTTGCTTTTTCTCCATTTGAGTTCCTCCACTATAAAAAGAGTTCCTGAAGGTGTGAGCTGCCTGGTGGCTTAACAGAGCCAAACCTGCATATTTATTGAATGTTGGTGTGCAGTGAATTCTAGAACTCTGACTTCATCACCACCCATGTCTGCTACTGTTTTTTTTTTTTCTCTTAGGATTTTGAGGGCCTTGTGCTGAAACTAGATGAAATGCTAATGCTGAAATCCAGATGTGTCCAAAGGATGCGGGCCCAGCTTCAGCCCTTCTTAGCCATTCCAAATGGGATGGCACAGCAGAGACTTACCCCCACTTAGTGATGAAGCACCTTTGCATCCATTTTGCAATGGACTTGTTGAGCTTTCATTTTGTTGCCGCCAGTATCCTTCGCCAGAGAGAACTGCAGCGGTCTTGGTCTTGTACGTGGCATGTTTCAAGAAAAGACCAAGTGCTGATTTCAGATAAGGAAGAAGCTCAGCTGAAATCAAACATCCCATGAACATCTGCGTTCATTTCTGTATCTTCCAAAGTTTCATATGTATCAATTACAAAACCTGTATGTCCCTCCTGTGATCATCACTACTACCACCAGCAACCAACCAAGACAGCTCAGCAAGCAGACTTAGCTCTGCTAAGAGATGAGCTTTAAAAGAAAGGTAACAGCTGTCCCCAAAGTAGTACAGCTTCCTGCTGGCTGTGCTAGCTTTGGAGAGAGAGCCCCAGCTGAAGCTGTTGGTGTTAGTACTGCCAACAGGAAATCAAGTGAAGTGATGCTAAAGTCTGTGCAAAATGCTTTTTTCCCCCCAGGGATGACCATATATGCCCCATACCAGTTGGTAGCACACCAATAATTGCTTCTTGGCATGCATTGAGCAGTACTGTGACCTTCTTGAAGATCTGTGTAAGGATGGATTCTAAGTTACCACTGCACTGTTGTCTTAAACTTCTACAGGTGTTCCTAGCAGCCCTGTGCAGACACAAATCCTCTCTTGTGAACTAAAAAGGGATTCACCTTCACAGAGCCAGGCAGAATTTCAAGCTAACTGGGGTAGTCTGTATGTCACAGTACAGGGCTTTTCAAACGGGGGTGCCATGGCCCCCTGGTCTGTTTCCCCTTAAGGGGCAGGGGCAGCCTGGAGGTAGGGCGGAGGCAGTGGCACGAGCCCCCTGCAGCCTCCTGGAGGTGGGGGGAGCCCTGCGCAAGCTTCTGCAGGGCTCTCTGCACCTTTGAAAGCGAAAACGGAGCAAATGTGCCCCGCCTCTGTTAAAGTGGAGTGTGATTGCTCCACTTTCACTTCTGAAGCTGTGGGGAGCTCTGCAGAAGGTCTCTCAAGGCTCCCTGCACCTCCAGGAGGCTGCAGGAGGCTGCGGTAAGTGGACTCAAGCTCCTGCAGCCCCCCTGAGCAGCACAATCCTGGGGATTTTGCCACTGCCTTCCCCCTGCCCCCGCTGCCTCCCCCTGCCCCGCAAGAACTTGGCTCAGACTCTTCCTGAGAGTTTGAAAACCGCTGTCATAGTAGATGAGGATCTGAATATTTGGTTTATGACAACAGTTGCAAAGAGTCTACTAGGTTAGGAGATTACCCAATGACACCATTATGTGTTTATGCCTAAAATCTCCTACTTAAGAATACATGTTATGAGACCTAGTAAGGCTGGCCATGTTCTTTACATGGCTTTAGAGGCCAGTTGTAGCTGCCTGGTTTCTGTGTTCAGTAAGGAACAGTAACGCATCCACAGTCAGTCCTTAGTGCCATCACAAAAGAGAAAAATTGTATCATTGTTGATGAAGGAAACTGGTATCCTGGCTTTCCACGCTTGCAGGAGCTCATACAGAGGCTTTAGATTAGCACTGGCCCCTTTGAGAAGGGCATAAAAATATGAAATTCAGCACACTTAAATGTGCTCCATAGCAGAGGTCACAGGCCAAAGGGAAAAGGTCAGAAATTAAACACCATTCCTATTCCTGTATTGTCCATCTCAGTAAAAGGGGTGACAAGCTGGGCAGCTTTGAACTGATGACATAGGGAGTGTCTTAAGAGTGTCTTGTTTTTAAAATGTCACACAAATTACTGCAAATTAAATTAAAGCATCTTTATATTATGCATGTCACTTTTATACTGATCTGCTTAAGTCATTGTACTCTAATTAAAAACCTCTTGGCAGTTCTACCATGTGTCCCATTAAGCAATCAGATATAATCCAGATATTATGAGCACAAAATTCACAAAGACATAAGACCTGACTACTAACAATAAGAGTACAGGCAGACTAGACATGCTGATGGGCAGTAGGATCAGATGTAGCTAGCCAGAGATTCTCACAAGAGGCCCTTATTAAGTAACCTTTCCTGATCACATATCTTTAAAGGGAAAGGAGACTGGGCCCCTGGAAGGTGGAAGCTGGACACTAAGGCTAATACAAGGTGGTTCTCAGTTTGTGGCAACTGATTTTTTTCCGTTTTCCAGCGCCATAGCTGAGCATGACAGGAATGGTTATAGGCTGGGCCTGTGGCTTATGCTTTCATACAGAGTCACGTTATTCCTCTTATCCATTGACAGTCACTTATCCATGGATAAGTGGCACCAACTATAAACAGACTATGACGCTGCTATCAGAGCCCAATCCCTCCTCTCAGATTCTATAGCACCTTACTCCTGTGATGTCTTAACACTCACTCAGGAGGCATATGCACCCATGGTCTCTTGAACTTCAGGGAAGCATTCAGTTCCCAAGTCAAGTCATCCTCATTAGGAAGTGGTAAACCAAAGCAGGAAGTGAATCATAGTGAGGTTTTTCAGGCCAGACCTGAAGCACAACAGTTACAAAACAGATCATGGATTTTAAAAAATGGGCTACACTCACAGGGCTGAGCTTCTGCAAGACCTGGCTTTAGTGTCAACTTGTAAAATTCAACAGTTCATCAGCCTGATCTATCGTAGCATAGCTAAATTTAAAATTTAGCTATCTTTGCATTGTGTGACTTGAAAACAATAAAATTTTTAAAGTCCATCCACATTTCAAAGTCACTATTATAATAAAAGACTAGGTCGTAGTGATTCTCAAACTTTAGCATCAAGACCCACTTTTTAGAATGAATCTGTCAGGACCTACTGGAAGTGATGTCATTAACCTGGAAGTGATACTGCCAGAAGTGACACCAAGCAGGAGAATTTTTAACATCCTCATATGACAAAATCTCTATGCTCTAGGATCCTTCAACAGCTTCAACTGTTTTCATGATCCCTGACTCTTAGGAGATGGGAGCCACTTTGAATGCCAACTCCAAACTCACTTCTGACTGAAAAGTATAGCCAAGTGGAGCCCTTTGATATGGGGAAGAAAGGTGGTGAACCTTCCACCATTGTCTGTACATGCTTGCTCTGTGTTTACTTTTCTGTGAAAGACTTGGCAGAAAAAACTAGGAGACACCACTGCAATTTGTAATATTTTGGTGACAGTGACACAAACATTTCATCAGATGGGTAAATAGTAGGGATTTCCTGTTCTCAGAAATTGCAAGGTTCTTGGGTTTGATTAGCTGCAACTATTGAGTTAAGAATTTGTTCTGCCTCTGAGAACCAAGAATCAGACACAAGTCACATTTTAAGGTTTTATTAGGATCTCTTTCTGCAGAACCAAAATACTTAGCAAATTACTTCAAAGATCATCAAGACTGCTTATATTTTATTTTGATCTGTAACCATGTACAACATAATACACTTTTGTACTATCAAAACCAAACCAAAAGTCTGATTCCTATTACTAGATGTTAATAGATTAATGCAACCATAGCAGTGTGAAAAAATAGAACCAATGCAGTGAATATTAAACAGAAAGTGCTTGAAAGAAAAGTCTTCTGATTTCACACTGTATTTTAAATAGATGATCAGCTGATTTTGCAGAAGAGTGTTTAAATTAAAAAAAGCCAACCAGTGTGGGGAGGACAAGAGAGCAGAGGTCCAAGGCTCTTTCCTGGGGTTTAAAACCAGCCAATAGGCAAGGGGTCCAAATGGGGTTCACAGCTTACCTGTTCTGAGAACTCTGTTTATCTGCTTGGACACTGGCAGGAGAGAATGGCAGCCAGAGCCAGCCACCAGAGAAAGCAGTACAGCTTCTCTGTATGCATAGCAACAGTTTCAGAAACAGTGTTGCACTAAGTTACTCCACCCCCCCCCCCAACAAAACTGAAATCCCATTGCACTAAAAAGGTAGACTTCTGTTAATCTCAACTGTGAGTCAGTGTCTCAGTACAAGCAGACAAACAATAAAAGGTCAGGGAACGAAAGTATAATTTGTTTCAGAGCTGAGCTGATACCTCTCTAACCAAGTCCAGTGCAAGACTAAAGAGGGGAGGGAACAAAAAGTACAGCTAGTCTGGCCTGACTATGTACAAGCTTCAATCAAGGATCTCCGTGGCCTAGCCAAAAAAGGGAACTTGGGAAAGGACACTTAATCTTTAACTGAAGAAAGCAAGTTGGGCTCTCTCCAATGGGAACAGCATACTGAAGTGATGCGTGCCAATGAACCAGCTTTCCCAGCATCCCAGAAAGGCAAAGTCTTCATGACATTCTCCTTCCCACACCTGCAGAGTGCCACACGAGGGTGGCAAGGATCTGGCTGTCAGGAAAAAGTGTGTGCTCCTTTAAGCTCTGTTCAACTAGCTCCTGCTCTGGTCATTAGGTCTTCCAGTGCATTGTCCTGGTCATTGTGTAATAATAAAGCCTCTTTAATGTCTTTCAGTTCAAATCCCATTTCTTTAAATTTACTCATTAGCTGGAGAAGTTCTGTTGTCTGAGAGAGAGAGAGAAAGGACATGGTTAGAAGCAGATAATTATGCTTTCCTGTATCTTGAAAATATGATCAAGTTTTGCATACCTTCTGTCATGTGCAGCTAATTAGTTACTAGGTAAGAAGAAAGTGCTTAATTATGGTCAAAACTTGTTTATGTCATTTCCTGCTTAATGTCACTTGCAGCCCTCAGCAGACACCATGAATACTGTTCAGTATGAAATGAGTTTGACACCCCTGGCCTCAATTCTGAACATTTCTGAAGAGGTAAAAGACTTCGTACAGGAGCACCCACTGGAGCACCATCTGCCGGCTTCTAAGGCCCAGACCAAATGCGCAAAAGCCCATGTGGAAACAAGCATTTCTCACAGAACAGCAGCAGGACCAAAGAGAGTGGGGGGAGGGGTTGATGTCTTTCCCATCTTCAGCACAGACTACAGCAGTAGTCTTCAACATTTTTGTGTCACGACCCCAATAAAGTATGAGACTGGAGACCAACTCTTGATCCGCGCACCCCTCCTGGGACCCTTTCTGGCCACCCCGTTGCCATGCATTCCCCACCTCTGTTGCACCCTCAGCGCTGTTCACCAACCAAATACTCTTATTAAAAAGCATTAAAAGTTTGCCATGAAGCATAATGAAAGCTATTTTAGGACAACTGTTTTAAGAACCTCAGCAGGGCTGGGACACAGTCTCCTGGTACCTGAAGGGGTACACCAGATGCCTCTCCCTTTACCTAGTGGTGCTCTAGTCCAGTGGTCGTCAATCTTTTTCGTTCCCGCAAGTTGCTTTGACTCCCAATTTAGGCTTCGTGAACTCATTGGGGTCACAACCCCAAAGCTGAAGGACACTGGACTACAGTATGGATCAGACACGTACTATGCTACAAGTATAATTATCCACAGATTTTTCACCCAGTTTGATCTCAACGCAATGAGAAGAACCCTTTAAATTAAAAGAAAAAGTCATTTAACAATAGCCTCGTCAATGCAAGAGAGGGCAGCTGGCTGACAATCCATTAATCATTCTTTCTCTACATACTTAGAACAGCTTCACTACAAGGCAAGGGATCCCTCCCTTCCCCTTGAGCATGTAAAAGAAAGATAATCACTTTGCATTCTTTCCCAGCACTATGTTCTAGGAGGGGCACTGGCTCTGAGTGAAGCCTTTCTAGGCGCCTGGAGACAGACTGATTGATGGAATGTCTGCCTAATGTGAAGTGTTTTTAACTTGTTTTAATTGCGTTTATGTTTCTGTATTCTTTTATTTATGTTGTAAGCTGCCTTGGGTACCTTTGGGGAGGGATATAAATACAGTAAATAAATAAAAATAAATACCACCTCTGTCTTACATCGCAAAGGTCAGCAAGGCTGTTTTTAAATCGCCAAGCAAAGGAACACTGTTTTTTAAATGGATTTGCTTTAATGTGATTTTTGCCATTCAGGTGACTTCTGGGAATGGAACCCTCGTGAATCATGAGACTCGACCTGTATTTAAAACCGTATCTCCTTTATAGTAATTGAGCCACAGCCCTCCAATGATTAGGGTGGAAGAAAGTAAGTGAAGGCAAGCAAACTAGGCCTGAACAACAACAGAGAGTATGGGTATGTGTGTTATCCCCCACCAGCTGGGGTAGCAGTTATCTATCATGTTCCTAAAATTAAAACCTTATGGATTGCCTTCTTCTGCTTTCATAAGACTTCATTAGTTTCTTTTCCTATGCTACTACAGGTTCAGCCTATTCATACATGTATTTTTTAAACACGGATTTGACTCAACACAAATGGCCCCTGCAAATGAGGAATGTGCTGATCCCTGGAGAAGGGGAAAAATGCATCCCTTTAAAATCAATTTAAAAAACTGAACAGTCCTTTAACAATACCCTCCTTAATGAGAGAGAGAGGGCAGCTGGCTGACAATCCATCAATCCTTCTCTCTCCAGGCGACCCCCCCTTCCCCCTGAGCACGTGAAAAAAAGGTGATCACTTTGCTTTCGGTGAAGGGAGAGGCTGAGTGAAGCGCCTTTCTAAGCCCTTGGAGGACTGATTGATGATTGTCTTCTTAATGACTCTTCTTACATCATAAAGGTCAGCAGGGCTGTTTTTAAATCACTGGAGCAAAGAAACTTTGTTTTTTAAATTGATTTGCTATAGTGCGTTTTTTGCCATCCACGTGAGTGCTTGGAAGGGAACCCATGCTCAATCTGTATCTTGTTTCCCTGCCTGAGTGGCCATTGTTACCAGTGGTTTTGTAAAATATAGCTTCAATTATTCACAATAACTATGAGCTATGTACTTCTGAATTATTTTCCTACATCTCTCCACTGCCCTTTCTGGAACTCAGGCAGGTGCTCAAAACAACTGACCCCTACTACTATGAGGTCAAGTCATACAAGCTTCATACTCCAGCGAAGGAATTAAGACCACAAACTTCTGAAGTCATCGCTGCTCGCTCATCATGCGGGCCAGGTAGGAATTTTTTTCTGTCATCTGAACTGGTTTGTGGATGGCAGTTTTCTCGCTTACCTCAGACTGGCGTGATGGTGTGCTCAGTAGGTATCATGCATTAAAAATTGGTCACTTGTATTTAATAAAGTGGTCCAACTTAAACCCAAGTGCAGTCTGGTGTATTTGAGGCAGTCCGGTGTCTCCCTTACCAAAGGCTGCTGAGAAAACTCCACAGTCAGGGAATAAGAGGGCAGGTCCTCTACTGGATTACGAACTGGTCGAGGACCAGGAAACAGAGTAGATGCCAACAGGCAATTTTCAGTGGAAAGAGGTGAAAAGCGGCGTGCCCCAAGGATCTGTCCTGGGACATGTTCATAAATGACCTGGAAACAGAGTTAAGCAGCAAGGTGGACAAGTTCGTGGATGACACTAAGCTTTTCCAAGTGGTGAAGACCAGAAGACAATGTGAAGAGCTCCAGAAGGATCTATTCAAACTGGGAGAAAGGGCAGCAAAATGGCAGGTGCGTTTCAATGTATGTAAGTGTAAAGTAATGTACGTTGGGGCAATAAAACCACAGATAGGCTAATGGTTTCTGAGCTGCCTGTGACTGATCAGGAGAGAGATCCTGGGGTGCTTGTGGACAGCTCGATGAAAGTGCTGACCCAATGTGCAGCAGCAGTGAAGAAGGCTAATTCCATGCTTGGGATCATTAGAAACGGTACTGAGAATAAGATAGCTAATATTATAATGCTGTTGTACAAATCAATGGTAAAGCCACACCTGGAGTACTGCATCCAGTTCTGGTACCACATCTCAAAAAGGACATAGTGGAAATGAAAAAGGTGCAGAAAAGAGCAACCGAAATTATTACTGGGCTGGGGCACCTTCCTTATGAGGAAAGGCTACAGCGTTTGGGGCTCTAGAAAAAAGGCACCTGAGTGGGGACGTGATTGAGACATATAAAATTATGCAGATGGATGAAGTGGGTAGGGGGATGTTCTTTTCCCTCACACAACACCAGACCCAGGGGTCATCCACTAAAATTGAGTGTGGGAAAGTTAGGACAGACACAAGAAAATATTTCTTTACTCAGCACATGGTTGGTCTGTGGAACTCACTGCCACAGGATGTGGTGATGGCATCAGGCCTAGATGCCTTTAAAAGGGGATTGGACAAATTTCTGGAGGAAAGTCCTTAACGGGTTACAAGCCATGATGTGTATGTGCAACTTTCTGATTTTAGAAATGGGTTATGTCAGAACGCCAGATGCAGGGGAGGGCACCAGGATGCAGGTCTCCTGTGTGTGTTGTGCTCCCTGAGGCACCTGGTGAGCCATTGTGAGATACAGTAAGCTGGACTAGATGGGCCTTTGGCCTGATCCAGCAGGGCTTTTCTTCTGTAGGGTTCCTATCCGCACTGAATCTGTTGCGGTGTTTGCCTGACCAGCTGTATCAGAGGTGGAAAATGCACACATGGATTTCAGAGGCCAGGGACAATGGGTAGCTAAGTCACAGTCCTCCCACAGGCCATGCCTTGACCAGCATGCATGCCCAAGTAAGGCAAAGTCCACTTGCCTCTTTACACCCTTTTCTGATCTACATAACACTGCACGGAAGCTGCAAGGATTGTTAAGGCTTGTGATAGGCTCTCTCCAGGAAAGGCAACTGCACTTTAAACCCCTCTAACATCACTCCCCTCCTCCCCTAAGAGTAAGGCTCCCTTGAATTCCTCCCCTAAATGCTGTCCCTGTCCCCACTCTCTCAGCACACAAAATATACACTGGCCACATTCACCCATCAGAAGATTGGCACATTCTGCATAGCACTGGCTTTAGACCCTGTCTAAGATTCCTCCACCAACAGGAGCAGTTCTCCTTTGCCCTCACTGCTTCCTTCTTAACAGGGGAAGGACTGGCCACCGGGTAATTTTCTTAGGAGATCTCTTTATTCAGTAATGCCTCACACTGTCTGGTTGTGCTCTGCAATATAAAAGTGCTTTTGTAACTCAGCAATGCTGTGAATGAGCTTGCTTTTTCTACAGCTCTGCTAAGAATGGAAACTTTTGACTGCCTCCAGGGCAGAGATTATATGGTGTGGGATATGCAGTTGAGATGACAGTGACCAGCCAGGAGACAGCTGTAATGGAGCCTTATCTGACCCAGAAGAGTACCACTAGGAGGGTGCCTCACTAAGAAGGCCATGCAACCTTCTATGAGCCCACTTACCAGCACTGGTTTTGGGTGCATGTGTAAATAGCTGTTCTAGCTTTGGAACACAGTAAACAAACTATTTAAGACTTATTGCAGAATGTTCATTAACAGCTAACGTGACAGTGAACCTTTTTAAAAAGAAGTCCTTGCTTGCTCCAGAAAACCCCATTTCTGTCTGATTAATCCAGCCGCTCACTGCTACAGCAGCTACAGACAAGCACTCTGGTCTCTGGGGCAGAAATTGTGCAGCTCCAGCAGTGCCCACCCCCAAGACTGCTGACCAACCCTCCCCATCCACAGAACTGCAGCATTTTCCATTATGTAACAGCCACAGCCACTGCCAGCCACCTGGTCAGGCCCTGAGCCAGCGAATCACCTTGTGCTAAGGTGCAAAAGAGGGAGGAGCTGAAGGCTAAGCACCAGAGCAGAGAAGATGATTCCCTCTCATGGTCAGAATGCAAGGCAGAAGATGGCTTTGTTTACCACAGTGAGAACAGCACTAACAAGGTCAGCAAGTCCAGCACCCAGCAGCAGCATCACCACCACTGCAGCTGTGAATACTCACCTTCTCTTCTGAACACTGATACATTTCCAATGCAGCTTCTACAAGGAGTGGATCAAAGCCCTTCTCACAGAACTGCCCATGGACAAACAGGTAGTCGAGAACCTGCAACGTGAACAGGATGGAGAAGCTGAGGTCCTGGCCTTACATGCAGACTAGGTGGGCAGAAGCCCAGTGACTGGCCGTGCTAAGCTCATCAAGAGTTTCTGCCACTGGACCTTGGCCACAGCAGGTCCTTCATGTCAACAGCTTGGTCCCGTAGAAGGACAGAGCTTGGCCCACTGGTTTTACCTTCACCTTTTGTACTTGGTATTTCTTGAAGCAAAAATCTGCATTTTAAGAACAGCATCAGCATTTACTCTATATTCAGAGCTTTTAAACATATGACATCGCCTTACACAATGTCAGATTACTGGCATCAAGCCCAGAAGAATCAACAGCTCTGCTAAGGCTTAGGCAGAGATCCTTCCCAGTCCTGCTAAAAGGGATCCTTTTAACAGGGGGTGCCAGGGACAGGACCTGGTACCTTCTGCATGGAAAACAGGTGCTCCACCCCAGAGTTACAGCCCCAGCCCTAATTTGCAAAAGAGCATTTCTAAGTTCTGTTTATATCCATTCCCAGTCATGAAGCCACCCTGACAGAAAGAAGAGCCAGACTGGATACGGCCTTGATGTGAAATATTTCCTGGCTGTTACTAACATTTGTTTGCCCTGCACGAGCCCATGAATTCTCAGGTCCATCATTTCTCAGCTGTGTACTGCACACAGTCCTGCTCTAAGAATCTCACACTCCACGTCAGCAAGGGACAACTGCCAACTGATAAAGCTCCAGCCACATTTTCAGTAGATGCTGGTGACTGATACGGCACCATTCAGCCCAGGACAAATTTTGACTTCCATCAATCTGCATTATGCACTCCCATTCTGTGACCAAGGCCTGAGCAGCAGCTGCGGCAGCAGCAGAGATGACCACCCAAAACTCACCTGTTCTATGTTCTGCCCCTTCTTCTTCATGGCTTTGAAGACATCCTCATAGGAGTAACCCATATTGACAACAGTTTCAACACACTGCCGCTCACTGGAGGAAAGGGCTTGCAACACGTCTAAACACATAGAACCAGGCCATTTTGCACAGCTGGTGGTATTGGGCACTTTAGACTTCAGGAAACTTTGGTGAGTTACCTAGTAACAAAAGGGGAAATAAATTATTTTAGATAAAAGAACATGGAATAATGCTCCCCCAATGTGAAGATAGAGGAAGTCTTCACACAACACCTGAGAGCCAGTACACTCTGGTATATTGAAGCAGGATTGAACCAAAGCTAACACTCTCCCACTGCCATGAACTCACAGAACGTGCTCCAAGGCTGCTCGACCCCATCACAGCAGTAAAAGGCACCTTTTCCCAACCAGACAGGATTACTGGTAAGAACACCACATGATGAAGACCGCAAAGGAGTTTGCACATTTATGCCACAGCAGCTGTTACCAGAATGCATTTTCCCCAAGTGACTATTGTCATTACAACAAAAACAGGCCCAAGCAGATACTCATTTCATTGATCACCCTCAGTTCTGGCTCTGAGGATGACAAGTCAGTCATCAGTTATGACTGCATAGCAATTAATAAAGGAGTGGCTATTTTAGGAGGCTATTGCACACCCAGAGTGATAGAAGGCAGGAACAGTGGACAATATGAAGACATTAACCTTGCACAGCCCGTGCATGGCCTCCTCTTAGGACAAGACACTTTATAAAAGCATCTATACTACTTGTGATGCACTGAAAATGCAACAAGCATCCACAGGTAAGATTTAACATTTAGTGCTAGTATTGAACTTGCTATGTCTCACAATTATAGTTTTGCATCCCAATTTCGAAATGCCTCTGGTTAATCTTAGAAAAATGCCAATGATCCTATTTGGCAGGAAAATGGCTGGTGAAAATGGGATGGGAGCATTTCTGAAGTCACAGCCTCAGAGTCAACCCATGGCTCATGTGAACCAGATGCAGCTGGAGTTTGATGGGATCCTGTGGAAAAAGGACACCTTCCAACACACACAGGATACGAAGGTACTTCTTCTTGAGATGAAGTCTCTACACAGTGGCCTGATTCAGACATGTCATGTTTTCCCACTGCATGAAGGAGTCTCCAAGAACACTGGCTCACGTGCTCCTTTCAGGCATGCAAGAACTTCTGCTTCAAACCAAGTCACTTTACAGCCAAATCAGAGAATGAACCATTGAAGAACTGTGGTTTAGCCACCATTAATCTTACAATCCATTAGGATAGGTATGGGTGCCTCTTTCCAGGAGACAAAGGTATTCAAATGAGCTCAAACCAATATTCTTACTATGTAGAACGTAAGAGGAGCCCAGCTAGATCAGGCCCAGGACCCATCTAATTCGGCTTCAAGTATCTCACAGCGGCCCAGCAGATGTTTCAAGGAGCACACAAGACCACAGCATTCTATTTATGCTCACTCTCCCCAGCAAAGTCATCAGACTGCAATCATGTTTAACTTGTGCAACTTTACTAAACACAGTGACCAATTTTTAATGCATGAAACCTACTGAATATACCTTCCCTCCCTTGCCAGTCTGGAGTAGGCAAAAATAAACCCGCCCCTACAGCCAATTTGGATGACAGACAACAATTCCTACCCGGCCCTCATAATTAGCAACCAGTTAATCTCAGACTATACTTACTCATCACGGCTTGTAACTGTGATGGAGTTTTCCTCCAGAAATCTGTCCAATCCTGTTTTAAAGGCATCTAGGCACAGCTAATAGCACACATTTATGAAGCTTGTTGAGAAGCCCACTAAGGCTCCATGTGTTCAACCGAAAGACCTATGAAGTGGGGGGAAGCAACTGTCTGTTCTGCACCATCTCTCTCCCAGGGACCATTGCCAGGGAAGCAGCTGCTCATTCTTCTTGCTATGATAGATGCTTTAACTTCTGTGCTGAAAAGTAGTACAGAAATGTTTTCCGTCATCAGTTTTACCTGATGGCCTATATGGGGAACCAGGTTTACGGAGAGACCAAATGGAGTCGGTGTGTATACATGGTACTATCTACAGTCAAGTTCCTCAGGCTTGCTGAAAGCCTCAAGGTCTGTGTATTGGAACTCCTCAGTTTAACTCAGCAACCCTTCAGTTGAACTCAGGCTGCAACCAGCATACTTTAATATTTACACATATTGCCCAGGATCATGAGGAGTTTACTTTCAAGCAAATGTGCTTTAGACTGGGCTGCAAAAGAATGCAAAATACCACAGTGAGAACTGTTTGAAGGAATCTACAGCACAAGGCTGGAATCCAACACACATTTACTAGGAAGCAAGTAAGCCCCCTAACATGGTGCTTGTTGGCAACAATCCTTGTTTTCTGGGAACAAAAAACTGCAATGCTTGATTTGCAATTCTGTTCTGTCCATAATCTTTGTGGGATTAATTACATGGCTGATTCAGACAGACAAAAAATAAACCTATGAACTAAACTGCTGATGTAATTCTATCTGCGCTGGGGCAAGACGAGATACAAAGACTTCTCCGGACACTGTTTAGTGTCCACATTCCTGGAGGAATGTTCCCCGTATGTAGAAATCTAGCACAGTAGATATGACTGAGCTGTAATGGGCCAGGTTTTGTTTATTTTTAAACTTGCAGGTAGTTCAACATTTTTATTAATGAAGACAGTTTGTAAAATCTGTGATGTGATTGGCAGCTGTGGGGGGGGGGTTGTCCCTGTCCACTTTACTTTAAGCACCACCCAAAGCAAGGTGCTAATGCTACTGGACAAGAGGAAGGGCTTTGCATTTGAGCTCCCTTTCTGAACTCATGTATCTCACTATGGGCTGTTGAGCAGGCGGTTATGTTCCCACTTTCATCAGGGCAGAGAACCAGCAACGGTACCGCTAAGGATGAGGCCCATGCCAACTGGGCATAAACCCATGAGGTAATGGACGTTTTCCATGGAATAAGTACTTATGAGGAACCAATAACTACACGGATGTCCCTACTCCGTGGGTCTTGTGCCACAAAATATCCCTTTCCCACTCATGCCCTTTTTAATCTGCAAGCTGGGAGCCTTCCATGTGGGTTTTTGGTTGCAAAATCCACATGGTTGTCTGGTAAGTCGGACGGGTCTATTTATCACTGACCAGTCAGACAACCCTATTTTACTTGCAAAGTCCATCTACGGAAGACGTACAAGTCCCCAGAAGCCTTGCTTTCAGGAAAATCCTGGAGCTCAATGAACACTTGACCATGGCTTTGTAGCTTGGCCACTGCCAGCGTCTTCCATGCCAGAAAGATCAGTGCTGGAAGTCTAATCAATTACATGCAAGAGAGGTACAGGGGAGGAAGTAGCTAGCATGTTCCATGAGAAAGCAGAGGGAATTCCTAGGGAAGAAAACAGGACTTCAAGGAGAATGGAGGGACAGTCAGCTGGCTCTTTGTCTAAGTAAACTCTCAAGCCCACTCTCCAGGCAGAGAGGGGCCTGACACATCCTGGAAGTTATTTTTACAATAGGATTATGATTAATCCACCCAGGCCAAGAAGCAGGATAATCTCCAGAGAAAAATCCACTCTCAAGCGACCACAACATTTCCGCTTGCTGGACAGCTGCTCACAGTCCCCATCCACGAACCTCCTGTTTAATTTCTGTAAGCACAGTTGGGTACAAAGAGCACAATAACCCAAAGCAGAACCACAGCCAGGCCAGCTGAAGGCCACTACATTTCAGCGCAAGCAAACCTCACCAGCCCTTCTACAGATACAAAGCCAGCCAAACAGTAGCAGCAACCAGAGAGGTGCAGGAAGGGCAGAAAGGCCTATGGCACGTTAGGCTGCAGCAGGGTTTGTGTAGGCAACAAGCTGGGTCATAAAAATGCATGAAGACAGACACTGGAGAACCGTCAGCAGCCAGAACTGGAAGGAGGGAATTCCTTCAGTAACCTCAGCCCTGCTGGTAGACAGTGAAGACCATTCTATTCAATGCGCTCCTGCTTACAGACCTTTACCTTTTACAATTATCTGAAATGGCTGCTGCTGTTTTATGTTGCAGTATTACTGGATAGTCCCATGTATTTGTAACTTCTGACATTGCTCTGAACTGTTAGCAGCTTTGAGGATGATTCCACGACAGAACGGCAGGATATAAATCTCTGTAGCAAGAATATTTCCTTTCACATCCAAATGTTGAACAAGGCACTGTTTAAACACACACCACTATCCAATCCAGGTCCTCTCCCTCCCTTGAAGAAAACCCCCCCCCCATCTCCAAGCCAAGCCCCTCAGCTCTCTCTGTGCTTACCGCCGTTGTTGTGGTGAGAGCTGGCATCTCTTCTGTACAAGCTACCGAGGTGGGCAGGGAAGGCAGTCTGGGAAACGTCTGGGTGTCTGGGCCACTGTCCCCACTGAGGTCAGGCAGCCCAGCCCCGTGGTGCCCATTCAGTTCACTGGCTTTGCTCTGCAAAGAACTGAGGAAAGTGCCGTTGCGGAGGCAGGCTGTGCTGCGGTATGTGCCTGCTATCTTTGCCATCTGCAGGTCACTCTCATCCGAGTCGAACTTCGGGAAGGAGAGAGACTTGATATTGCTCACTGATGTCACAGGCGAGAGAGACACTTTGGAAGACAGTGACATCTTTTCGCATCCCCCCAGCTGTGATAAAGTGACAAGACCATTTGGTTTGTGGACAGGCTTGAGGTCCAAAGTGGCCCTTTCCAAAGATGCCAAAACCTCCTGGTCTTGCAATGCAGACTCAGATGCAGCTTTGGGCAAGGTGTTGTCTAGCAGCTGGGCAACTATTGGTCCTGTTGTACCAACGTGGACTTCCAAAATGTTCTTTAGCTCCTCTTTATCATCAATGGTTTTTAATTCCAGTTTGTCAAAGGGGTCTTCTTCACACTCAAAATCTTTTGGGTTGAAATCAGCCTTTGTGTGGGGTGGGCTCAGGACTTTTTGCTTGAGGGTGGTGCTGTTGGCTGGGGTAGGAGTAAGAATGTAGTTGTGCTGGAGACTTGCAAGAATAGGATTGATAGGAGGCGGCATGGCTGCACCTGGGCACTGACTCTCTGAAAAGCCAGCTTGCCTTTGCTCATCCAATGCTTTCTGTTGGGCCTCCTGTTGGATAGCTTGGATTCTTTTAATGTTCTCAGCCCACTCAATAGTCCTGTTTTCCAAAGAGAAGTCATACTGGAAGGGAAAAAGACACAAGCCGTCAACATAAGAGATACAGGAATTGCAACAGCAACTCCATCCTCTCCAAAGCAAGAGGTACGTATCAGTAAGAGCAACATCTGACTAATTCATTATAAGGATTCAGCAGGCATGGCTGTAGTTAACACACTGGGTATATTTTTAGACATCAAGATCTAGTGTCCCTATAAAGCAGGGGTCTCCAAACGTTTTGGTCAGAGGGCCACAAGAAATATCTGGCATAGTGCTGAGGGCCAGAAAAAAATTTAAATATAAAATTTAAATAAATAAATTAGAGATGGAACTTAGATGAATGAATAAATGAATGAATGGGCTCATTCACTCAGCCTCTCCAGCCCTCAGAGCACTCTCCAGGTGCAATCAGAGCACAGCTCTGGTCATGTTCAGTCGAGTGGACCAGAGGCTTTCAGGGGACAAGAGGCTGGCCGCTGGCCAGATACACGCTCACTGTGGGCCGCATCTGGCCCCCAGGTTGAGGTTTGGAGACCCCTGCTTTAAAGCATTGAAATTAGGAATAGAGAGTGTTTCACACCCCTAGGAGCAAGACTTATGCAGGGCAGTTCACATATTCAGGCTGCAGCTTCAAACTCCTGGATACCTGAACAGCCCCTGCAATTGGCCAGCTACATAACAGGCTTCCAGTCAAGAGTTACAACTGTTCGCAAACCAAAATACTTGCACTGGCCTTTCTTGAAACCCCATGGTTAGATACAGACAATATGGAGCCTGGGGCTGAGTGCTCCAGTTTTTCCTAAAATGCTGGCCAGCACTAACATGGTAGCTTGGCTTACGGGGGGGGGGGGGGGAGAGGAGGACACAACTGCAGTTGCCAGGGCCTGCTGGAAACCATGGAACAATTGACAGACCTGCAGCTTGTCTCAGCAGCAAGCTGGATACTGCACTGATAATCTCATCTGCAAATTATTGCCTTTGGATTATCTTTTGTTATTTGGTAATGAGATGGATTAAAGCAGAAAGATGAAGCAATGACAGGCAACTCCACTAAAATTGAGTTTTGGGAGAGTTAGGACAGACAAAAGAAAATATTTCTTTACTCAGCATGTGGTTGGTCTGTGGAACTCCTTGACGCAGGATGTGGTGATGGCGACTGGCCTGGATGCCTTTAAAAGGGGATTGGACAAGTTTCTGGAGAAAAATCCATTATGGGTTACAAGCCATGATGTGTATGTGCAACCTCCTGTTTTTAGAAATTGGCTATGTCAGATGCAAGGGAGGGCACCAGGATGTAAGTCTCTTGTTATCTGGTGTGCTCCCTGGGGCATTTGGTGGGCCACTTTGAGATACAGGAAGCTGGACTAGATGGGCCTATGGCCTGATCCAGTGGGGCTGTTCTTATGTTCTTAACTACAATTCCCAGAAAGCCTTGCAGATCTCTTGTTATCTGGTGTGCTCCTTGGGGCATTTGGTGGGGCCGCTGTGAGAGACAGGAAGCTGCACTAGATGGGCCTATGGCCTGATCCAGTGGGGCTGTTCTTATGTTCTTAACTACAATTCCCAGAAAGCCTTGCAGGTCTCTTGTTATCTGGTGTGCTCCTTGGGGCATTTGGTGGGGCCGCTGTGAGATACAGGAAGCTGCACTAGATGGGCCTATGGCCTGATCCAGTGGGGCTGTTCTTATGTTCTTAATTCTATTTTAAGGGGACTAACAGGGAGTCAATAATCCAGGGCAATCAGTGAGAGTGGCTGGTGTTCTTTGCTTGGATAGAAGTGCATTTATTAAACTTCCGGCCTGTATACAGCAATTTCATCATCAAAAGCAAGCACACTTGGAAGCAAACCCCACCAAGTTCAGCAACACTTAATTCCAGGACATGTGGGTACTGTAATGCAAACCTGCAGCATTCCCAGAGCAGGTTTAGACTCACCTGGGCTTCTCTTACAAGTTGCGGAGAGTCTGGCAAGCAGAAGCCAATGGGCAGGCCCACTTTAGCTGGTGCTTTGAACTTGTCTCCTATCTTGAATGGGACATCATCGAGGTAACTAAAGGGCCCTAATGGGAGAGAAACACATTAGGAACTGCACGTTCACTAGTCAGTATGAATCCTCCTTGCACCCATCCTTCTAAAGCAAAGAGCAAAACACAGACATGAGAAGCCAGCAGATATGTAAACAATGACTGAGTTTCTTCTCAGTTTCTTCTCCACAGTATAGCTCCATGATTAACTTGCAAAGTACCTCACATGCAGATACCCAATAGGACGCATAGCTGACTGAAGGAATTCCTTGCTGCCCGAAGACAGAATGACAGGTTGCTTTAAAAGAGAATCAGACAAAGTCTTGTAGGAGAAGCCTATCAGGGGCCATTCAACATGATGAATAAATGGAACCTCCTTATTCAGAGTTAGCAAACTGCAACACAAGGCACCAGGAGACATCAGCAGGAGAGGACTATTGTCTTTCTGCCCTGCTGCTGGACTTCCTGCAAGCATCTGGGCGGCCACTGTGGAGAAAGAGAACTTCCGATTTTGGCCTGATCTGCCAGGGTTAGTCTTATGACCTTTTGCTTCCTGTAAACCAGAGAGGGGACAAGCTGCCAGTCTGTGGAAGAAGGGAGGGAGTCACTGCCACCCTGGCACATGTGAAAGCCAGAGACAGGATCAGCTGAGTCAGTGGAACCTCCATCCATCTTCCAGTCCAAGGTACTCAGACAATTTGTGAACAACAAAGCAGAGTGGAGGCTTGTTGCACAAGAAAAGAAATTAATGCGAGGCCCAGGACTAGCCTCCCTTCACCATAACTGAAGAGGGAGGGGATGGCACGGGAGGTGCTGGTCTAGGTGTCCCCTCACAGCGCTATTCAAAGAGGCCTGTAATGTGATGTAAAGTGCCAGCATGTGGTTGTAATAAAAACAACCACATGCTGGCACTTTACCTGCAAACCACTGTCTGTGTTTATGCCAGGCTGAATACTTAGATCCTGGAGCAGTGTTTCCCAACCTGGGGGTCCCCAGAGTAGGTGTTCGTGTTTTCATCTGAGACACTACCCCCTTAAGAAGGGTAGCAACTTGATCAGGGACCCGTAGCTGCCATTTATACAGTACTTCTCAGTTCTCACTGCCACTGCTGCCAAACGCATGCAAGTAAAAGAGGAGTGTTCGGTAGCCACAAGAACCCAGAAATGCCATCCTAATGGCACCTATGGGTCTCCGGTCAGGTCACTACCCTTGCCACTGCTCTAGAGAATTGTGTGAAGACATAGGACACTATCATGGAAGCTGACTATCTCTATGCCAGGTCAATGCACAGATGAGAAACAGCCTGGAGCCCATCAAGCCATTACAGAGCTACCCACAAAGCAAGTTTAATGTAATAAATGGGCAAACCTGACCAATTCCATTGTTCACATCCTGCACACCTGCCTACAGTAGTAGTTGGCACTCCAGTCTCAGCTTTTGTAGTTCAAAGGACAGAGCAGCCAGAGAAAGTGAGGGGCAACAGGAGGGGAAAAGAAAAGTCATAGGGTGCCCAAACCCCATCCCGGGGGCCACGTGTGGCCCTCGAGGTCTCCTCATGTGGCCCTCAGGGAGCCCCCAGTCTCCAGTGAGCCTCTGGCCCTCCGGAGATTTGTTGAAGCCCGCACTGGCCCAACGCAACTTCTCTCAGCGTGATGGCGACTGTTTGACCTCTCATGTGAGCTGTGGGATGAGGGCTCCCTCCACTGCTTGCTGTTTCACGTCTGTGATGCAGCAGCAGCAGCAAAGGAAAGGCCAGCCTTGCTTTGTGCAAGGCCTTTTATAGGCATTGAGCCATTGCAAGACCTTCATTCGTTCATATAAGTTCATCTTTAATATATTCATTTGTGTAAACTTATGTAAATTTATTCAAATTTTAAATTGGCAGCAACTGTTACCCTGCACATGCCCAATCTTGTCTGATCTCAGAAGCTAAGCAGGGTCAGGCCTGGTTAGTACTTGGATGGGAGACCGCCTGGGAATACCTGGTGCTGTAGGCTTATACCATAGTCTTTCGAGACTGAAGGTTGCCAACCAACCAAATGTAAATTAATTCGTTTTTTTCCCCGGCCCCCGACACAGTGTCAGAGAGCTGATGTGGCTCTCCTGCCAAAAACTTTGGACACCCCTGGCTTAGGGGATCTCATGTAGTCTCTGTAGGGCACACACAGAGCTGCCTGGTACCACAGGTCCAGCACACTTCCCATTCACAGCCTTCCTTCCAACCCCTTCTCTGCATTGCCCATGGAGATGCTGCAGGCTCAATCCAGTTGCCAGAGTCAACACAAGGGGCCTCTGCACCCCACAGCCAGTTCCAGCATAACTCAATGGGGAGGGGGGCACACACTGCACTTGCAGTTGTTCCTGGGTTTAGTCCCTGACACTGAATGGGATCTTGGGCAAGCTGAGAGATGGTGAAGCAGCCGGCATGTGTGGCATACAAAGTGGCTTTGGGTGGCTTCTAGCAAGCTGGTATCCTACGCCTGTTAGACCAGGTACTGACCACAAGGTTGTGTCAGGCATCTGGAGATTGGTGAAGAACATTTTCCCCCTTATGCTTTTTTCTGCAACATTCCAAATAGATTTAGATTTCTTTTAACAGAAATGTTTCCCTCAGAAAATGAATGGTTAAGAGAGAGATACAGTCAAGTCAATGACACATGCACATTTTACATGTACACGATAATTGGAATGAGAGGTCAATTGATTATCTGTTTTGGATACAAAGACATTGCTCAAGCTACTCAAGAGTGGTTCTTACTATCAGCTTTACTTGCTTGATAAGTGAACTTCCCTTAGGTGAAAATGTTGTCAATTACCTTTATTGCATTTATTAGAAAAAAATTTAATACAGTTATGACTTCAGCAATCATATCAGAAACCACATTCACTGTCCAGAAAGTAAGACACGACTGACAGAAAGCATTACAAGAATAGCTGTGAACAGCAGCACAAGCACACACTGTTGCCTGACAACACATTTCATTTTGAATGCAAGCTCTGACATGTCAGCATACATGTGTGCATGGCACTCAGTGGCTGCCAGGAGAACAGGACCCAGGACAGTTTCATGATGTTACAGTAGTAATGACTGTCAGAGCAGTCAGGCCTGGCTGCAAGAGCAAAAGTCACATCCTGCAAACTTCTCACCTTGAAGCAAACAACATTGCTAGCGACACAACAGAAGGTGCCACCAACCAACTCCAAATTCAATCAAGGAGTCCATGCTGTTGAAGTGACTGGTCTCCAGCGCTTGTCACAAGTTCTTTGCTGCACCCTTGGTGAAGTGCCAAACAGCTGCCTCATTTAGAGCCAGGGATGAGCAGTTGAGGTCCCTCAAGCCAGCAAAGAAGGTTCCTTGATAAGCCTGCCTCAAAGATGCCATAGGATTCTACCAAAGGAACAAGCAGGAAAGACTGGGCCAGAGAACTGCCTGTGACTTTTGTCCCTCCCTGTCTGCGAGCTGACATTGTGATCATGTGCCTGGCCATTAGTGCAGGGGGGAAGTAACCCCACTCCAGGCACTACCCAAGAACCAGCTAGCACCCAGAACTGGTAACGACATCTCCTGCAACTATATTACAGCCTTAATAATTCCAGCAATGCAGCACAGATAGCAGAGAAAGGACAGGTAACATTGGCCCTTGAACCAGTCTTCCCACTGACCAAAAAAACTCCCTCTCAAGTCCAGCTCTCTAAGTCCCTCTGAGCAGCTTCTGTGCTGGTGAAGGGTAAGCATCTGGTGATAAAGACAAGCGCTCCCCCTGCAAGGAGGAAAGGGATTCCACCACCCACTCAGGGGCTCACTGCCTGCCCGGAGCCCTTGGTGCAGGTAACAAAGAACTGTAATTCAGCCACAGCCAGAGCTTTGTGAAGCTCTTTCCTTCTTTCCCTTCTCCCCTTCCTGCTCCTGTCAAATCCCTGGTTCTTCAGCCCCAGTTCTCCTGATTTCCCTGCATTCTTTCACCCCTCCTTTCTTGAGCCATCACATGCCTCTTTTCCCTGAATTCTCCTCCTGCCTCTCCCTGTTTCTGTACAAAGTCACCACTTGTGTTTCCTGCCCAGTCACATGAATGGCTGAGGAACAACGAATTGCTTCTTATTTTGTTTCTCTTTCCCTGTATTTGTGAAATTATTTCCAAAATAAAAGTTGGGTTTTGCACCTTCTCCACCTCTTCTACTTTCCTGCACAGCTCTGCTGCTGGGGTGAGCTATGCACAGGGTCCAGCCTGCAAAACAGATTTCCCCACAAGCTCACATTAACACATGTTCTGAGAACCACACCCAGTAGCACCACTGACTTTGCAGGCTTCAAGAACTCCTGACTGCCTCTGACTATAACCTTCCAACTCCCTTCCATCGTCATCTAGCCTTTTCAAGCCAACGTCACCCACATTTATATAATCGGGTCAGCTTTCAAGGTTGATGCCTTCCCAGAAAAACTGGATCTGGATCCCAGTCCAACTCACTAGGAAGAACTAACCGTCTTTGGGCCAACAGCAATATTATGAAACACAAGATGCCATCTCAATACATCTCAAGTTTGAGGCTCAGCTAACTAACTGCTCCACTGAATTATTCTATCTCCAGTTATAGAATCTCATATGCCATCATTCAGAGGCAGCGAAGAGTCTTCCTGCTCTCCCCAAAAGAGGGTACCTCCTGCCCACCACACCCCACAAAAAGGAAACACTTGTGTTTTACTCACCATGAAAGTCAGATCCTGATTTCCTAGAAGCCATTTAGAATCTGAAAGACATTTTTAAACAGTGTTAACATCTATTTCAAGTCAGTGAAGTCATTTTATAAATATTAGTTCAGCTTAACATATGCTATAGGAAGAGAAACAATCCTGACAGTGTGGGTAAGAACTGCCTGCATCTCCCCCCACCACAGAGTATGCCACAATAATTAGGATCCTACATATATGAATCGGAACGGTTTTAAAATGCAAAACCCAAAGTGTTATGAAGATAAGAAACGGGAGGGGGGGGGGAGATGTGCTCCCTACAACCACCAGAGCGCCAAACCCCTTGCCACTGTAACTTAGACTACTACCCCACAGTGAGTTTTCATCAGTCATCTGACCAAAGTAAATGATACAAAAGGACACCAGTATATAGCTGTGCACAATAATAAGCCAATCTAGTTCAGATGACTGCAACGAATTATGAAGTCCACAGAGTACAGAAAGTATCTGGAAAAGTAGTGTGGCTGCCAAACGCAGATCAAACACAAGAGCCATACTCTCCTTTCACCTACAAGACAGAGTCCTCTTATACAAACTCTAGCACCTGCATCAGAGGAAGCGCCAACTGAGCACTGGGTTCAAGAAAGAGAGAAACAGCCCTGATTCCTCAGAGTTCTGTGAAGGGAAGAGTCTCTGTCATGCTAGAGGTTGGTGGCAGCAGAGAAGCAACCAGGCAGGTTTGGCAATGGGTATCTGGGGTCTCTGCGTAGGGACCTCAACAGTACTACACAGCACCATAGGAAACAAACCAGGAGCTTCCCTCTTAGCAAGGCACAGAACGAGAGAAGGAAACGAAACATACAAGCTTGCTGGTGCAGGTTTATCTGACTAAAGAATAAGTCAAGAATGTATGCCGTCCACAATAGTCTGCAGTCTACAAGAGTCCGATTCTAGGGCCACTGCTGCAGTCTGATTCTGCAACAGAATGGTTAGCTTTTGAGCTCTCCCAAGAATCAGTTTCTGTATCTACATACCAATCTCTATCTACATACCCTACCTCTCTGTAAGCAGTCTAGAAAACGTGTCCAGAAACTATAGTCCAGCAGTTTTCAAACTCTCTCGAAGAGTTTGAAACACTCTAAGTCCTTGCGGGGGTGGGGGGAAGGCAGCAGGGGGAGGCAGTGCCGCAATCCCCAGGATTGTGTTTCTCAGGGGACTGCAGGGGCTTGGCTGTACTTACCAGAGCCTCCTGCAGTCTCCCGGGGGTGCAGGGAGCCCTACGTGACCGCCTGCAGGGCTCCCCAAAGCTTTGAAAGCGAGAGTGCAGCTATCACACCCCGCCTGGTTGGTCTGTGGAACTCCTTGCCGCAGGATGTGGTGACGGCATCTGGCCTGGATGCCTTTAAAAAGGGCTTGGACAAGTTTCTGGAGGAAAAATCCATTACGGGTTACAAGCCATGATGTGTATGTGCAACCTCCTGATTTTAGAAATGGGCTATGTCAGATGCAGGGGAAGGCACCAGGATGCAGGTCTCTTGTTATCTGGTGTGCTCCCTGGGGCATTTGGTGGGCCGCTGTGAGATACAGGAAGCTGGACTAGATGGGCCTATAGCCTGATCCAGTGGGGCTGTTCTTATGTTCTTAACTACAATTCCCAGGAAGCCTTGCAGGTCTCTTGTTATCTGATGTGCTCCCTGGGGCATTTGGTGGGCCGCTGTGAGATACAGGAAGCTGGACTAGATGGGCCTATGGCTTGATCCAGTGGGGCTGTTCTTATGTTCTTATGCCTCCATAAAACCTGAAGTGGAGAGCGATCACTCCACTTTCACTTCTTAAGCACTGGGGAGCCCTGCAGATAGTCGCACAGGGCTCCCCGCACTCCTGGGAGGCTGCAGGAGGCTCTGGTACAGCCAAGTCCCCTGAGTGATGCAATCCTGAGGATGGCGTCGCTGCCTCCTCCCTGCCCCTGCCCCTTAAGGGGGCAGAGGCCAGGGTCCTCAGGCTGGCATGTCGCGACGCCCCAGTTTGAAAACCCCTTCTACAGTCTAATTGGTGTCACTGAGTAGTGAAAATCCAGAGCCTGAGTCCCTGAGGCAGTTTATGGCTGAACACAGTCACGTTCTGGCAACTCCTGCGACGCCGTTGGAACCAATCGTATTGGCTTCTGACTTTCCACTGGACCATTTCAGCAACGTGGAGAGGGGGGATCTGCTGCATGGGTAACAGCCTATCCTCCATATCTACTTTACCCAGGCTCCGTGCACTGGAGAGGACACTCTGTTCCAGAACCACCATTCAGAGCGCGATACCAGTCTTGCAAGACTGAAGGATGCCAACATACTAAGTAGTGAAGAACAGTGTGACCTCTGTCCCTTCAGCAGTTCCAAGTGCCCAATCCTATCCAACTCTCCAGTGCTGATGCAGCAACAATGCAGCCCCGAGGTAAGGGAACAAACATTCCCTTATCTTGAGGAGGCCTTTGTGACTACCCCCCCACTGCGTGATGCAGCGCATACCCTGTTGGCACTGCTGAATTGGCACTGGAAAGTTGGACAGGATCGGGCCCTAACTCTTAAGGAAACAATTACATTGATCCTACAGCACACCTTACACTGGACAACAAGAAACTTCTTGTTAAAAAAGCTGATTAAGCTTCAAATGTAGACTGTGCTCAATCTATCCCAAACGGTTTCTCAGTACTGTACTCCAAGAGTACTGCCACATGAGCTGTGTTCAGGAGTTACAATATTTGGACAGCCCACAACCAGAGCCTTTCACTTAGCCTTTCACTTACCGTAGATAAGTCAAGGGCAGGTTCTGATCCAAAATTGTGGAATTTTCTATGACTCTGATACATCAGGGGCAAAACTCAGGGGTGTGAAATTCTTTGAAAACAACTTACCAGGAATTGCTCTGAGGCAGTAGTAAAAAGAGATAAAAAGAGCTATTTTATATTCTTCTCCAAACAAGATGAAGGTGCTTATGCAAGTTGTCAGTGCTCCAAAGCAGCGGTCCTCATATAGACCACAATTCCCCTAAGTGCCTTCACTTCTCTTCCTATTTGGAGAAGTTAAAAGGGCTACTTTGTTCTGCTTGCTGCCTGTTGTTGCCTCACAACAATCATTTATAAATAAAATTACTGCTTTCTCCCCATCCCCGTGTCCTGCTTCTCAGCCCAGTTCCACCGTCACCTCACCAGGTAGCTGCTCTTAGAAGCTTCATTCACTGTATTGACTCATATGTAAGTTCACCCATGCTTTCAGGATCATTTTAAAGGCATACATTCTTGACTTATGCACCAGTGTATATGGTATCTGGGGGACCCTCTGCATCCCCCATCCATTACCTGTTTTCCTTTAACAGCTATGGAAGTTTGGGTGTTTCTTGTTAAGAAAGAAACATTCTTGCTTAATGGAGGAACCGAACGTGCAGGCAATCGGCCTACTACACAACAAAGGGAGACAAAGAGGAAGCAGGATAGTTCATGCTTCCCATTAGTTTCCTCTCTGTAGCATCCAGGTTAGCTGCCTGCACTTCTGGTTCTCCAGTTAAGCAACAATGCTCCTTTCTTAAGAACCACCAGCACCTCCATCACACCAAAGGTAATGGGGAGCTAATTATACAAAACAAAGGTAATGGCAGACTAACTATATAGGATTCTCCCATATCCAGTTACCATATCTATGCCCCCCCTGCCTGAATGGAACCAACTTGGTTATGGCAACTATACTTATGTTACTCTCTCATGCACAGTTCATTCACAGCCAGATGCACATAAGCAACATGCAACCTGTACCGTTAACAAGTGGCTGTAGGTTTGGGGGGCACTGGTCCTTCCTGTAATTCAAAACCCAGATTTAGCTGGTATCACCAAGATCTGCTGGTATCACCACCACTGCTGTACCCTCTGCCTACTGACAACAAAAAGCAAGCATATTTACCCAAAGACAATTCAAGTTAACACTGTATTTTGAAGTGATGGGAGCATCACTGCTCAAGACACAACTAAAAGAAAGAGTGAGTTAAGACAGACATTTCTGGGGCACGACACAGACTGTAACTAAAAGCACTTCCTTGACATACAGCTTCTCAAGATATGAACAGAGCAAAGCAGAAACATTCAGCATTGGCCTAATATAAGATTGTGGACATTTTGTATTACATCACTATGCAGGTGACTATGCAGTCACTATTTCGTGTGACTGTATCACACGAAAAAGGAAGGAAGACCTCGCATTGATACCAGCAAGACCCGGGATCAGAGAAAAGTGGAGGAATTTGCACAAGCGCTTGAGGAATCTCTTCCAGGCCCGGCCGACGCAAACGCATCCAACAGATGGGAACATTTCAAGAATACCGTTTACAACACCGCCTTGTCCATATTCGGCAAGAAGACCAACAAGGCGGCAGACTGGTTTGAAGCCCACTCTGAGGAGTTGACACCAGTCATTGAGGAAAAGAGGAGAGCTCAAGCAGCATACAAGGCCTGTCCCAGTGAGCGCAACCTGCAGGTCCTCCGAACTGCTCGCAGCAAAGTCCAACAGACTGCCAGGAGATGTGCTAACGACTACTGGCTCCAGCTCTGTTCCGAGATACAGATAGCAGCTGACACGGGCAACATCAAGGGGATGTATGATGGTATCAAGCAGGCCCTAGGTCCAACACAGAAGAAAATTGCCCCTCTGAAGTCTGCCACAGGCGAGGTCATCCAGGATCGGGCGCAGCAGATGGAACGCTGGGTGCAGCACTACTCTGAGCTATATTCCAGAGAAAATGTAGTCACCGAAGAAGCACTGAACAACATTGAGTGCCTGCCTGTGCTGGAAGAGCTTGACAGTGAACCAACCCTAGAAGAACTTCACGTGGCCCTGGACTCCCTTGCCTTTGGCAAGGCACCTGGAAAAGACAGCATCCCTGCTGAAGTCCTAAAATGCTGCAAAGAGATCATCGTCACTGAGCTGCATGAAATCCTTTGTCTCTGCTGGAGAGAAGGTGAAGTACCTCAAGACATGAGGGATGCAAACATCATCACGCTGTACAAGAACAAAGGTGACAGGGGTGACTGCAACAACTACCGCGGCATCTCTCTCCTTAGCGTTGTAGGAAAGCTGTTTGCCCGAGTTGTACTAAAGAAGCTCCAGGTACTTGCAGAGAGCGTCTATCCAGAAACGCAGTGTGGATTCCAAGCCAACAGGTCCACCACTGATATGGTATTCTCCCTTAGACAACTGCAGGAGAAATGCAGGGAACAACGACAGCCACTCTTTATAGCCTTCATAGATCTCACAAAGGCTTTCGACCTGGGTCAGCAGAGACGGCCTCTTCAAGATTCTCCCCAAGATTGGATGTCCACCCAGGCTCCTCAGCATCATCAGATCTTTCCACAAGGACATGAAGGGCACTGTTGTCTTCGATGGCTCCACATCAGACCCTTTTGACATCCGAAGCGGAGTGAAGCAGGACTGTGTTCTTGCACCAACCTTGTTTGGGATTTTCTTCGCTGTCCTGCTGAAGCAGGCCTTTGGAACTGCAACAGAAGGCATCTATCTCCGGACCAGATCAGACGGAAAGCTCTTCAACCTCTCCAGACTGAGAGCAAAATCCAAAGTCCAGCTGAAATGTCTGCGTGACTTCCTCTTTGCCGACGATGCAGCTGTCACTACCCACTCTGCCAAAGATCTCCAGCAGCTCATGGATCGTTTTAGCAAGGCCTGCCAAGATTTTGGACTGACAATCAGCCTGAAGAAAACACAGGTCATGGTTCAGGATGTGGACTCACCTCCCTGCATTACAATCTCTGAGCATGAACTGGAGGTTGTCCATGACTTTGTGTACCTTGGCTCAACGATCTCCGACACTCATTCTCTCGATACCGAGCTAAACAAGCGCATCAGTAAAGCAGCTACCACGTTTTCCAGACTCACAAAGAGAGTCTGGTCCAACAAGAAGCTGACGGAACATACCAAGATCCAGGTCTACAGAGCTTGCGTCCTGAGTACACTTCTGTACTGCAGCGAGTCATGGACTCTTCGCTCACAACAGGAGAGGAAACTGAGCGCTTTCCACATGCGCTGCCTCCGACGCATCCTCGGCATCACCTGGCAGGACAAAGTTCCAAACAACACAGTCCTGGAACGTGCTGGAATCCCTAGCATGTATTCACTGCTGAAACAGAGACGCCTGCGTTGGCTTGGTCATGTTGTGAGAATGGATGATGGCCGGATCCCAAAGGATCTCCTCTATGGAGAACTCGTGCAAGGAAAGCGCCCTACAGGTAGACCACAGCTGCAATACAAGGACATCTGCAAGAGGGATCTGAAGGCCTTAGGAGTGGACCTCAACAAGTGGGAAACCCTGGCCTCTGAGCGGCCCGCTTGGAGGCAGGCTGTGCAGCATGGCCTTTCCCAGTTTGAAGAGACACTTTGCCAACAGTCTGAGGCTAAGAGGCAAAGAAGGAAGGCCCATAGCCAGGGAGACAGACCAGGGACAGACTGCACTTGCTCCCGGTGTGGAAGGGATTGTCACTCCCGGATTGGCCTTTTCAGCCACACTAGACGCTGTGCCAGAACCACCTTTCAGAGCGCAATACCATAGTCTTTCGAGACTGAAGGTTGCCAATACAACTATGCAGGGTGGTAGATGGGGTGAAAGTGGGAGAAATCTAGCAAGGTCCAAAGCCTTTACACCCGACCTTCTCCAACAATTTAGGGTTCCTTCTGGGGTAACTGACAGACATGACACCTTGCTGTAGACTGTCCCAGAAATAGATGTGCCACTAAAAAGGAAAAAAATTTTTAAAAGACTGAAGGCACACAGAGTCCCTTTCAGCCCTGGTTGGTGCAATGCAGTAACTGCCTGCTGTATTTACCTTGGAGTAGAAGTTCCTTATCTGTTGTTACTCCCTTTATGTGGGCTCACTACTCACAGAGACGGGTGCGAAGATCAGAGTTCTTATAAGGTCCTTATGGCAAGCCCAGATCACAGCCTGTGTGTCTTGAGCTACTATTTCAGGTCTCTGCAGACTGCCTGGCACAGGGTCACCTGCCAATGTCTGCAGTTGGCAATATGCCCCATTGCCAGTTGGCAATATGCCCCATGAGAGATTGGGAAGAACTCCAGAAGGTTCACTCCAAACTGGCAGAATGGGCTACAAAATGGCAGATGCGTTTTAATGTAAGTAAGTGTAAAGTCATGCACGTTGGGGCAATGAATCAGAACTTCACATATAGGCTAATGGGTTCTGAGCTGTCTGTGACAGATCAGGAGAGAGATTTTGGGGTGCTTGTGGACAGCTTGATGAAAGTGTCGACGCAATGTGCGGCAGCAGTGAAGAGGGCTAATTCCATGCTTGAGATAATTAGGAAAGGCATTGAGAATAAGACAGCTAATATTGTAATGCCGTTGTACAAATCAATGGTAAAGGCCACTCCTCGAGTATTGTGTCCAGTTCTGGTCGCCGCATCTCAAAAATTTCAGGTTGCTGTAAGAACCGCCTCCATCACCAATCTGTCGACATTGTAGCATCAAAACAGAGGGCACTTCCCCAGGTCTGCAGCAACGAGGGTTTGGTACTAAACACAAGCCTGCCAAGTCAGGCTCCAGTTGTGCACATGGACATGCTTGTCGGCATTCCCCTTTCATACAAGGTGTCATGCAGCACTGTATATCCAATGGATTGAACACACACAGTGTCCTATTTACAACCTACAATTCCATATGTTGTTTTAACCATCATACCACCAAGCTTAGTAGTAGAAGATTCCTCCAGAGGGTCACCTACACTACTGTCAATTAGCCTTCACCACTGAAACAGACTGAGATACACACAAAGCATGCCTTTGGACTCGTGTCCAGTATTCATAAATTTTGCATTACTCCAAGAATAATACACATATTGCTGCAGCCATCCACATTTGATGGAGCATTCAAAACCTGCATGTCAATTGCAATTAGCTTTTAAAATGGAAGTTATTTATCTGACAGCTGATACCTTGTCTTCACTCTCAAAAGGCCCACCTGAGAACACAAAATCAATGCAAATTACCAATGAAAATTAAAAATTCAAATCACAAACTACCAAACAGCAAATACAAAAGCAGCAAAGCGACACCCCAATACAATCAAATCAAACCAGACAAGTAAACTAAGCCCCTAGACAACAAAATGTTAGCAAGGTGGTAGTGGGTAAAAGAGCCTTGCAACCCAGGGATCCTGCTGCTCGTCCGCACCAATAAAACTTCTGATGGTGGGGAAGACACGGAGTAGGACTTTGGTTGCTGCCTGCCCACTAGGCTCAGCATCATATTTGGCCCATTCACACCCCAATCCACTATCAGCATTGGTGGCCAAACGTATGTGGCACAGAAAACCACCAGTATTATATGGTCACAAGTATACTCACCCCATCTTTTAATATATTTTACTAAGTCAAAAAACTGTGACAATTAGAGAACTGCTGGTTGCTATTCAGTAAATGCAAGTTCTATGCTTCCCATCAACTTAATCAAATTATACTGTGTGTGATGCTGCATTTACCCAAATCTAGAATACAAATCTGAATACTCCCCCATATAAGCATCATTTTTCCACCCAGTAGCATCTGACATGGCTTTTAATTTATGATAAGTTTATGAGTAGTGGTTTAACAGATTAAAGGCAGCAGTAAAGATGCCTAAGACAAGAATGTAATTCAGAAAGACAAGGCAGCCTTGAGTCATACCTCATAACAGCATTAAACTGGAGACACAGATATTGAATTGCACCAGAACTAAAGAGGGGAGGAGAGAGGAGCACGTGTTCAACCAGCCTCTGTCCAGACCAAGGTCACATGCACTGCCCAGCCTACCCATTAGGTAGACAATCCATCAATCACTCTCTGTCCAGGTGCTTAGAAAGGCTTCACTCCCAGTGCAGTGATGGAACAGAATGCAAAGTGATTATCTTTCTTTCACATGCTCAGGGGGAAGGGGAGTCGCTTGCCTTGAAGCTGTTCTAAGTACCTGGAGGAAGAATGGTTGATGGACTGTCAGCACTGCCTTCTCTCGCATTAATGAGGTTAGTGCTAAATGACTTTTTTTTTCTTTTTACAACTTTAAAGGGTCCTTCTCATCACGTTGAGATAAAACTGGGTGGGTGAAAAATCCATGGATAATTAGGTCATAACTGTATTAGTTGTTCTTGATTCACTTCTAAGGACCTTGTATTCCCACTGCCCTCAGACCTTTAACTAGTCTTAATTCTGCCTTCAAACATTCACAGAAGATTACAATCCTCTGCCAAACTGAAAGAATGCTTGCACTGCAGACACACTGGTCTCCAGAAGGTGCATGGCGTGGTGCCAGCAGACTACTTCAGTCAGGTCCAAGGCTTCACTGTCACAGGCACAATGCAATGAATGTCATGTTCCTGTACTGTCCTCTGCTCAGGTAACTATGCAATTCCTACTAAGAATATTGTGGTTAGACTGTCCTCAGAACGGCTGTTTCACTACAAAACACAGGTCCAGTTCAATCAGTTTCTAGTAAGGCAGGGACATATTAAAAGTCACGTAGCAGCACAAGTCAGGTCTGTCTTTTTGGAGGGGAAATGGACAAGAAGTGTTTGTGCAAGGAGATTCTGTTCTGTACCATTTGTCTGCAGAGGCGGGAAGAGGAGAGGAGACAGTTTTGTCTTCTCTGGGCACGCGGTTTTTTTAATGCATATCTGGTGAGACTTGCACTGTTGCACTTCCATTTTAACTGACACAGCAGAAACAGTAACGCGACAAATTTCCATTACATATTCTACAGGAATATCCATGCTTCTTCAATGAAACCTAAGACAAAAGCTGATCTCCTAAGCAGATATTGCCATTTTATCTTAAATCTAACACTCTATTGCCAAGGCTAACCTGCTAACAATTCTTCAGCCCATTATAAAGAGGTTGGCTTCCACGGAACAGAAGTGCCTCCACTTCAAGTGGCTGCTGTAAATTTAAACCTGCCACTCTCACCACAGCCTGAATTACACACATTGTTTGGCTCCCAGGCTTCAAGCAGGCAAGGGAGTCAAGGAGATGGGTCTTGCAGACAGGAAAGGGTGTTTGATTCCCTTCTACAACCTCTTCCTATCCCCTGGCTCCATGTCTTGATTTTCTGGTTGGGTGGGGAAAAGCAGTTAGTAGAGGGCACAGAAGGAATTCGGCAGCATGGTGAAGGGTTAATTTAATTAGCTGCCATCTGGCAAGGGGGAAGCTTACATTTGCCGCAAAACTTCTAATTCTACCCTGAAGCACTACTTCTACATCCCAATCTCCTCCTGCCCAAACAGAGGCCCAAACAGCTTCCTCCTATTTCATCAAGCATTCAATTTTCAGTTTCTGTTATACTTCTAATCTGTAACTAGATTTTGTTCAGGGAACAATAACTCAGAAATTTTATTGCTTTCATTTAAATTACCTTCTTTCACCTTCAGCCTCACAGAGGTCTGTACAACGAACCAGCAGCACTTAACTTTCACATAAGCAGCTTCTGCAAGCTGATAAGCAAAGAAACCCTACTGCAAACTGAAACCACAGTTAGCTAAAGTTAACCAGCCAGTATCTTAATGAAACCCAGTTCACCTGCAATCCACTTAAACTACGAAGCTTCAAAATCCAGTCCTTTGATGTCGCAACCCCCAAGACCAACTATCCAGCAACTGGTACAGAGATGCCCGCTTTAGTAAAAGCAACAGTTGCCAAGGTGGAGACACCAGATGCAAAGACTATAGCCCTGCTTGTAGGTTTTCTAGAGGCACTAGGCTAGCTAATAAAAAATGCTGGACTAGCAAGAGCTTTGGTCTGATCCACCCAGGGACTCCGCATACACTCCTCCTACCCAAATAGCACACATTAGAGCAGTCTGCAATCGCCTAGGCTTCCAGTTTCAATTGCCACTTATGCCATGGCAAGTGGGAAGGCACCTTCTGGTGACAGTGGAGAGCAAAACTTTTGTGCATTCAGCAGTGGAGTCTTGGATGCTTTTGCCAAGCACAACTGAGCCCCACTGTTCCCTCTCCTGCTCCAGGAAGAGAAAGGCAGACAAGTAGAGGGGTGAGGAGACTACTTACTAGAAACAACCACAACTGAAGCTTGGTGAGCAAAACCCGCCTGCAATTGTGCAATGGTGCTGAAGTCACTTCTCAAAGGAGTGAGTCAAGAACCAAGGGATTAGGAAAAAGCCCTCCCTCCCTGTGAGCAGGTGCTTACCTAGTTTTACACACCTCAGCTGCATTCATTTGAAGTGAGCTTCAGTGAAATCAGCAGGACCTATTCGCAAACAGTTTAGAATTGAGACGTTGAAAACATTCTAAAGTCTCAAGTCGTTCAGCAGTATGGAAATTCCTTCACAAAGTTTACACTTATGGGTACACAACTGATACACACTTTTTCTCTGACAATCTCACAATATAGATTTTCTTTTAAATTTCCAAAAAGAAAGTATTTTAACGTCTGAAGTTAGAGAATGCTCACAATTCAAATTACATTTCCATGCTCTTTTGCATCACTCTTATGAAAGAAGCCCAGATACTGTACTTTGCATCTTTAATATAAGAGAAGTCCTGCCACAGGCCTACGTAGTCCAGTATCCTGTTTCCCCACAGTGGCCAATCAACTGCCTCTAGGAAGCCCACAAGCATCCTTCTCTCTCACTAGTGCTCCTTTGCTACTGTTAATCTGCAGTATACTGCTACAGAGGTGTGTATAGCCATCATTATGAGTAGCCATTGATAGACAGTGTCATCCATGAATATGTCTATCCCCGTATAAGTCAGCAGCCATAACCACAACTTGTGGCAATGAAACCCACAGACTATTTATCCCATTTTGCTCCCAAATGTAACCCAAAGCCACTCACAGTATTAAAAATACAATTAAAAAATCAAACTATAAAATAAATGTTGAAGATATAAGATGTTGATGAAGATGCTGAAGTCCAGATATACATATTAAATATTCCACTGTTGGCAACCTTCAGTCTCAAAAGACTATGGTATCGCGCTCTGAATGGTGGTTCTGGAACAGCGTCTAGTGTGGCTGAAAAGGCCGATTCGGGAGTGACAATCCCTTCCACACCGGGAGCAAGTGCAGTCTGTCCCTGGTCTGTCTCCCTGGCTATGGGCCTTCCTTCGTTGCCTCTTAGCCTCAGACTGTTGGCCAAGTATCTCTTCAAACTGGGAAAGGCCATGCTGCACAGCCTGCCTCCAAGCGGGCCGCTCAGAGGCCAGGGTTTCCCACTTGTTGAGGTCCACTCCTAAGGTCTTCAGATCCCTCTTGCAGATGTCCTTGTATCGCAGCTGTGGTCTACCTGTAGGGCGCTTTCCTTGCACGAGTTCTCCATAGAGGAGATCCTTTGGGATCCGGCCATCATCCATTCTCACAACATGACCAAGCCAACGCAGGCGTCTCTGTTTCAGTAGTTCGTACATGCTAGGGATTCCAGCACGTTCCAGGACTGTGTTGTTTGGAACTTTGTCCTGCCAGGTGATGCCGAGAATGCGTCGGAGGCAGCGCATGTGGAAAGAGTTCATTTTCCTCTCCTGTTGTGAGCGAAGAGTCCATGACTCACTGCAGTACAGAAGTGTACTCAGGACGCAAGCTCTGTAGACCTGGATCTTGGTATGTTCCGTCAGCTTCTTGCTGGACCAGACTCTCTTTGTGAGTCTGGAAAACATGGTAGCTGCTTTACCGATGCGTTTGTTTAGCTCGGTACTGAGAGAAAGAGTGTCGGAGATCGTTGAGCCAAGGTACACAAAGTCATGGACAACCTCCAGTTCATGCTCAGAGATTGTAATGCAGGGAGGTAAGTCCACATCCTGAACCATGACCTGTGTTTTCTTCAGGCTGATTGTCAGTCCAAAATCTTGGCAGGCCTTGCTAAAACGATCCATGAGCTGCTGGAGATCTTTGGCAGAGTGGGTAGTGATAGCTGCATCGTCGGCAAAGAGGAAGTCACGCAGACATTTCAGCTGGACTTTGGACTTTGCTCTCAGTCTGGAGAGGTTGAAGAGCTTTCCGTCTGATCTGGTCCGGAGATAGATGCCTTCTGTTGCAGCTCCAAAGGCATGCTTCAGCAGAACACCGAAGAAAATTCCAAACAAGGTTGGTGCAAGAACACAGCCCTGCTTCACGCCACTTCAGATTAATTAAATATTATGTTAATTATAATTAATTAATTAATTAATTGTGTGTGTGTGTGTGTGTGTATAATTAAATATTAAAGATTAAATATTATGCACTGAATTATTAGGTGTTCTTATATTATATAAGTACATCACTGTACATACTGCACTGTACATACTGTATGTACATACACTGTACATACTGTATGTACATACACTGTACATACTGTATGTACACTGAATAACGAGGTACCTTCTCTCATAAGATCAGATTGCAAGTTGCGTATGTTACTTGATTTATAAGAACACCTTACAAAAACAGTGCATGCCCCCCCCTCTAATTCCATCTGTCTAACTACCATAGATTTAAGGGCAGGAGGTCTGGTCTAGAGGGTAGAGCCTCCGTCTGCCTGAAGATAACATCCACACGGTCGCCAGTTCGAGGCCACCGGCACCGTGCAACCTTGAAGCAGCTGACAAGCTGAAGCCAAGCGATTCCATCTGCTCTGAGCGTGGGAGGATGGAGGCCAGAATGTGAAACCAGATCAGAGTGAAACACCTGGACTGTTGTGGTTCTTGAAAGATAGAACCTTCTTTCAATTGTAAAAATCCCTACGGGGATTTAATCAGCCTGCCTATGTAAACCGCCTTGAATAAAGTCTTGAATAAAGACCAAGAAAGGCGGTATATAAATACCTGTTATTATTATTATTATTATTAAGCACAAGGTTCTCCTGGTCATGGATCGACCTTCCATGGTAGGTAGGCTAGCAGGCAGGCAACACAGCTCAATTTATATAGTTCCCGTCACTGAATTCCTCTAATTTGCACTCCATACTTTTCCTGTTAATAAGCATAAAGTCAAATACAATATAAATTACTCAGTGCTATTGAGTCTTCACTATTCAGTGCGTACACAGTACTGAAAAGTGGAAGTAGACCTGTCTGTACTTTGTACTACAGTCCCCTTGAAGGATACAAAGTATGTATGCCTGTTTTAAAAGGACTGTATCTGAAGGATTACACCATGCACCAGGGAAGATCAACAGGGTGAATGAAGTGGCTGTGACTCAGCAAGAGGAAGTTCCAGTCAAACACTACTCAGTGTCATCACCCTTAGGAATTCTTGACTATTGGCAACCCATTCCAGAAGTCAAGACTGAACACGCAACATTCACAGCCTAATATGCAACACTCTACAGCAACCCTGCTCTATAGGAAACAGATTGAGAGAAGAGACAGGGAACTCTACTTCTCTTGGAATAATTGTTTCTACCACTGTACGCATGTTGTGGGTGTGGTCAGAAACAAACAACCCATGGAAAAAGGGGTCATTATGTGCAGCCCTTGCCTGTCAACATATCTCATTGATATGACTCATAAGCCTTCCCAGAGAGAGCACACAAGGTATTCTTCTTTAATTTGAAACATGGAAAAACTGCAACAATGTTGTTGGAAAGACAATGAGAACTAATGCTCCCTTTTCAGAGGGTGGGAAGAGAAACAGTGACATCATTTACGGCATGGAACACCCCCATGCACAGGATATTCTACACAAGATATGACGCTTCACTGACAGTTGTCAAGACCATCCTACTCAGAGAATTTAGTCTCCCCTGTCCTTCAAAGACAGGAAAAAAATGCTCATGAATACTTTGGAGGACATATGAGCGGCTCTTATGACAAGATGAACTGGGGTCTTTTTCAAATAAGAAACTGCCATTTGCAGGTAGAAGACAGTGGTTCTCCATTTGAAAAATGAAAGGCTGGGACTTTACCCATTAAAGATGCAGGGACTTTTAGTTTACAATTAATTTTCTGTGCAACAATTTTTTTTTTAACAAATTGGCTTGATTTGAGCAAGGAGACTGGGGTAAGCTTCATTTCTGGTTGATAAACATTGAGAAAAATTGGAGGAATTGGAGATTTGAGGTTGGGGAGAGATGATGAGCTCAAGAGTAATTTGACTATGTGGCAACTCTCTAGTTCTCAAACTGTGGGTCGTGAGCCCATTTCAGGTGGGTCCCCGTTCATTTCAATATTTTATTTTTAATATATTAGACTTGATGCTCCCATGGCATGCAATTGCATTTGGGAAAATGTTACAGAACTGTACATTGAACAGGCTGTATATGCTTTAAACAATTGTGGGCAGGATTGCAGCCTAGGATTGTTAAAAAATTTTCCTGCTTGATGATGTTACTTCCAGTCATGATATCACTTCCGGTGGGTCCTGACAAATTCTCATTCTAAAGAAGTGGGTCCCAGTTCTAAAAGTGTGAGAACCACTGCTCTAGTTAAAGTGTACCCACCCCACACTATTCGACTGAAGTTTACATCAACTTTAGAAGGTGAAAAATTGAGGCAGCGCTCCTAAAATGTACCAACCAGTCAGCGGAATAGACCAAAAAAGAGTCTCTCAATAGGTTATGCAAGACTGTTATTTTGGGCCTAATAAGCAGAGTAAAGCTGCAAAACTATCAATGGTAAAATATCTGAGAAACCTCAAATATCTCATGAAGATATAAAGACCAACGGGTTCCTCACAATTAATGGGATGTACAATGCTGGGACTATCACAGGGTTACGAACATGAATGGGAACAACCTATTGGCTCCAAGAAGCAGACAAGTTACGTGAAGGGCTAGAATGTATTGATAAAACCATCCTCACGCAAATATCATATGTAGAAAGGCTAGAGCGTTTCATCAATGGATGTAAACTCATGAAAGAAATATGAGCTATTTTAGTAAAACTAGACTGATCTTGCTGTTTCAAATCTGGCCAAGCAACCATACTCTCCAATTTACCACCAGAAGTTACTGTGAAAAGGTCCGTTAAATATAGGATCAGGAAAAAGTGTAAAAAAGGAACAAAACAACCGGTTTATTAGGCAGTGCCATGGACTACCATGTGGCTAGTAAATATCCTCCTCACCTTTGCATTTCACAGAACAAGGGAAAGAAAACAGACACCTGCGGATAGTGAAATGGTGCCATATTTAATCATTGCCAGAACACACTTGTCAGTATGAAACAGAGAAAATGGGTGTTACAAAGTGGAGTAAGTTCTGGTCATGGAAAAGGAAAACCAATAACTTGACAAATTTTTATACAACTATTTTGTTGATAGTTTAAACTAGGGGTGCCCAAACCCTGGCCCTAGGGCCACTTGCGGCTCTTGAGGCCTCTCAATGCAGCCCTCAGGGAACCCCCAGTCTCCAATGAGCCTCTGGACCTTCAGAGATTTGTTGGAGCCCGCACTGGCAACTGACTGCAGCATGAGGGCAACTGTTTGACCTCTTGCGTGACCTGTGGGATGAGGGCTACCTCCACTGCTTGCTGTTTCACGTCTGTGATGCAGTAGCGGCAGCAAAGGAAAGGCCAGCCTTGCTTTGTGCAAGGGCTTTTATAGGCCTTGAGCTATTGCAAGACCTTCATTCGTTCATATAAGTTTATCTTTAATATATTTGTTTATGTAAACTTATGTAATTTTATTCAAATTTTAAATGTAAATTAATTCTTTTTTATCCAGTCCCCGACATATTGTCAGACAGCTGATGCGGCCCTCCTGCCGAAAACTCTGGACACCCCTGGTTTAAACAAAATGAGATAGTAATAGGGGTACATAAGAAATGCAATTTTAGAATAGGACACAATTTTATTACGGAAGTTGATAGAATTTGTATTAGACAAATTAAAATGTGCATTTGTGATGCATTTTGGCATTCAGGTGCAAGTTATATTTAAACGTAATTTTATAGTTAACACTTTTAAAAGAAATAATTCCTTTAAATTGCACAAAGTACCTACACAAAAAGCATACTTCCACCCTTCCAAACTTTTGATAGTTACACAGCTAGACAACCTCAAATAATCAAACAAGCCAAGACTAAGAAAAACTATTCTATATGCAAACACACTGCTAAATTAAGAACCAATATAGTAACGAAACTGTAATCATGGGCTTGGGGAAGGAAAATGAAGACAAGCCTTGGCTCAGCCATGAAAAATGACAAGTGGCTTTGGACAAATAGGTGGCTGTTACCCTCACAAGGTGGCTGACAGAGCAGCACTTTAGCCTGAGCTCTTGGAGAACAGACAGGATAAAAATATGACATACTGTGCATATGTATTACTCACTGAAGTACTCACTGTATTGCAGGAAGTTGCAATTGAACAACTCCCAACCACTCAGCCAGTTGTTATCCTTACAAACAGTCATTTTAATAAAAGCAGCAAGGCAGAAATTGGACAGGGAGCCGATACCGAAAGGAGTTGTTTGGAGGAGTCCAAACGGTGGCATAGCTGGAGGGGGGCAGAGCACTCAAGCTGGCAGCGAGGCGGGCAAGCGGCCCCTCCCTTTGGAGCCATTCCCGGCGGGGGGAGCAAAACGGAGCCTGAGTGCTCCGCCCCCGCCAGCTACGCCACTGAGCACAAATGGAGAAAGAACAAAAGAAGCAGGAAAGCACTTCAGTGCCATTTCTTCCCCCGTGTAATTAATCTGTGGAACTCACTGCTACGGGGTGTGGTGATGGCGTCTGGCCAGAATGCCACGAAAAGGGGACTGCACAAAGAAACACTTCATCACAGATCACAAGGCACGATGCAGGGAGGTTGGGGTGGGAGGGAGGCAGGCAAGGCAGAGCCTCCCCACCCGCCCATGAGTGTGCGTGCAGCCTCCTGATTCCAAAGGCGAGGGGGGCACAGGACGCAGGCACCTGGTGGGCCGCTGTCAGTCCTAGATGGGCCTCAGCATGCAGCTCACCCAGCGCCATAACCTGTGGAACTCACTGCCACAGGACGTGGGGCGCACCTGGGCGGGCCTGTGGCTGGTCCAGCAGGACGGCTGTTCCGACGTTGCCTCGAGGGGCAGCCTGGCGGGGGGAGGGGCAGTCCCCCGCAGCAGCCCAGGCAGGGCGAGGGCGAGGCCGGGGCCAGGCGGGCAGGCAGGCCGGCAAGAGCAGAGGCTCCCCGGCCGGAGCCGGAAGGGCCGCCCAGGACCCCCGAGCCCCTCCCCTACTCACCCTGGCGGAGGCCCCTCAGCGCGGCCGTCCTCGTCCTCCGGCGCTCGCCCGCCCGGCCTCGCCCGCTAGGAGTCCCGCCCGGCCGCGGCGACGGCCCCTGGCAGCAGCCTCCTCCCTCCGGACCCGCCTCGGCAACGGGGCGACGCCATCTTGTCTCGCGTCCCACACGCCCCTCTCCTCCTGCTCCGCCGGCGACACGACGCACGCACGCACGTCACGCAAGGCGGAAGTCCTCCTGCGCGGCGAAGCCACTTCCGGTTTCTCGACGCACGCGCAGTGGACATAGCGGCGGAAGTGTGTCCCTGCGCGCGCAGGGTGTCGGCGACGGACTTCCGGGTCACCCGGGCGGCGCTTGGACGCAGGTCCCGCGGCGGCTCTGCAGGGCCTGGCCTGGTCCAGGGTGCAGTCCGGCCGCTTGCCCGGGAGCAGCCCGGTGACTAGACTGGGGCTTGCTTCTGAGGAAACCTGCACAGGACCGGGCTGCAGGCCTGTCCACACTTACCCGGGAGGAGGTCCATTGACTGCAGTGGGGCTTGCTTCTGAGGAGACCTGCACAGGACCGGGCCCCAGGGCTGCAGGCCTGTCCACACTTTACTCTAGTGGGGCAGGAGGAGGCCCATTGACTCTAGTGGGACTTGCTTCTGAGGAGACACGCGTCACCTGGCTCTCCAGAGGGAGCCGAGAGTCCAGCATGACTCCCAAGCTGCACCCTGTTCAAAATGGGTGGATCTCAACCTTTTTAGCTCAGGACCCACTTTTTAGAATGACGGGCTGTCCGGGACCCACCGGAAGTGAAGTCATGGACAGGAATAACATCATAAAGCAAATTAAGTTATTGTAAATAATTACATTGCAGTAAATCAAATAAACAAGGGGGGATGAGATGGGGAGCCAGTCCTGTTCCACCAAGTGAATTGCGTCTCTGGCCTGCCTACAATAACCTCAACCCCCAATGGAGAAATCAGTGAGATTCTTCATCGTGCGCAATGCCCAGTTCATTTTAAGTTCTTGTATAAACCAGTTCAGTGTGATTTGGGATGAAATCAGTTGTAAATCCAGTGTGGATTTTTGTGGGCTGGATTGATCTTCGAAGATTCCCTCTAAACAGCAGACCCCAGACTGATGAGGAGAGGAGATTAGGCTGCAAGGGTGGGGGGGGGCGCGGGGTGTGTGGAATATCAGGACCCACCTGGCTTTACAAGTCCAAAGAAGAAAAAATTCACCTTACCAGCTCAAGCCCGTTTTTATCCTTTTTAGTGGGGGAAGGGGTAACTTCTGGAGCATCTGTTGAGCTCCACTTTCATAGGATCGGGACCATTCTGGAGGCTTTGCATTCTGTTTTGCCTAACCTTGTACAACAGCCAAGGCACATTTGCTTACTTGTGAGTAAAAGCAAACGTGCTGCTGAGAGCCCAATCCTATGCATGTCTACTCAGAAGTAAATCCCATTGTAATTAATGGAGCTTACTCCCAGGTTAGTGTGGATAGAATTGCAAGCCTAGTTTCGCTCAATATATTCATCAGCTTGGAGGGAGGGACATTGTTGGGTGTTTTGGGGGGCTGTATTCATCCGATTGGGACCATTCTGATGCCATTGGATTCCTCTTGGCCTGCCCTTTGCAACAAATAAAGGCATGGTTGCCTACTCACAAGTAAACACACGATATGGCTCAGTTTCACTTTCTATAGGGCTCTATGCATTTTCCTTCTCAGCTATCAGTTTATCAGCTAAAGAAATGCAACCCACCAACAATCACATCGTGACCTACAGTTTGGAAAATGCTGGGGTAGATGATTGACTGCCTGCATTGAGAATTTCTTTACCCGGAGAACCTCTGTCTTTTTAGGATTTCGTTAGAACTTATTGGCTTTTTTTAGTCTCTGTTGGCATCTAGACAGTGCCCCAGGAATTCCACAGCTTCCTCGGAGCGGGATGGAAAGGAGAGCTGTTATTGTGGAACTTTATCCTGCTGTGTCTTTAGTAAATACTAAACAAGTGTCCCTCACACGTACTGTTGATGCCGCACCTGAAGGAACTGACTCTTGTGGGGATTCCTGGAAGGGGAGAGTGGAGAGGATCACATCCCTCCTTCACACCCACAGCAACAGAGGCCAAAGGAGAATGTGGAGCACCCAACAGGGAAGGAAGGCATCACCGGCTCACAGGCAGAGTCAGGGAGGCTGGAAAACACATGCAGGGCTCACCCAAGGGTGGTGCACATAAAGGGACACAGACGTTACCAAAAGAGGCTGGTTTAGTTGTTTAGGGGAATTAGTACACCTACTCTATGGGAACACTGGGACCTTAAGACGATGCAAACCAACATTCTGCAGAAATTTTTTTACTTAAAGATGAGACTGAGAGAAATATTCCAATAAATGTTTATAGCTTTATTAAAAGGGACACAAAGTAGATTTCCAAAATAATAAAGCACTATTGTCATGCCCTAACCAGAGTGTCCTATAGTGGTGAGTGCAGTGTCGTGCGAGTCTATTTGGTGCATCTGAAGAAATCAGAAAAGGGGAAATGGTAGGGAAAGATTTCAGGGATCCCTGCGCTGCCAACCCCAGCTGCTAGCTAAAGATGGGGAGAGAAGGGAAAAGGGGGGGTGAGAGAAGAGACAGTTCAAAGCAGAAGAGATAGCTAACTGTCTGGATGTCTGGCCTGTGGGCAGCAGTTTATGTAGCAGTGTGTTTGGACACCCCGGAGAGCGACCATTTGGACACTCAGGGAGTGACCCTGTGTGGGCACTCAGGAGAGTGACCATTTGCTAGTCAAACTCATAAGAACATAAGAACAGCCCCACTGGATCAGGCCATAGGCCCATCTAGTCCAGCTCCCTGTATCTCTCAGCGGCCCACCAAATGCCCCAGGGAGCACACCAGATAACAAGAGACCTCATCCTGGCGCCCTCCCTTGCATCTGGCAATGTACAACTCCCTTAGTGTTTAAGGATATTGAAAAGTTGCTTATGTGTAAGCGAAATGTTTGGGGGATAAATGTGTAACTTGGAGTGTTTGCTTGTAAGGTATCAATGAGTATCTTGGGTATGAATGAAGGGAATTCCTCTTAAACAGGATGCAGGTAAACAGGGCTAGCAGTGTCAGCAAAAAACAGATTAGCACATTGGCCAGGGGATGTCTAGCAACTTAAAATGAGGTTTACCTAAGTTACCTAAGCAAAATACAGGTATAATCCAATGCTTTGGTATAAAATATAGAAGTTACTGGAATTGCATTCAGGAAAGCAAACACAAACTAGAAACAATGGAAAACTGTCGGACAGGATTACGGAGTTTCATTCAGCTAGAGCAAGGGTCTCCAAACCCTGGCCCGGAGGCCCGATGTGGCCCGCAGAGAGCTTCTATCCGGCCCGCAGCCAGCCTCTGATCCTCTGAGAGCCTCTAATTTTGTTGACTAAACACAACCAGAGTTGTGGTTGTGGTGCGGGGGAATAAGGGGTCCAATTAAGTGTGTGCTTTATTTATTGGGCTGTATTGGTGCTTGGAGAAATCCTGGACATCTGAATCCATTCATTCATTTAAATTCCAACTCTAATGTATTTATTTAAATTTTATATTTAATTTTTTTCCGGCCCTCGACACTGTGCCAGATATTTGATGCAGCCCTTCAGCCAAAAAGTTTAGAGACCCCTGAGCTAGAGATTAGGATTATCATTTTCCTTCCAGGATGTATGACTGATGGGAGGAGAGGGAATGCAAACAAACAACCAAGAGAACTGAGCTTGACCAAAGTGGAAATGTGGCCTGTAGGTCAGTGTTTTCTGGGAAAATAGTTCATTTTGCATGTTGGCATCCATGTATGAAGGCCTGTAAAATGTTTCTTGATGTCAAGGTAGCATTAACAGAAATGCCACCACTGATCCACCACTGATCCACCACTGGTCCACCACTGATATGGTATTCTCCCTTAGACAACTGCAGGAGAAATGCAGGGAACAACGACAGCCACTCTTTATAGCCTTCATAGATCTCACAAAGGCTTTCGACCTGGTCAGCAGAGACGGCCTCTTCAAGATTCTCCCCAAGATTGGATGTCCACCCAGGCTCCTCAGCATCATCAGATCTTTCCACAAGGACATGAAGGGCACTGTTGTCTTCGATGGCTCCACATCAGACCCTTTTGACATCCGAAGCGGAGTGAAGCAGGGCTGTGTTCTTGCACCAACCTTGTTTGGGATTTTCTTTGCTGTCCTGCTGAAGCAGGCCTTTGGAACTGCAACAGAAGGCATCTATCTCCGGACCAGATCAGACGGAAAGCTCTTCAACCTCTCCAGACTGAGAGCAAAATCCAAAGTCCAGCTGAAATGTCTGCGTGACTTCCTCTTTGCCGACGATGCAGCTGTCACTACCCACTCTGCCAAAGATCTCCAGCAGCTCATGGATCATTTTAGCAAGGCCTGCCAAGATTTTGGACTGACAATCAGCCTGAAGAAAACACAGGTCATGGTACAGGATGTGGACTCACCTCCCTGCATTACAATCTCTGAGCATGAACTGGAGGTTGTCCATGACTTTGTGTACCTTGGCTCAACGATCTCCGACACTCTTTCTCTCGATACCGAGCTAAACAAGCGCATCGGTAAAGCAGCTACCACGTTTTCCAGACTCACAAAGAGAGTCTGGTCCAACAAGAAGCTGACGGAACATACCAAGATCCAGGTCTACAGAGCTTGCGTCCTGAGTACACTTCTGTACTGCAGCGAGTCATGGACTCTTCGCTCACAACAGGAGAGGAAACTGAGCGCTTTCCACATGCGCTGCCTCCGACGCATCCTCGGCATCACCTGGCAGGACAAAGTTCCAAACAACACAGTCCTGGAACGTGCTGGAATCCCTAGCATGTATTCACTGCTGAAACAGAGACGCCTGCGTTGGCTTGGTCATGTCGTGAGAATGGATGATGGCCGGATCCCAAAGGATCTCCTCTATGGAGAACTCGTGCAAGGAAAGCGCCCTACAGGTAGACCACAGCTGCGATACAAGGACATCTGCAAGAGGGATCTGAAGGCCTTAGGGATGGACCTCAACAAGTGGGAAACCCTGGCCTCTGAGCGGCCCGCTTGGAGGCAGGCTGTGCAGCATGGCCTTTCCCAGTTTGAAGAGACACTTTGCCAACAGTCTGAGGCTAAGAGGCAAAGAAGGAAGGCCCATAGCCAGGGAGACAGACCAGGGACAGACTGCACTTGCTCCCGGTGTGGAAGGGATTGTCACTCCCGGATTGGCCTTTTCAGCCACACTAGACGCTGTGCCAGAACCACCTTTCAGAGCGCGATACCATAGTCTTTCGAGACTGAAGGTTGCCAATACTAATACTAATAAAATGGGGATTTTTTCATAGCAACTTGGGCAAAAGACAAAGTATTGCTTTCAATAAGAGATGCATAAAAGAACAGGAGGTTAACGTGGCTGAAAACTTAAGGGCAAACAGTAAACATTTCCAAATCTTTGGAGCACACAAGGCAGCTTTACAATATGAAATATGAAGTGCACGCTTAGTTAAATAATCACATAAAACAGTACAATAAAGAACCTTTAAAGCAAAACCAAACACTGTTGCAAAAACAAAAGCCAGTACCAAAAAAGAAAGGCTGACTGGGACAGGGCAGCTCTTAATCCCATTGGGAATGATTTCCATAGAGAAGGCCTTTCTCGTTGCCATCAATCTGGCTCCCATCAGAGACAATGTGCTCAGCAGGGCTCCCGCTGTTAAGTCAGTTTGTGCGGGAGAAGGTGATTCAAACCAGCACCTTGAACTGAAGTCAGAAACATCAGCAACCAGTGAAGCCTCTGAAGCTGCAGATGGGATGAGTCGAGATACTTAACAGCTGCAACAGCACATTTTTGAATGGATTGCTTGCCCTTGAAGACTACCTGGAAGTTGCAGTTAGTGCAGAATGCAGCAGCCTAAGTGTAATTTCTGAGTAGTCTTCAAGGGCAGCACCGCATACAGTGTCTTGCAGTAGTCAAGTCTCAGCATTACCAAGGGCCAAGGCTGCATGTGGTTGATTGCACACTTCCAAGAATCCTGCCTACTAAAAAAGAATGCCAAGCATCTTTTTACAGTCACAGTGGGAAGATCACTAGGAACAATCAAGCGGATGTCCACATCATGGTCACTCGTCTTGGTGATTTAGGCAGAGAGTTTTGCTGGTAAAGCAGCCTGTCCATTTAAAAATCAAGAATACACGCATGCATGTATGCATATGCAGCATGTGAACAAAGTGGCACTTGCAGCAGTATTGGAACGAAACACGCTCGCATTGCTGGGGTTTTAGCATTACCACAAACAGCATTGGTGAGTGCTGGGGTGAACCATGTAAAGAGGAGAGTCAAAGAAGATCAACATACATACCATGGTTTCTAACCCACCTTAAAGAATAGGTTTCTTTATTCCCAGTGCAATGCTATGCATATATCTCTGAAGGAGGTTCCACTGTTGTCAGATGGGGTGTGCTTCTTAGGAAGTGGAGCTGTGCAGCACAACCCTACCTTGCACTGGAACAGGCAGGCCAAGAGGCTTGCGCTGTATCCAGAGCAAGATAGGGTGCCAAAGTGGCTCAACCAGAGGTATGGGGAAACTCTTCCCCTTACCCCCGGGTAAACCACTGCAGCCCCTTTGGGTCTCTTGGGATATGCACCACCTCCTGAGGGTGCTTGGGAACGGGGGTTGGGATCCGGCATAACAGCCAGATCCCAGCCCCACCGCACGATCCCCACCCACCCGCCCCCAGGACCACCCTCTGCCCACCTTCCCCCTACCGCAGAACACCTCCCTCCCACCCTACCTCCTCCCTGCCCACCCCAAAGCCTTGCATTGGCCAAGCTTGGCTGACACAAGGCTTGCTCTGCAAGCCACCACGGAGGCCCATGCAACCTCCATGCTCCAGCACACCTCCATGCATTGGCACGGGTTGCTCTAGAGGAGGCACAAACATGCTTTATGCCGAGGTTAGGATTGCACCCTTAGATGTAAAATAAAGGTCAGCTGAGTCATCTAATTGATCATTTGCACTGTATCACATTTTTATTGTCACAAATGGAAAAACAGATAAGCAGGTCCATTTTTTACTTGTGCTTAGCCCAGGGGTCTCCAAAATTTTTGTTCGGAGGGCCATATCAAATATCTGGCCTGGTGTAGAGGACCAGAAAAAAAAAATTAAATATAAAATGTATATAAATAAATTATGAGTGAATAAATGAATGAATGGGTTCATTCATTCAACTTCTCTGGCCCTTAGAACACCTTACAGATGCAACCAGAGTACAGATCCAATCATGTTCGACCAAGTGGGCCAGAAGCTTTCAGGGGACAAGAGGCTGGCTGCAGGCCAGACAGAGGCTCACCCTGGGCTGCATCTGGCCCCTGGACCAGGGTTTGGAGACCCCTGGATTAGCCCATTGCGGAAAAACCAGTCTGAGCAGTGCTTCTGGCTGAGGGAAAAACTGAGACCCAAAGGGATCTTGAGCACTCCTAGTTGCACAGAGGCTGCATAAAGATTCTGTTCCTTTGTGATGCGCTCCAGACTGCTCCTTGGAGACTGCTCATATCTGAACCCAGCATTGGCCAGGAGCACAACACATTGGTTGCATGCGTCCTGGTGTTTGGGTACAATTAGGGAGATGACTACTTTATCCAGTTGTTTCTTTGGTCTTTGGGAATCCTTTTAGTCTCTTGGCCAGTGACGTCGTCTTGACCCATTTTCTACTCCACGTGGACACATCTGCAAACTTTCGCTATGTGGAACAGGCTTTATAACTGGCTCTGGAGAAGCTACAGGAAACTCCCAGTATGGCTCTGGACCATCCTAGACTGGGTAAGTTAGTTTTGTGATACTTTGCATGGCTGGCCCACTGAGCCTGTGCAAAGCTGTCAGAGATTGTCTCCATGATGAGGCAAACCCACCTGGCTCTCAGAACTTGCCAAGTCTTGTTCCGGAGCGCCCAACCCCTGCTGAAAGGAATCCTGGGGCTTGGATCTCTGTTCAGCAGTGGGGCAAGGGAAGGGAGGTCCTTCATCCAGCCCTCTCTCCAGGCACAGTTTAGTGCAGATGTGGGTGATTCCGCTCATGACACTGGGATGCACGAAGGGGGGCATCTGGGGGTGGAAATAAAATACTGTGTTTCGTTGGTATTCAAAGAAGAAATAGATTACTTATTAATTTTTTGTGGGAGTATTAATCTGGCACACAGCCAGCTGTCATAAGCAGAGTCTGGTATATTCTGTTTAGGATGGAGAACAGAAATGAACATTCTGTGATGAGGAAATGAAAATTCTGTGACCTGAGAGAGGAATTAAGGAGATGAATTTCTGCATCACTCATTTTTAGTTCTTCTGGTTTTCAAAGAATGTCAGGGGGGGTGTTAATGGGACACTGACATGATTTGGAAACAGAGAGGTTAGGGCAGGGGTACTCAATAGGTGGATCGCAATCTACCGGTAGATCGTGAGGCAAAATGAGTAGATCGCGGAGTGCCGACCCCCCCCCCTTCAGGTGCCTCTGGGAGGAAACGCCGGGAGTAAGGCCCATTGTACTCAATGGGCCTTACTCCCAGGTAAGTGTGGCTAGGATTGCAGCCTCACAGCCTAATCCTAGGCATGTCTACTCAGGAGTAAGTCCTGTTATACTCAGTGGGGCTCAAGGTACACCAACATACATTGTACACATAAGTGTTATATGTTATGATGGCGCGAACATTGTAAAAAAATCTCTGGTAGATCTCCGGGCCTTGCTGGGTTTCAAAGTAGCTCTCGAGCCAAAAAAAGTGTGAGCACCCCTGGGTTAGGGCCTGAAGCCACCTGGATATGGGGTTGTACAGACAGAAGAGGATTCCCTGCATGATTCTAACACGGTGATGTGAAGAGCTCAGGAAGTAACCCTGGGGACAGGGAAATTGGGGGAGGGGCAGTTTGGGGTTTGGAGGAGGTGCAGAGTCCTTTAGCGCACAGGTGCTGGGAGGGGCGGGTGGGGGCTCCTCATTCTGTAATTTTCTAAAGACATCTCTCTTTCCCTGCGGCAGATGCATTTTGGAATTGCAGGCAGGCAGAAGCAGATTGCAGAGCAGAGATCAGGTAAGCTTCTCTTTCTGACCTCCCCCCCCCCCCCAATAGTTTCCCAGAAGTGCCATGACAAGCAGGAGATGATCTCCCTGAGGGCCCCCCACCCAGCAAGCCACAGTCCCCATTGGGTTTGGCAGACAGGCAGTAAGGTGGCATTGCTGTGCCAGACCTCCTTTGTCTTTGGGGCCTCCTGAAGTCCAGGTGCTGACCATCCATACTGATCACCACCTGGACTTTGCTCTTTGTTTTAAGGATGCATTTGTTAGGTTGTAAGCTGGGCATGTCCCGTTGTAGAACAGGGTGCATACAGAGTAGCAGACACAGCAGAGTCTTTGAACAGCAGTTATATTTTGAGCAAGGAGTTACACACAGAGTAGTCAAAGCAGTGCAGGTCATACATGTAGAGTATAGCAGTCCAGTGTTACCTTATCCAAGTCAGTATCCACAAATCACAGTCAGTCCATCTGTCCAAGGTCATCTACAACATAGAAAGAAAGAAAGAAAGAATCTTCATTCATTCATTCATTCATTCATTCATTCATTCATTCATTCATTCATTCATTCATTCATTCATTCATTCATTCATTCATTCAAAGTATCCAGCAGCAGTTTCACAGTTTACACCTACTGCACTGGTGGAGCTGAGTACGGAGGCTTAAGTAGTCTGAGCACCCAATCAGAGTCTGCTCAGTTAACTAGGGTGTGGCCGCCACAGGTGCAGTCTGATTTTGCTGACTCAGCTGCCTGCAACTTTCCTTGAAACAACCTGTTTTGCTTTGCCTCTGGCTATGCCTGAGCAGAAAGCTAACAGCATTTGCTGTTCTTTTTTTTCTGACTGTAGTTTTACAAATGTTTGCCACCTTCAGCATTCGTGGAGTAGAAATGCTGGATAAAGATCTCATCGTTTAAATTAAAAATAAAGGCCATCCCAGAACAAACACCTTGGAAAGAGGGGCACAATGAGGAATAAAGGACTTGCTTGGACATATGAAATGAAGCCAGTGCTGAGAGATGGCAGTGAGGGTTTGCAGGAGATTATTTATTGCATACATTTGATAACATTTTTGTCCCGCCTTCTGTCTGCCATGGCAGCAAAGATCCTTCCATGGGAATGTGGCTGGTAGGCAGAGGGGTGGGATGTGGCTGAACAGTAGAGCACTTGCTTTGCGTGCAGAAGGACCCAGGTTCAATCCCCACCAGCATCTCCAGGTAGGACCTGGAAAGGTCACTGTCTCTAAATCCTGGAGAGCCATTGCCTGCCAGTCAGTGTGGCCAGGCCTGACTCTGAAGGACCAGTGGTGGTTCCTGACCATGTCCTAGCTCCTGGGCCCTCTTCAGTGGGGCTCTACTGAGCTAGAGAAGTCCATCTACACAGGTAGCATTGTGCTTGGAGATTTTCCACTGTTCACTGGACGGTCTCCTGCAGCTCTGAAGTAAAAGCAGAGACCTTGTAATGGCCACATTGAGAGCACATTTCCATGGAAAGACCTCACGCTGTGGTGGAACAATGTGTGTGAGAAGTAAAACCACAGCAGTCCTTCCACAAGACATTGCTTGGATTTTTGCCTCACTTGCCCAGCCTTGCTTAGCGAAGGTGCCGCAAAACTGCTGCCAGAATTGTGTGTTGCAGATTTGATAGTGGCTGCTGGACTGTGACTTTAAGGGTTTTACTTGTAGGTGCTTACAGGTTTTTTCCCCTTAATTTTCTGTTGCCTTTTTGTGAACTTGCAAATCTCTTGGGGGCCTACTTCTGGATTGGAAATCTGGCTCATCTCATAGGTTACTAAACGTTTGCAATCAGTTCTCCTGGTGGCACAGCTGGACAGAACTGACTGGGGTCTTCCCTTTCCATTGCAGCCACCAACCCACGGTTACAAGGCGGTGTCCCCCAGAAGACTCACAGGGATCGCATCCGTCAACTGCTGTGTGACAACGCAGCCTGCAAGCTGTGTGAGCGTGCAGCCGAAGAGGCCGCACAATTCCTGTACTCCAAGGGAGCAGACAGCCTCGATCCTGCTGATCCTGCTCTCCCTGGAGTGTCCTTTGAGAGAGGCCATGTTTCCTTCCGACAAAGAGTCAGCACCCCTGCTTCTGTCTCAGAGACTATGCGTGTCGCAAAGCATGTTGCTTATGGCTGGGAGGAACGAAGCGACTGGGCCGTTGACCGTGACGGGCGGAACAAAGACACCTTCAGCCTGTCTTCCACCACATACAGTACGTCTTTCACATCCTGCACAGAATCCTCTTCCGGCCTCTCTGCCGGTCGCCGCGTGAAGGACTTCCGATCTAGTTCTCCCATCACGAAACAGATGAAGGGCCATGGAGTCCTCTCCCAACTGGACAAGGAGGCCTTTGCTGAGACCTTCCACCACAAGAGAGTCAACAAGACCACGGTGTTTACAGTGCAGAGAGACGTTGGTGCAGAGGGACATGAGCTCACCACCTCAGCCCAGGTCTTGGACTCCAAGACCATCTCAGGCTCCCAAGCAAAACTTCAGGACCATTTTATGAAGAAGTCCTTGGAGAGGAGGCTGGAGGTTTTCCCTGCCATTGTGGGACATTCTCAGAAGATGACCACGTCATGGGCCAGGAAGAGGCCTTTGCCTAAGCTGATCCATTTTGGTCAACATTGTCCTCAGCTGAGGAACAGAGTGTGCTTCTGTCTTCCGGGGGAAGCAGATGCTCTGGAGATGAACATAAAATGCAAATACCTCCACTTCCTGTGGGGGCTCCCGACACTGTATACGCAGTCCCTGGCCAAGATTGCTCCCGGCCCCCCGTCACTGCCAACAGCCCCTTCCAGAGTGCCTGTCTTCATAGAGTGTGGCCACGCAGAGCCTCTTTCCACAGCACGCAGGGAGTGGAGAGTCCTGGAGTCCCACGTGCTGAGGAAGAGGCTTCAGCACCAGTGGGGCCTGCCTGGCCTGGTGCAACAGTCTTTGAAAGGGTTTCTTCGGCCTGTACCGCCATCAGCGCAGGTTGCCTCTGTGTCCCGTGCCCGACTTGAGGTGAGGGTATTTACAGGCTTCAGTCAGCTCCTGTTCTTCACCTTGGGGATCAAGCAGCAGCAGCTGGAGACCCACATCAGGAGCAAGATCGTGGAGAGGCGGTGGGGTCTACCCAGGCGGGTATTGGAGTCTCTACGGGCGTTCCTGCCAGTCCCTCCTCCACTGATCAGGAGACCGAGAGAGGGGGAAAAGGCCTGTTTGCTGCCTATGATGGAGAAAGCCGAGAAGAGGATGCCGTCCATGACGACATCAGGCTCTTCCCAGAAGTCTGCAGCCTCTTCAGAGAAACCTCCCGCAAAGCAGGGCTGGGACCACAGGCGGCAGGCGCTCCGAGGACACGTGGCCAAGAAAGCCCTTGAGATCCGCTTTGGCATGGCCTCTTCTGTGGTCCAGCAGTCTCAGAAGACGGCCTACCAAGCTGGCAAGCGTGTCCTCTCCAAAGTCATTCCTCCTCGGTCAAAACCTCTAAAGCCGCGTTCCCAGGAGCTCCCTTTTCTGAATGAGAACATTCTCGGTTGCATTCAGCTCAACATCACCCACAAAATCCTAACCTGCAAGTGGGGACTTCCCACGGTGTACCACAAGCCCCTTGTTCAACTCCTCCAGCGTTCTGTTCCTGCTGCCCACGCTGCCTCCTGGTCCCCCAGATCTGCTGCCTTCAGCTTCACCGGAAGAGAGACCCTGTTCCTGGGCCAGAGTACCCGAGAGGTGCTGGAGTGGCACGTGAAAAGAAAGAGGCTGCATCACAGCTGGGGGCTCCCGGGTCTCGTTCAGAGGTCCCTCTGCGCTTTCCGACCGGCTGCTCCCCGTACCCCCTTGAAGACGAGGCACAGAGAGGTGGCCGTCTTCCAGACGGAGCTCTCCTTCCTCAGCCAAGCCACCAAGCAGGTGCTGGAGAGGAACGTGCAGAAGAGGGTGCTCCACCAGCGCTGGCTACTGCCGAGGAGGGTTCTGGAGTCCCTGAAGCATCTGTCCCCCAGATACGGGCTTGGCAGCACGACTTGCCCAGGGCCCTGCAGAGCAGGTGCTGTGGGGAAAGAGCAGGGCGCTGGCAGGAAGGCCGCCAGGATGGCGAAAGCCCCACGTCAAGTGCAGCCGCTGCCCACTGTGCAGGTGCACCTCCAGCTCCACCTGGCTAAGAAATCCTTGGAGGTGCACCTGGAAGCTCTCCCTTCTGTGGTGAGGGTTTCCTGGAGAGCCTCACTGCCTGTGAAGAGGCCTCTCCCCAAGACGATCCCTCCGGGCGAGAAGCCTTTACTGCCTCGCAGGTCCCTGCTGCCCTTTGCAGGCCGAGAGGAGATGGACAGGATCGACCTGGCTGTGCGTCGCAACCAGTTGGCAGGCCTGTGGGAGCTGGGCAGGCGCTACGTGGAGGCGCTGGGAGGAATGGCGCTGCGGCCGAGCTCCCACTCTCCCAGGAAGAGACGGGTGACCTTCGACTTCACAAAGGCCCGGGTGTCGCTCCCTCCAGGCCTTGACCAAGAGGCTTTAGAGCACCACGTCCAGAGGAAGAGGATCCAGCACGAGTGGGGTTTGCCAGCCCTTGTCCACAGGTCACTCCTGGGCTTCCTGCACGGGCCGCCTCCCCCGGCTTCCTCTATTCACACGAACATCTGCGTCCACGTTCTGCTGCCGGAGCGGCTGTTCCTTCCGCCGAAAATCTGCCACCAGCTTGAAATCCACTTGCAGAAGATGAAACTGCACCGTGTTTGGGGGCTGCCCAGAAGGGTCTTGGACTCTCTCAGGCTGTTGCAGCCGGGACTGAAGGCTGGTGCTCCTGGGCAAAAGCCCTCAGGGCTTCCTTGTGAACCAGGGGCGGGGGGACTTTCTGGCAGAGCTGGCAGCGAGACTCTCTCAGCATCTGCAGTTCAGAGGAGGAGGGCGGCTGCCACCCCAGGTATTCTTCAGGGGGTCCCCAGGAAAGGATGCCAGAGTCTGGAGAAGATTCAGGTCCACCTGGCTAAGAAGCGGGTGGAGATGCAGTTAGGGGCTTTCCCGGCTGTTGTGGTGCGCTCTTGGAGATGCACCTTCTTGGCGTCCAGACAGCCTCTTCCCAGGTTGGTCCTCTGCGGCTGCAGGCCCTTGCAGCTCCGGAAATGCTTCTTGCCCTTTGTGCCCAGAGAGCAGGCAGACAGGGTGGAGATGTCTGTGCGCCTGTGCCACTTGTCATCCCTCTGGGGCCTGGGCACGCGGCACGTGGAGGCCTTGCAGGCCCTGCTGCCACCCCGGCCCTTCTCCCAGCCTCTTGGCTGCCGAAGGGCTGCTCTTCGCCCCTCACAGGTGCAGGGCCGACGTGTCCAGAGAGAGAACCAGCGTCTGCTAGAACTGCACGTGAGGAAGAAGAGGCTGCAGCACGCGTGGGGCTTCCCGCTCCTCGTCCAGAGGTCTCTGAGGGCCTTCCTGCAGGAGTTCCCTCCGGGCCCCCCCTTTCCCAAGGTCACGGTTCGCATCCAGGTCTTGCAGCGAGACCTGCTTTTCCTTCCGCAGAGCACCTGCAGCCACCTCGAGCACCACATTCAGAGGCAGAAGCTTCAGCGCCAGTGGGGCTTGCCCAAGAGGGTTCTGGACTCCCTGCGGCTGCTGATCCCGGAACCTCCCCGGGAATGGAAGGAGACGCTGTCGGTGAGGAGCCGTTCTGGTGAGCCTAGCCGTGGAACCCGCCCCAGAGCCCGGCCCGTGGGTGCCATCGACACTGAGAGGGATAGGAAGAAGGGCCCACGGACTCCAGGTGTAGCGCCACAGCAGGCTCGGCCACGGCTCGTATCGAGAGCCAAAGCTGCGGAGAAGCTGCAGCTCCACTTGGCCAAGAAATATTTGGAGGTCCACTTGGAAGTTTTCCCTGCTGTCTTCCGGATCTCTGGGAGACGAGCGTCATTGCCGCAAAGCCAGCCTCTCCCCAAGCCGATCCGGCCTGAGCTCCGGCCGCTGAAGCCCCGGAGGTCCTCCTTCTCGGTCGGCAGGGAGGACATGAATCGGATTGAGCTGGCCGTACAGCGGCGCCACTTGGCGTCTTTGTGGGGACTGGGGACCCGCTGTGTGGAGGCTGTTGCCGGGATGGCGCCCAAGCTGCCCCGTCCCGTGGCCAGGCTCCGAGTGGCTGCTTTTGAATTTTCAGAGGTGAAGACGCCGTTCTGCAGGCAGAGGGTGAGAGAGACCCTGGAACTGCACATTGGGAGGAAAAGGATTCAGCACGCCTGGGGATTTCCTGTCCTGGTGCAGAGGTCGCTCCGGGGCTTTATTCAGCAAACGCCCACACGCTCTGGACCTCCAAAAAGTGCAATTGAGGCCCATGTTCTGCATCAGGAGCTGCTGTTCCTTCCTGGCGACACCTACAGTCATCTGGAGCACCACATTCAGAAAATGAAGCTGCAGCGGAAGTGGGGGTTGCCGGGGAGAGTCCTGGGGTCTCTGAAACCCTTCCTTCCCTCTCCTTCCTTGAGCAGGGCTTGGTTTCCTCAGAGTGACAAGAAATTTGTCCAGGCAGAGTCTGGTACAGGAGAAGCTGAAGTAGTCAACATGTGGCAGGTGGAGACCAACAAGGTCTCTTTGGAACTTCTGTCTGTTGTGGACAACACAAGAAGTTCTCCAGTTCCAATCAGGCAGGCAGGCCCGAGGTTCCAGAAGCTGCAGTCTCCTTTCTCTCGGAAAGAGTCAAGAGAGATGCTAGAATATCACATCCAAAAGAAGAGACTTCAACATTTCTGGGGCTTACCTTCTGCCGTCCAGCGCTCCCTTCGAGTGTTTGCACCCCCTACATCCGCATGTACTCATCCATCACACAGAACCGACCGGAAAATAAAAATTCAGATTGAGCATCTGCTGTTTGTTTCGGAGATTGTTCAGAAGAAACTGGAAAGCAACCTGAAGAAGATGATAGTTCACAGCCGGTGGGGCCTCCCCAAGAAGATGCATAAATTTCTGTGTAATCTCGTTCCCCACCCTCTGACCGTCAGAGGAGTGCAAGAGCAAAAATCGGTGGGTGGGGGCGCCTTTTCTCATGAACAAGATATGAGAGAATATATTGTTAGGCTGCCACAGGTAACATATGAAGAGGCTCCATGCAAGGAGGTCTCCTCAGGGGCACCCATGACCTTTCCCCCCAAAGTTGTAGAACTTTTTGAAAATTCAATGATAAACATTCTGGAGACTCATCTCAAGAAAAAATCTCTGCAGATTAAATTCCAATTGATTCCACCTGTGGTGCGTCCTAAGACATTTGCTGGTTCCATCAAACCAGTTCCTCTCCCTAAACTTCCCCTACGCTGCTCAATGGTAAAACCCAGAAGAGCCTTTCCGCTTTTAGTGGAAGAGGAGCTCCTAGCAAAGATTCAGCTGAACATCAGTTGCAAGTATCTGACATACCTCTGGGGCCTGCCCAGTTTTCATACCGAATCCCTGCGCAAGTTATTTGGAAAGGTTCCAGAACCCCTAATGCCTAGAAATGTTGCCACACTCAGAGGTACATTGAAGGTCCCCATGCTTGGAAGACAAGCCACAGGGGAGGCTGTGCACCTTGGGAGATTGACAGCAACATCCATGGTCCCCAGAGGAGCACGCAGCAAACCCCCTAAATTGGGGCCACCTTTCCTCACAGATGAGTCCTTAGATCTTCTGGAGTCCCACATCAGGAATAAGAAGCTCCAGCACATGTGGGGCTTGCCAGCCACTATTCAGAAATCCCTCCGTAAATTTGCTCCTATCCATTCAGAACTGCAAAGGTCTTTAGAGCAACTAGGTGTTGCAGCCACACGCTCGCAGAGTGCAAGAGAAGTGAAGGTGGCAGCCCAGAGGTTGCTGGTTCTTGATCCAGCCCTGACAGAGCACCTGGAAACGCATATGAAGAGTCAAATTGCAGCACACAGATGGCACCTCCCCAGGCGGATCCAGGAGTCGCTGAAGAGGTTCCTGCCTCCTGAATCTCTTTTCCAGGCTGAAGGAAGCAAAGAGCAAGCCCAAACATTGCGAGGCTCTCGTGTTCAAACCCTCCAGGCAGCTCCAGCCCTGAAGAAGGCAGATGGATTGCTAGGGCACCGAGTCCACCAGGTGAAAATAGCAACAAAGTTCCCCCCACGTGAGACCTCTCGTCTTCTGGAATTCCATCTACGGCAGAAAAGGGTCCAGCATGAATGGGGATTACCCTCCATTGTGCAGAGATCCCTGCGTGCCTTTGCCCTGCCTTCCCCGGAACCACGTCCAAGGAGCACAAATGCTGGAGCGACAGTATTTGTCACTAGTGAGCAGGTGGCAGGCACAGGAGAAGGGAGCACTGATGTCCAGATACTGTCGTGTACGGGAGAGGTGATCACCCCTTCCCATAACCTGCCATTTCTGAGTCCAGAGACAGTTGATTCCCTGGAAGGCCACGTGAGGAGCAGGGCTGCAAAGCACAAGTGGAAGGTTCCCAAATTGGTCCAGAATTTGCTGAGGGCATTAGATCCTCTTCAGTCTGAAGCTGCTGAAAAGCAGAAGGGAACCTTCTACCCAGGAAAGCAAATGGCAGCCACGTGTGTTTGTGCCGAACTGGCTGCCTTCTTCCCCCCTGAATGGGAGCCAACATTCCTCCCCAGAGAGAGCCAGAGTCTTCTGGAGTTCCACATCCAGCGCAAGAAAATCCAGCACACATGGGGACTCCCCTCCACAGTGCTGAAGTCTCTGTGTGTCTTTGCCCCTTTTCCCCAGAGTGGGGCAAAGAAGCACACGCCATCCATCAAAGGGGCAACCACAGCTCCTAAGCTCCCTTGGGCCAGAGAAGAAGTGCACAGCACTACTCAGAGTCTCTTTTTCCTCAGCTCAGACACCAAGGAGCACCTGGAGTCCCATGTGAGACGTATAACTGCAAAGCATCGATGGGGCCTTCCAAAACATGTTCAAAAATCTCTGAAAGCATTTCTGCCTGCTGTGCTACCTGCTGGAGGAAGCAGGCCCCAGACACAGCCCTGGTTGCACCTCGATTCTCAGTCTCTCCAGGACACTTTTCTCCAACCCCAGTTTGAGACAGAACATTCAGTGTGGAGATTCCAGGACCAAAGAGGGACATCTGAGAAGAAACGGCCAGAAGCCACATTGGTTATCTCAGCAAGCATTCATTCTGTGGACTTTGTAGATGATCTGCCTTGGTTGACAGCTGCTGACAAGCATGTCCTGGAGCTGCACATCCAATGCAAGAAGATCCAGCATGAGTGGGGCCTACCAGCTGCCATTCAGAGATCCCTGCGTGCCTTTGCCCTGCCTCCTCCAGAACCATCTCCAAAGAGCACAAATGATGGAGCAGCAGCATTTGTCACTAGCGAGCAGGTGGCAGGCACAGGAGAAGGGAGCACTGATGTCCAGATACTGTCATGTACGGGAGAGGTGATCACCCCTTCCCATAACCTGCCATTTCTGAGTCCAGAGACAGTTGATTCCCTGGAAGGCCACGTAAGGAGCAGGGCTGCAAAGCACAAGTGGAAGGTTCCCAAACTGGTCCAGGATTTGCTGAGGGCATTAGATCCTCTTCAGTCTGAACCTGCTGAAAAGCAGAAGGGAACCTTCTACCCAGGAAAGCAAATGGCAGCCACATGTGTTTGTGCTGAACTGACTGCCTTCTTGCCCCCTGAATGGGAGCCAACATTCCTCCCCAGAGAGAGCCAGAGTCTTCTGGAGTTCCACATCCAGCGCAAGAAAATCCAGCACACATGGGGACTCCCCTCCACAGTGCTGAAGTCTCTGTGTGTCTTTGCCCCTTTTCCCCAGAGTGGGGCAAAGAAGCACACACAAAGCACGGAAGGGACAACCACAGCTCCTAAGCTCTCTTGGGCCAGAGAAGAAGTGCACAGCACTACTCAGAATCTTTCGTTCTTCAGCTCAGACACCAAGGAGCACTTGGAGTCCCATGTGAGGCGAATAACTGCAAAGCATCGATGGGGCCTTCCAAAGCATGTTCAAAAATCTCTGAAAGCATTTCTGCCTGCTGTGCTACCTGCTGGAGGAAGCAGGCCCCAAACACAGCCCTGGTTGCACCTCGATTCTCAGTCTCTCCAGGACACTTTTCTCAAACCCCACTTTGAGACAGAACACTCAGTGCGGAGATTCCAGGACAAAAGAGAGACAGCTGAGAAGAAACGGCCAGAAGCCACATCGGTGATCACAGCAAGCATTCGCTCTGTGGACTTTGTAGATGAGCTGCCTTGGTTGACAGCTGCTGACAAGCGTGTGCTGGAGCTGCACATCCAGCGCAAGAAGGTCCAGCATGAGTGGGGCCTGCCGGCTGCCATTTGGAGATCCCTGCAAGCCTTTGCTCCTGTTCCCCAAGAGCCACAGGGGAGTCTGCCGTCTGCAGAAGGGGAAAGAGTTGCAGGGAGGCCTAAGAACATCCTTGCAGGAATGAGAGCCGGTGCTAGGAAACCCTGGGTGGTGCAGGAGGTGAGTCCTGCTGCCCAGAAGCTCCTTTTCCTGAACTCAGAAACTAAGGAAGCTCTAGAAGCCCATGTCAGAACTCTGACCACAGAGCACAGGTGGCACCTGCCTGGACTGCTACAGAAGTCAGCCAGGCCCTTTGTTGCTGCTGCATCTCCTTCCCAGGCTGGAGGAACCCGGGATCAGCGCCTGATTTCAACCTGTGATAAAACCCTCAAAGTTGCTGGTGTTCCGCTTCAGGCTGAAAGAGAACGGGAAGCCCCCTCCAGCTCAAAGGTTTCACACAGATTCCGCTCAGAGCTCTTCTATCAAATGGGGCCAGATGGAGGATCAGCTTCATGGCAGGCTGCTAAAGAACCTCTTCTCCATCCAGCTGAAGAGCCCCAGCATTCTGCAGGAGCCACAGGAACCTATGGCAGCTGGAAGGCTGGGACAGCAGCACCCAGAAAAGGATCCGTGCAGAAGAAACCTTTGCACAGATCATTGCTGCAGGTACATTTGAAGAAGACCACAAATGGGGCACACTCGAGGATTTCTGTGAAGACTTGTCAGTGTCATTTGGCCACATCTAGGAAAGACTCCACGTACTCACTGCACTCAGATGCAGAGAAAAGATGTTGGCAGCAGGAAGAGGGTGGACAAGGAAAGACAGCCAAGAGAATGGGCGACAAGTCCCAGAGCTTTCCTATCTTGTCCACCAGAGAAAGCATGAAGGATGCTCCCCTCCCAGAGCAGGAAGCTGCTGCTTGGGCCAATTCTGGGCCATTAGAGTCAGGTCCCATCTCCAGGGCAACCATGGGTTCTTCTACGGAGATTTCTCATGGATTCAAGTCTCATTCTGCCTATGAGGACATGGTGGCCATGCATTATAGGCAGTCTGGTAGAGGGAATCAAGGAAGGGGGAGCAGAAAACTGCGAAGAAGAGGGAGCACCCTAGGATGGAGCAAGGAGAACAGAGAAGCATTGCCTTGCCAGGCTCCAGGAGATGGAGCCGTTTCCAACGTCAATGAAGGGCAGACCTTCCAAGGCAACCCACCACAGGGTTTGCAGCCACAGACAGGCACAGCAAAAGAAGAAGCACAGCGCCCTCTTTCTACAGGAGGCATGTCCCAGTTCAGCACTGAATGTGAGTGGGAGAGGGTAGGAGACTGGGACAGTGAGGAGGAGGCAGCTCAGGAAAGCACAGGACTGGGAGAAGAGGAAGGACGCAGTGCCAAGGCTGCAGAAGAGGAGGTGGGCCCTTGGCATGAGGATTCTCCAGCAGTGGAACAGCCCCTGGCATCTTTGGAGTCAGCCCTGGTTAGGGAGGCAACAGCCATCCTGAGAGATCAGATGCTTCACCTCACAGCAGGGCAAGCAGGCTCCGAACCATTTGGACACCAGATTGCCTCTCGGTCAGAAACAGGTGAGATGGTGACCCTTGGCTGGAGCAAGGAGAGCAAAGAAGCATTGCCACGCCAGACTCCAGGAGATGAAGCCACTGCCAACATCAGTTCAGGGCAGACCTTCCAAGGTGGCTCAGCACATGGCTTGCAATCACAGACAGGCACAGCGGAAGGAGAAGAAGCACAGCACCCTCTTTCTACAGGAGGCGTGTCCCAGTTCAGCTCTGAACGTAAGAGGGAGAGAGCAGGAGTCTGGAACAGTGAGAAGGCCGTTGGGGAAAGCACAGGACTGGGAGAAGAGGAAGGAGGCAGTGCCAAGGCTGCAGAAGAGGAGGTGGGCCCTCGGCATGAGGATTCTCCAGCAGCGGAACAGCCCCTGACGTCTTTGGAGTCAGCCCTGATTAGGGAGGCAACAGCCATCCTGAGAAATCAGATGCTTCACCTCACAGCAGGGCAAGCAGCCTCCGAACCATTTGGACACCGCATGGCCCCTCAGTCAGAAACAGGTGAGATGGGCAGCGACACAGAACCTCAGTTGCTCCCTGAGCAGCCATCTGGAGCCTCACAGAGTCTGGTCTTTGGTGAGGAAATGCAGGCTTCTGCAGAAATTGAGCAGGCAGAAATCTTGCTGTGTGGTGAGAGGGAGGAGAGAATTGCAGTTGGAGAGGCAGCTACAGTCACGACAGGACCTGGAACCAAGATGCACGAAAGAACCAGGAAGGAGGAGCTGAACTGCGAAAGAAAAGCATCCCCCAAAGAACCTTCAGGTGGCCAAGAATTCAAAATGGTGGATGTGCAGAGCACAGGGCAGCCTGTGGAGCAAGACCAAGAGCCTCAGTTCGTGGGTGGTGTGTGCATCGATGAGAAATGTTTTATCCTTGGCAGAATCCTGGAGGAAAAACTGTCCTTGAAACATGGGTTTCGTGTCTGGATGCGGAGCAATGAAAGGCTTGGGGATTCTCAGGAAGAGAAGGGGCAGGAATAAGACATGAGTGGAGGAATGATGGGGGCATCTGTGAAGTGGGCACATCTTTCCAGAAAGAAGTAATGAGTCCTGGGCTGATTTATAGGAAGTCAATTTAATTTTGTAGAACATTTTCATCAGTAAATGTCTACTTTAGTAACTGTGTTTGGGCACTGAATTGCTGCGTCATCTTAGATGACAGGACCGACACTGACCTGACTGGTAAATGGGCTTCCATGGACACCTGGAGCTTGCAGAACAAATGTCATCCCCCCACCAGACATACCTACATGCTCTGTTCAAAACCAAACTGCAGCGCTCATTTGCTGCCTCAGGGGCTGGCCCACAAGACCCCATGGGTGCTACTTCACCTTCAGTGATTCAGCAGAAGCAGCTCCTGGGGTGCTGGGAGACGTGGGTTCAGTCAGGAAAGGGGGTTCTAGAAGCAGAGCAATCAGCAGGAGGGGAAATTCCCCACCCAGCCAGGCTGCTGCCATTAATAAACGTGCTCAGGAGCAGATGCAGTCGAGGTTTCCAGAAGAAAAATACTGTACTTTGCTTATGGCTGGGCAGTTGCGTACACCTTCTGAGGTATCCGAGGCTTCTGTGACTGAGGGAACCCTACGTGCTCTCTTTGCATGGGTGTAAAGGGGGTGCTTTCAGCAATGGCTGCTTGCCGTCGGGGACAGAGTGCCGCAGCTTGGGCGTGGCAGGTTGAGTGGTGAGGAAGAGAAGGGAAGAACATGTGGGAGACGAAGGAAGGATGTCACACGTGGGAGACTCTCCTGCAGGTGCCACAGAGGCAGTATGTGGTCTCAGGGAACTGGACAATGCAGTGCCCCAGAGTCCTGCAGGTGGCGCTTGCACCCTTATTCCAACAGGTTCAGACCTTTGACAGGTGACTGGTCCTTGCACTGACAGAATGTGCTCGGGCTTATATGTAGTCAGTACCTGAACAAAAACAAAAGGGGTCTGCCAAAGTAAACCACACCCCCCCCCCACACACACACACACCAGCTCCACAAGCTGTGAGTGGCCATCTTGAACTAAGAGCCTCCGTGAGACAAAGTGCCAAGGTAAGCAAGTTAAGCATTTGTGCGAGTTGAGCAGCAGGGCGATGCATCCCAGGCCACAGACACTGCCCTTCACTTCTCCCCAGAAGAGGAGGCATCAAACTCGTTTAAGCTTTCCTAACACACCCAAAACAAACAGACTGCCAGCTGCATGGTGGGGGCTAGCCAGTGTTTTGCACTGAGTGTCACGTGTATGACTATTTGCCTCTTGAGCATAAGTCATGGGTGTGTCCTCGCTGCAAGACGTTCCAGGTCCTCAGGGAACAGTTTTACTCCCTTGAGGCCTTGGTTGTGGGCCTGGAGAACTAGAGGCAGGCAGCAAGTGACTACAGGAAAACTTCTGGGAACGTGCTGGAGTTAACCCACCCTCAGGAGGGTAGCTCCGCAGCTGCCAGGGTAGGAAGTCTCAGGGCTGGAGGACATCATTCTGGAGAGGACAGAAATGATACCCCAAGGGGGACCCTTTCTTCAGGGGATGGGCCCGTATCCAGTAGCTCTAATAATACTCCTCAGCAGAAAGGGGGTTGGGGGCTTCTTGTAGTGGGTGATTCGATTGTCAGGAACATAGAAAGGGGGGTCTGTGACGAACGTGAGGACTGCATGGTGATTTACCTGCCTGGCGCAGAGGTTGCAGACATCACATCTCATCTAAATAGGCTGGTTGAGAGTGCTAGGGAGGAGGTAGCTGTTGTGGTACATGTTGGCACCAATGATGTGGGGAAATATAGCCGGGAGGTCCTGGAGGCCAAATTTAGGCTGCTAGGTAGGAAACTTAAAGCCAGGACTCCAAAGGTAGCATTCTTGGAAGGGCTACCTGTTCCACACGTAGGGGCAGCTAGGCAGGCGGAGATCAGGGGTCTCAATGCGTGAATGAGATGGTGGTGTAGGGAGGTGGGATTTAGGCACTGGGGAATGTTCTGGGATGAGCGGGACCTGTACAAGAGGGACGGGCTTCATTTGAACCAGAATGGAAGTAGACTGATGGCATGTAACATTAAAAAGGTGGCAGAGCAGCTTTCAAACTGACCCCTGGGGGAAAGCCAACAGGAGCCAAGGTGCATCCAGTTTGTGACTTCTCATCCCTATGGGACGAGGATGGGGAGGTTAGAGAACAGCAAGGTAGTGACAAAGTGGGAATTGGGAGTGGAAGCATGATAGGATGTGATAGCCGGTCCAGCAGAATGAGAGACTGCAGGGAGAAAGGAGCAAATAAGCAGCCCATCTTGGGGGACTCCGGATACCAGAGCTTTTATACAAATGCCTGAAGTCTCCAAACAAAGATGGGGGAACTGGAATGTCTGGTGACTAGGGAAAATATTGATATAGCAGGCATAACAGAAACCTGATGGAATATGGAAAATCAGTGGGATACCGCAATCACAGCTATAAATTCTATAGGAGGGACAGGGAGGGGCGTGTTGGCAGTGGGGTGGCCATTTAAGTTAAAGAAGGGGTAGAATCCAGCAAAGTAGAGATTGAAGGCAGGTCCAACTCCACCACAGAATTGATGTGGGTTAAATTACCAGGTTTCTGGAGCGATGTAATACTAGGGGCATGCTATTGTCCTCTGGACCAGAAACCTGAAGGGGACCTTGAAATGAGGAAGGTGAGATAAACACACTTACAAGCTGGATAAAGAAATATTTTCTTTGTCCTAACTCTCCCAACACTCAATTTCAGTGGATGTCCCCTGGTTCTGGTGTTGTGTGAAAAGAGCATCTCTCTATCCACTCTATCCTTCCTGACCACTAAAGTTGAGTGTTGGGAGAGTTAGGACAGACAGAAGAAATTATTTCCTTACCAGAGTGTGATTAGTTTGTGGAACTCCTTGCCACAGGAAGTAGTGATGGCATCTTGCCTGGGTGCCTTTAAGAGGGGATTGGACAAATTTCTGGAGGAAAAGTTCATTACAGGTTACAAGTCATAGTAGGTATGTGCAAGCTCTTGGTTTTAGAGGCTGCCTCTGATTGCCAGATGCAGGAGAGTTGTTGTCTTGTGTGCTCCCTGGGGCATTTGGTGGGCCACTGTGAGATACAGGAAGCTGGACTAGATGGGTCTTTGGCCTGATCCAGCGGGGCTTATGTTCTTAATTTTGTATATCTCAATCATGTCCCCCCTCAGGCGCCTCTTTTCTAGGCTGAAGAGGCCCAAAACGCTGTAGCCTTTCCTCATAAGGAATGTGCCCTTATGTGCCCTTAAAACAACAGTACTAGAGGCCCAGCAGAGGTGTATACCGCAAAGAAAGAAGGGTTCCACTAAATCCAGGAGGGTGCCCGCATGGCTAACCAGCCAAGTTAGAGAGGCTGTGAAGGGCAAGGAAGCTTCCTTCCGTAAATGGAAGTCTTGCCCTAATGAGGAGAATAAAAAGGAACATAAACTGTGGCAAAAGAAATGTAAGAAGGTGATATGGGAGGCCAAGAGAGACTATGAGGAACGCATGGCCAGCAACATTAAGGGGAATAATAAAAGCTTCTTCAAATATGTTAGAAGAAGGAAACCCGCCAGAGAAGCGGTTGGCCCTCTGGATGGTGAGGGAGGGAAAGGGGAGATAAAAGGAGACTTAGAGATGGCAGAGAAATTAAATGAGTTCTTTGCACCTGTCTTCACGGCAGAAGACCTCAGGCAGATACCGCTGCCCGAACGGCCCCTCCTAACCGAGGAGTTAAGTCAGATAGAGGTTAAAAGAGAAGATGTTTCAGACCTCATTGATAAATTAAAGATCAATAAGTCACCGGGCCCGGATGGCATCCACCCAAGGGTTATTAAGGAATTGAAGAATGAAGTTGCAGATCTCTTGACTAAGGTATGCAACTTGTCCCTCAAAACGGCCACGGTGCCAGAAGATTGGAGGATAGCAAATGTCACGCCTATTTTTAAAAAGGGAAAGAGGGGGGACCTGGGAAACTATAGGCCGGTCAGCCTAACATCCATACCGGGTAAGATGGTGGAATGCCTCATCAAAGATAGGATCTCAAAACACATAGACGAACAGGCCTTGCTGAGGGAGAGTCAGCATGGCTTCTGTAAGGGTAAGTCTTGCCTCACGAACCTTATAGAATTCTTTGAAAAGGTCAACAGGCATGTGGATGCGGGAGAACCCGTGGACATTATATATCTGGACTTTCAGAAGGCGTTTGACACGGTCCCTCACCAAAGGCTACTGAAAAAGCTCCACAATCAGGGAATTAGAGGACATGTCCTCTCGTGGATTGAGAACTGGTTGGAGGCCAGGAAGCAGAGAGTGGGTGTCAATGGGCAATTTTCACAATGGAGAGAGGTGAAAAGCAGTGTGCCCCAAGGATCTGTCCTGGGACCGGTGCTTTTCAACCTCTTCATAAATGACCTGGAGACAGGGTTGAGCAGTGAAGTGGCTTAGTTTGCAGACGACACCAAACTTTTCCGAGTGGTAAAGACCAGAAGTGATTGTGAGGAGCTCCAGAAGGACCTCTCCAGACTGGCAGAATGGGCAGCAAAATGGCAGATGCGCTTCAATGTCAGTAAGTGTAAAGTCATGCACATTGGGGCAAAAAATCAAAACTTTAGATATAGGCTGATGGGTTCTGAGCTGTCTGTGACAGATCAGGAGAGAGATCTTGGGGTGGTGGTGGACAGGTCGATGAAAGTGTCGACCCAATGTGCGGCGGCAGTGAAGAAGGCCAATTCTATGCTTGGGATCATTAGGAAGGGTATTGAGAACAAAACGGCTAGTATTATAATGCCGTTGTACAAATCGATGGTAAGGCCACACCTGGAGTATTGTGTCCAGTTCTGGTCGCCGCATCTCAAAAAAGACATAGTGGAAATGGAAAAGGTGCAAAAGAGAGCGACTAAGATGATTACGGGGCTGGGGCACCTTCCTTATGAGGAAAGGCTACGGCGTTTGGGCCTCTTCAGCCTAGAAAAGAGACGCTTGAGGGGGGACATGATTGAGACATACAAAATTATGCAGGGGATGGACAGAGTGGATAGGGAGATGCTCTTTACACTCTCACATAATACCACAACCAGGGGACACCCACCAAAATTGAGTGTTGGGCGGGTTAGGACAGACAAAAGAAAATATTTCTTTACTCAGCGTGTGGTCGGTCTGTGGAACTCCTTGCCACAGGATGTGGTGCTGGCGTCTAGCCTAGAGGCCTTTAAAAGGGGATTGGACGAGTTTCTGGAGGAAAAATCCATTATGGGGTACAAGCCATGATGTGTATGCGCAACCTCCTGATTTTAGAAATGGGTTAAGTCAGAATGCCAGATGTAGGGGAGAGCACCAGGACGAGGTCTCTTGTTATCTGGTGTGCTCTCTGGGGCATTTGGTGGGCCGCTGTGAGATACAGGAAGCTGGACTAGATGGGCCTATGGCCTGATCCAGTGGGGCTGTTCTTATGCTCTTATGTTATGTTATGCCCGAGCCCAGTAATCATCTAAGGGCGCAATCCAAACCTGCACTGGAGCAGTCAAGCCAGGAGGCTTGCGCTGCATCCAACATGGGTTTCTGGCCAGCAGCGGCTCAGTCAGAGGCAAGGGGAAGCTCTTCACCTTACCCCTAGGTAGGGGCTGCTGGCCCCAATGGGTCTCCTCAGACTTGCCACACCTCTGGAGGTGGCGCAAGTCAGAGGAATGTGGAGCAGCTTGAAGCCACTTCATTCTCCCTGTGGATGGGGGTTGGGATCCGGCATAACTGCCGGGTCCCAGCCCCGCCCCTGGCTCCCCACGTGCCCGCCCCCAAGACTGCCCATCACCTGCCCTTCCCCACCCAGAAACGCCCCCCACCTCCCCTGCCCCCCCACGCCTACCTTCTCTGTTTGTGTTGGCGCGGGTGCACTGGTACAAGCCGCAGGGAGGAAGCCGCCACAGAGGCTTCTGCCAGCCTCCGTGCATCAGCGCATGTAGATGCGCTGATGCAGCTTCCTCCCACAGAGGCGCAAATGTGCTTTAGCACACGTCTGCGACCCTCCCGGGACTCCTATGTTGGCATAAGTGCTGGTTAGAATTGCGCCCTTAGTCGCTCTCTTTTGCACCTTTTCCATTTCCACTATGTCCTATTTGACATGTGGTGTCCAGAACTGGACACAATACTCCAGGTGTGGCCTTACCATCGATTCTTACAACAGCATTCTAATATTAGCCGTTTTGTTCTCAATACCTTTTCTAATGATCCCCAGCATAGAATTGGCCTTCTTCACTGCCGCCGCACATTGGGTCGACATTTTCATCGAGCTGTCCACCACCACCACCCCAAGATCTCTCTCCTGATCTGTCAGAGACAGCTCAGAACCCATCAGCCTATATGTGAAGTTTTGATTTTTTGCCCCAATGAGCATTAGGTTACACTTACTTAGTGCAAAGTAAGTGTAATGTAAAGTGTTGACCTAGTGTGTGGCGGCAGTGAAGAAGGCCGATTCCATGCTCAGGATAATTAAGAAGGGGAATTGAGAATAAAACGGTCAAAATTGTTATTGTATGAATTGTACAATTTGCCATTGTACAAACTCATGGTATAGTCACATCTGGAGTATTTCGTCACACTTCAGAAAGGACATAGTGCAATTGGTAAAGGAGACCAAAATGTTTGCTGGGCTGGGGGACCTCTTTTATAAGGAAAGGCTACAGAGTTGGGGTTCTTTAGGAAAAAGGTGCCTGGGGGGGGACATGATTGTGATGTACAAAATTATGCAGGGGACACATAGAATGAATAGAGGGATGTTCTTTTCCCTCTCACACATTACCAGAACCAGGGGACATCCACTAAAACTGCCTGTCGGAAGAGTTAGAACAAAACAGAAGAAAATATGTCTTTAGCCATTGTTTAAATTGTGAAATTCCTTGCCACAGGATGTGGTGATAACATCTGGCCTGGATGCCTTTAAAGGGGAATTGGACAGATTTATGAAGGAAAAGTCCATCACAGGTTACAAGCCATGATGGGTTTGTGCAACCTCTTGGTTTTAGAAGTAGGCTGCCTCAGAAGGCCAGATGCAAGAAAGTGAGATGAGGATGTTGCAGAAAGAGGGAAGCCCCCCCCCTTCTTTACATTCACAAGTGTTGCGTGGAAACAAAGAAGGCTGAGTCGAAAGGTGGATTTGGCAAGGAAAGCTATATGCTTTGATCAAAGGTAGTTCCCCCTCCCCGCAGGGTGAGGAACTCATAACAGAGCATAAGCAATTCCATTATATAGTTCAGTTAGCATTGTACCCTACTTGGAACATAATTTCAGCAAGTACCCTCTAACTGGCACTTGTCCCAGCTTCGCCAGTTCTGACTGCTTTCTGTAGTCTTTGATTTTACCTAGCTTGCATATTTCACACAAACAGAGCTTGTTCCGGGCAGAATTGGGAATGTTGCCAGACCGAATTTGTCTAGGGGTCAAGATGGAGTCTGTCTCATCAACAAGGATGCAAGTCTCTTGTTGTCTTGGATGCTCCCTGAGGCATCTGGTGGGTTACTGTGAGATACAGGAAGCTGACCTAGCTGGATGTTTGGCCTGATCCAGCAGGGCTCTTCTTATGTTCTTATCAAGGGGTGAAAATTCCCATACTATTCAGTGTGAGATGTGGGATGAACAAAACACCAAGAAGATGGACCTGAGTGGCTTAACTGGGGAATCCATGAAGATCCACAAATAAGAGGTAAGAGATCCTCATTTTAAAATCTTTTTGTGCCTTTCTCCTTCCTCCTAACCATGACGGCCCATCTACCACTGTGGGAACCTTATAAAATTGTTTGAGAGGGTTTTTTTTTCTTTAAATCTCGGGGTTATTCACTTCTGAAACTATACAATTTAATCAGTTTGCCACAGCCCTAATCTGACCATAGGGTGTGCAGGTTCTCACAGAAATTAGATCAGGATGAGCTCATGAAAAGGAATGCCAATCCCCAAACTCTTTTCGTCTGAGAGCCCAATCCTATGCATGTCTAGTCAGAAGTAAGTCCCATTAGTCAGTGGGGCTTACTCCCAGGTAAGTGTGGATAGGATTGCAGCCTGGGTCACCTAGGTGGTCATTAACTCCGAAGCACCTTTTTATTGTCAAAAGCGTCACCAGCTCCATTTTTTACTTGTGATAAGCACAGTGAGGACAAGCTGGCTGCAGGACCACTGAGAGGAATTTTACCAGGGGGTACAAAGTTCCTTTTGGGCCCCTTCCCAAAGAGGGAGGGGGTGAAACAGAGTGATGGGGTGGGCAGAATGGGGGGGGGCAAAATAGGCAAAGAAAGTGCCAACAGGCGGTGGTGTAGCTGGAGAGGGGGCAGAGCACTCAGCCTGGCAGGGAGGTGGGCAAGCGGCCCCTCCCTTTGGAGCCATTCCCGGCGAGAATGGCTCTGAAGGGCTCCGGAGGCTCCATACAGCTCCGTTTTGCCCCCCCTGCCAGGAATGGCTCCGAAGGGAGGGGCCGCTCGCCTACCTCTGGCAGGCTGAGTGCTCCCCCCTCCAGCTACGCCACCAGCAACAGACAACAGCCAGAATAGTCTTTGGAGCCCAGGTCTACCAGTCTTCCCAATGCAGAGCTCAGGTCTACCTGCCTGCCCAGCTTTGGCAGCTAGATGCAGAAAACCAAACACACCCCTAAGTCTCTCTAAAATCTTTCAAATATAGAAAAGCATTGCCGGAAATTAGTATCATTTAATTTAGGCTCACACTAGAATGGAAAGTCCTGAGTGAACCAAAATGTCCTTCTGCAGCAGCTGCAGTCCCACAGCTGTGTCACTGAGCTCCTATGCGCTCCTTCTTGGTAAGCAGATCCACAAGCCACAGAGCTACTGTATTTGTATTGGCAACCTTCAGTCTCGAAAGACTATGGTATCGCGCTCTGAAAGGTGGTTCTGGCACAGCGTCTAGTGTGGCTGAAAAGGCCAATCCGGGAGTGACAATCCCTTCCACACCGGGAGCAAGTGCAGTCTGTCCCTGGTCTGTCTCCCTGGCTATGGGCCTTCCTTCTTCTCTCCCACCGTCGGAAGCAGCCCCTGGCGTCATGCTCTACGCCAATCGAGCAAAGACTTATAACCGGTAAACTGCTGCTTCCCGTGTTGTGCTGACGCCGTATGGCAAAGTTGGAGTGTCCTCTCCAGTGCGCGAAGCCTGGGTAAAGAAGGTATGGAGGATAGGCTGTTACCCATGCAGCAAATCCCCCCTCTCCACGTCGCTGGAATGGTCCAATGGAAAGGCAGAAGCCAATACGGTTGGTTCCAGCGGCGTCGCAGGAGTTGCCAGAACGTGACTGTGTTCAGCCATGAACTGCCTAAGGGACTCCGGCTCCTGATTTTGCCTCAAGGTTGACTCCTGAAGCCTTTTCCACAACTGGATGTAGCCACAAGGCAGTGGAGGTTTGAGGTCAGAGTTTCCTTCTCTTAGATGAGCTGCCTTCCTAGGCTGACGAGTCCCATCTACCCGGGTATATTTTTAGAGCTACTGTAGCAGGTCATTTTCCTCCCAGATGTGATACTGTTAAGGAATATATGCATTCCTGGGCCTGGTGTGTTTGGCTTGTGGCAGTAGTTGTCGCCATGTGCCCATGGAAATGCCCCCAGCATCCCACATGGGTGAGATTGGAAAATGGAAGATCCCAAGAAATTTCTGGGCCCCCTCTTTTGGCTCCTGGGCCCCCTTTCTGACCCTGGGCCAGGGTACAAATCACCCTTTACCCCCCTCTCCTAGGCCCTAGCTGGCTGAGCAGGACTTTAGGGCCCAGAGGATTCTTTAGGACTCCTAGCTGCAGAGGCTGTATAAAGGTTCTTTTCCTTTGTGATGCTCTCCAGACCGCTCCTTGGAGACTGCTCATATCTGAACCCAGCATTGGCCAGGAGCACAACGCATTGGTTGCATGTGCCCTGGTGTTTGGGTACAGTTAGGGAGATGACTACTTTGTCCAGTTGTTTCTTTGGTCTTTGGGAACCCTTTTAGTCTCTTGGCCAGTGACATCGTCTTGCCCTGTTTTCTACCCCACGTGGACACATCTGCAAAGTTTCGCTATGTGGAACAGGCTTTATAACTGGCTCTGGAGAAGCTCCAGGAAGCTCCCAGTATGGCTCTGGACCATCCTAGACTGGGTAAGTTAGTTTTGTGATACTTTGCATGGCTGGCCCACTGAGCCTGTGCAAAGCTGTCAGAGATTGTCTCCATGATGAGGCAAACTCACCTGGCTCTCAGAACTTGCCAAGTCTTGTTCCGGAGTCCCCAACCCCTGCTGAAAGGAATCCTGGGGCTTGGATCTCTGTTCAGCAGTGGGGCAAGGGAAGAGAGGTCCTTCATCCAGCCCCCTCTCCAGGCACAGTTTAGTCCAGCTGTGGGTGATTCCGCTCATTACACTGGGATGCAAGAAGGGGGGCATCTGGGGGTGGAAATAAAATACTGTGTTTCGTTGGTATTCAAAGAAGAAATAGATTACTTATTAATTTTGTGTGGGAATATTAATCTGGCACACAGCCAGGTGTCATAAGCAGGGTTTGGTATATTCTGTTTAGGATGGAGAACAGAAATGAACATTCTGTGATGAGGAAATGAACATTCTGTGACCTGAGAGAGGAATTAAGCAGACGAATTTTTGCATCACTCATTTTTAGTTCTGTTCTTCTGGTTTTCAAAGAATTGGGGGGGGGGGGTTAATGGGACACTGACATGATTTGGAAACAGAGAGGTGAGGGCCCGAAGCCACCTGGATATGGGGTTGTACAGACAGAAGAGGATTCCCTGCATGATTCTAACACGGAGATGTGAAGAGCTCAGGAAGTAACCCTGGGGACAGGGAAATTGGGGGAGGGGCAGTTTGGGGTTTGGAGGAGGTGCAGAGCCCTTTAGCAGACAGGTGCTGGGAGGGGCGGGTGGGGGCTCCTCATTCCGTAATTTTCTAAAGACATCTCTCTTTCCCTGCGGCAGATGCATTTTGGAATCGCAGGCAGGCAGAAGCAGATTGCAGAGCAGAGATCAGGTAAGCTTCTCTTTCTGACCTCCCCCCCCCACCAATAGTTTCCCAGAAGTGCCATGACAAGCAGGAGATGATCTCCCTGAGGGCCCCCCCCCAGCAAGCCACAGTCCCCATTGGGTTTGGCAGACAGGCAGTAAGGTGGCATTGCTGTGCCAGACCTCCTTTGTCTTTGGGGCCTCCTGAAGTCCAGGTGCTGACCATCCATTCTGATCACCACCTGGACTTTTGCTCTTTGTTTTAAGGATGCCTGTGCTGTTCATTTTTTTCTGACTGTATTTTTACAAATGTTAGCCACCTTTGGCACTCGTTGAGTAGAAATGCAAGAAAAAGATCCCATCATTTAAATTAAAAATTAGAAGCTCGTCCCAGAACAAACACCTTGGTAAGAGGGGCACAATGAGGAATAAAGGATTTGCTTGAACATATGAAAGATCCTTCCATGACAATGTGGCTGGTAGGTCGAGGGGTGGGATGTGGCTGAGCGGTAGAGCACTTGCTTTGCGTGCAGAAGGACCCAGGTTCAATCCCCACTAGCATCTCCAGGTAGGACCTGGAAAGGTCACCGTCTCTAAATCCTGGAGAGCCATTGCCTGCCAGTCAGTGTAGCCAGTCCTGACTCTGAAGGACCAGTGGTGGTTCCTGACCATGTCCTGGCTCCGGGGCCCTCTTCAGTGGGGCTCTGCTGAGCTAGAGAAGTCCATCTACACAGGTAGCATTGTGCTTGGAGATTTTCCACTGTTCACTGGATGGTCTCCTGCAGCTCTGAAGTAAAAGCAGAGACCTTGTAATGGCCACACTGAGAGCACATTTCCATGGAAAGACCTCACGCTGTGGTGGAACGATGTGTGTGAGAAGTAAAACCATAGCAGTCCTTCCACAAGACATTGCTTGGATTTTTGCCTCACTTGCCCAGCCTTGCTTAGCGAAGGTGCCACAAAACTGCTGTTGGGGGCCTACTTCTAGATTGAAAATCTGGCTCATCTCATAGGTTACTAAAAGTTTGCAATCAGTTCTCCTGGTGGCACAGCTGGACAGAACTGACTGGGGTCTTCCCTTTCCTTTGCAGCCACCAAGCCACGGTTACAAGGCGGTGTGCCCCAGAAGACTCACAGGGATCGCATCCGTCAACTGCTGTGCGACAACGCAGCCTGCAAGCTGTGTGAGCGTGCAGCCGAAGAGGCCGCACAATTCCTGTACTCCAAGGGAGCAGACAGCCTCGATCCTGCTGATCCTGCTCTCCCTGGAGTGTCCTTTGAGAGAGGCCATGTTTCCTTCCGACAGAGAGTCAGCGCCACTGCTTCTGTCTCAGAGACCGTGCGTGTCGCAAAGTATGCTGCTTATGGCTGGGAGGAACGAAGCGACTGGGCCGTTGACCGTGACGGGCGGAACAAAGACACCTTCAGCCTGTCTTCCACCACATACAGTACGTCTTTCACATCCTGCACAGAATCCTCTTCCGGCCTCTCTGCTGGTCGCCGCGTGAAGGACTTCCGATCTAGTTCTCCCATCACGAAACAGATGAAGGGCCATGGAGTCCTCTCCCAACTGGACAAGGAGGCCTTTGCTGAGACCTTCCACCACAAGAGAGTCAACAAGACCACAGTGTTTACAGTGCAGAGAGACGTTGGTGCAGAGGGACATGAGCTCACCACCTCAGCCCAGGTCTTGGACTCCAAGACCATCTCAGGCTCCCAAGCAAAACTTCAGGACCATTTTATGAAGAAGTCCTTGGAGAGGAGGCTGGAGGTTTTCCCTGCCATTGTGGGGCATTCTCAGAAGATGACCACGTCATGGGCCAGGAAGAGGCCTTTGCCTAAGCTGATCCGTTCTGGTCAACATTGTCCTCAGCTGAGGAACAGAGTGTGCTTCTGTCTTCCGGGGGAAGCAGATGCTCTGGAGATGAACATAAAATGCAAATACCTCCACTTCCTGTGGGGGCTCCCGACACTGTATACACAGTCCCTGGCCAAGATTGCCCCCGGCCCCCTGTCACTGCCAACAGCCCCTTCCAGAGTGCCTGTCTTCATAGAGTGTGGCCACGCAGAGCCTCTTTCCACAGCACGCAGGGAGTGGAGAGTCCTGGAGTCCCACGTGCTGAGGAAGAGGCTTCAGCACCAGTGGGGCCTGCCTGGCCTGGTGCAACAGTCTTTGAAAGGGTTTCTTCGGCCTGTACCGCCATCAGCGCAGGTTGCCTCTGTGTCCCGTGCCCGACTTGAGGTGAGGGTATTTACAGGCTTCAGTCAGCTCCTGTTCTTCACCTTGGGGATCAAGCAGCAGCAGCTGGAGACCCACATCAGGAGCAAGATCGTGGAGAGGCGGTGGGGTCTACCCAGGCGGGTATTGGAGTCTCTACGGGCGTTCCTGCCAGTCCCTCCTCCACTGATCAGGAGACCGAGAGAGGGGGAAAAGGCCTGTTTGCTGCCTGTGATGGAGAAAGCCGTGAAGAGGATGTCGTCCATGACGACATCAGGCTCTTCCCAGAAGTCTGCAGCCTCTTCAGAGAAACCTTCCCCAAAGCAGGGCTGGGACCACAGGCGGCAGGCGCTCCGAGGACACGTGGCCAAGAAAGCCCTTGAGATCCGCTTTGGCATGGCCTCTTCTGTGGTCCAGCAGTCTCAGAAGACGGCCTACCAAGCTGGCAAGCGTGTCCTCTCCAAAGTCATTCCTCCTCGGTCAAAACCTCTAAAGCCGCGTTCCCAGGAGCTCCCTTTTCTGAATGAGAACATTCTCGGTTGCATTCAGCTCAACATCACCCACAAAATCCTAACCTGCAAGTGGGGACTTCCCACGGTGTACCACAAGCCCCTTGTTCAACTCCTCCAGCGTTCTGTTCCTGCTGCCCACGCTGCCTCCTGGTCCCCCAGATCTGCTGCCTTCAGCTTCACCGGAAGAGAGACCCTGTTCCTGGGCCAGAGTACCCGAGAGGTGCTGGAGTGGCACGTGAAAAGAAAGAGGCTGCATCACAGCTGGGGGCTCCCGGGTCTCGTTCAGAGGTCCCTCCGCGCTTTCCGACCGGCTGCTCCCCGTACCCCCTTGAAGACGAGGCACAGAGAGGTGGCCGTCTTCCAGACGGAGCTCTCCTTCCTCAGCCAAGCCACCAAGCAGGTGCTGGAGAGGAACGTGCAGAAGAGGGTGCTCCACCAGCGCTGGCTGCTGCCGAGGAGGGTTCTGGAGTCCCTGAAGCATCTGTCCCCCAGATACGGGCTTGGCAGCACGACTTGCCCAGGGCCCTGCAGAGCAGGTGCTGTGGGGAAAGAGCAGGGCGCTGGCAGGAAGGCCGCCAGGATGGCGAACGCCCCACGTCAAGTGCAGCCGCTGCCCACTGTGCAGGTGCACCTCCAGCTCCACCTGGCTAAGAAATCCTTGGAGGTGCACCTGGAAGCTCTCCCTTCTGTGGTGAGGGTTTCCTGGAGAGCCTCACTGCCTGTGAAGAGGCCTCTCCCCAAGACGATCCCTCCGGGCGAGAAGCCTTTACTGCCTCGCAGGTCCCTGCTGCCCTTTGCAGGCCGAGAGGAGATGGACAGGATCGACCTGGCTGTGCGTCGCAACCAGTTGGCAGGTCTGTGGGAGCTGGGCAGGCGCTACGTGGAGGCGCTGGGGGGAATGGCGCTGCGGCCGAGCTCCCACTCTCCCAGGAAGAGACGGGTGACCTTCGACTTCACAAAGGCCTGGGTGTCGCTCCCTCCAGGCCTTGACCAAGAGGCTTTAGAGCACCACGTCCAGAGGAAGAGGATCCAGCACGAGTGGGGTTTGCCAGCCCTTATACACAGGTCACTCCTGGGCTTCCTGCACGGGCCGCCTCCCCCGGCTTCCTCTATTCACACGAACATCTGCGTCCACGTTCTGCTGCCGGAGCGGCTGTTCCTTCCGCCGAAAATCTGCCACCAGCTTGAAATCCACTTGCAGAAGATGAAACTGCACCGTGTTTGGGGGCTGCCCAGAAGGGTCTTGGACTCTCTCAGGCTGTTGCAGCCGGGACTGAAGGCTGGTGCTCCTGGGCAAAAGCCCTCAGGGCTTCCTTGTGAACCAGGGGCAGGGGGACTTTCTGGCAGAGCTGGCAGCGAGACTCTCTCAGCATCTCCAGTTCAGAGGGGGAGGGCGGCTGCCACCCCAGGTATTCTTCGGGGGGTCCCCAGGAAAGGATGCCAGAGTCTGGAGAAGATTCAGGTCCACCTGGCTAAGAAGCGGGTGGAGATGCAGTTAGGGGCTTTCCCGGCTGTCGTGGTGCGCTCTTGGAGATGCACCTTCTTGGCGTCCAGACAGCCTCTTCCCAGGTTGGTCCTCTGCGGCTGCAGGCCCTTGCAGCTCCGGAAATGCTTCTTGCCCTTTGTGCCCAGAGAGCAGGCAGACAGGGTGGAGATGTCTGTGCGCCTGTGCCACTTGTCATCCCTCTGGGGCCTGGGCACGCGGCACGTGGAGGCCTTGCAGGCCCTGCTGCCACCCCGGCCCTTCTCCCAGCCTCTTGGCTGCCGAAGGGCTGCTCTTCGCCCCTCACAGGTGCAGGGCCGACGTGTCCAGAGAGAGAACCAGCGTCTGTTAGAACTGCACGTGAGGAAGAAGAGGCTGCAGCATGCATGGGGCTTCCCGCTCCTCGTCCAGAGGTCTCTGAGGGCCTTCCTGCAGGAGTTCCCTCCGGGGCCCCCCTTTCCCAAGGTCACGGTTCGCATCCAGGTCTTGCAGCGAGACCTGCTTTTCCTTCCGCAGAGCACCTGCAGCCACCTAGAGCACCACATTCAGAGGCAGAAGCTTCAGCGCCAGTGGGGCTTGCCCAAGAGGGTTCTGGACTCCCTGCGGCTGCTGATCCCGGAACCTCCCCGGGAATGGAAGGAGACGCTGTCGGTGAGGAGCCGTTCTGGTGAGCCTAGCCGTGGAACCCGCCCCAGAGCCCGGCCCGTGGGTGCCATCGACACTGAGAGGGATAGGAAGAAGGGCCCACGGACTCCTGGTGTAGCGCCACAGCAGGCTCGGCCACGGCTCGTATCGAGAGCCAAAGCTGCGGAGAAGCTGCAGCTCCACTTGGCCAAGAAATATTTGGAGGTCCATTTGGAAGTTTTCCCTGCTGCCTTCCGGATCTCTGGGAGACGAGCGTCATTGCCGCAAAGCCAGCCTCTCCCCAAGCCGATCCGGCCTGAGCTCCGGCCGCTGAAGCCCCGGAGGTCCTCCTTCTCGGTCGGCAGGGAGGACATGAATCGGATTGAGCTGGCCGTACAGCGGCGCCACTTTGCGTCTTTGTGGGGACTGGGGACCCGCTGTGTGGAGGCTGTTGCCGGGATGGCGCCCAAGCTGCCCCGTCCCGTGGCCAGGCTCCGAGTGGCTGCTTTTGAATTTTCAGAGGTGAAGACGCCGTTCTGCAGGCAGAGGGTGAGAGAGACCCTGGAACTGCACATTGGGAGGAAAAGGATTCAGCACGCCTGGGGATTTCCTGTCCTGGTGCAGAGGTCGCTCCGGGGCTTTATTCAGCAAACACCCACACGCTCTGGACCTCCAAAAAGTGCAGTTGAGGCCCATGTTCTGCATCAGGAGCTGCTGTTCCTTCCTGGCGACACCTACAGTCATCTGGAGCACCACATTCAGAAAATGAAGCTGCAGCGGAAGTGGGGGTTGCCGGGGAGAGTCCTGGGGTCTCTGAAACCCTTCCTTCCCTCGCCTTCCTTGGGCAGGGCTTGGTTTCCTCAGAGTGGCAAGAAATTTGCCCAGGCAGAGTGCCCAAGGAAGGCAGATGGCTTGCCAAGGAACAGATTCCGCCAGGTGATAAAAGCAGCAAAGTTCCTCCCAAATGCGGCCCTCCGTCTTCTGGAATTCCATATACGAAAGAAAAGGATCCAGCATAAATGGGGATTGCCCTCCACTGTGCAGAGATCCCTGCGCGCCTTTGCCCTGCCGCCCCCGAAGCTGCCTCCAAGCAGCACAAAGACTGAAGTGGCCGCGTTTGTCACTAGTGAGCAGGTGGCAGGCCAAGGAAAAGGGAGCAGTGGGGCTCGGATCCCTCCGTCTACAGGTCAGGTGATCACCCCTCACCAGGACCTGCCATTTCTGAATCCAGAGTCAGTTGATTGCCTGGAAGGCCACGTCAGGAGCAGGACTGCAAAGCACAAGTGGAAGGTTCCCAAACTGGTCCAGGATTTGCTGAGGGCTTTAGCTCCTCTTCAGTCTGAACCCCGCAGAAAGCAGACAGTAACCTTCTTCCCAGGAAAGCGAATGGCAGCCACATGTGTGGGTGCAGAAGAGACTGCCCTCCTGCCCCCTGAGCGGGAGCTAACTTTCCCCCCCAGAGAGATCCAGAATCTTCTGGAGTTCCACATCCAGCGCAAGAAAATCCAGCACGCATGGGGCCTCCCTTCCACAGCGCTGAAGTCTCTGTGTGTCTTTGCCCCTTTTCCCCAGAGTGGGGCAAAGAAGCACACGCCATCCATCAAAGGGGCAACCACAGCTCCTAAGCTCCCTTGGGCCAGAGAAGAAGTGCACAGCACTACTCAGAGTCTCTTTTTCCTCAGCTCAGACACCAAGGAGCACCTGGAGTCCCATGTGAGACGTATAACTGCAAAGCATCGATGGGGCCTTCCAAAGCATGTTCAAAAATCTCTGAAAGCATTTCTGCCTGCTGTGCTACCTACTGGAGGAAGCAGGCCCCAAACCCAGCCCTGGTTGCACCTCGATTCCCAGTCTCTCCAGGACACTTTTCTCAAACCCCACTTTGAGACAAAACGTTCAGTGTGGAGCTTCCAGGACAAAAGAGGGACATCTGAGAAGAAACAGCCAGAAGCGACATCGGTGATCTCAGCAAGCATTCGTTCTGTGGACTGTGTGGAGGGGCTGCCTTCCTTGACAGCTGCTGTCAAGCGTGTGCTGGAGCTGCACATCCAGCGCAAGAAGGTTCAGCACGAGTGGGGCCTGCCGGCTGCCATTCAGAGATCCCTGCAAGCCTTTGCTCCTGTTCCCCAAGAGCCACAGGGGAGTCTGCCGTCTGCAAAAGGGGGGAGAGTTGCAGGGAGGCCTAAGAACATCCTTGCAGGAATGAGAGCCGGTGCTAAGAAACCATGGGTGGTGCAGGAGGTGAGTCCTGCTGCCCAGAAGCTCCTTTTCCTGAACTCAGAAACTAAGGAAGCTCTAGAAGCCCATGTCAGAATTCTGACCACAGAGCACAGGTGGCACCTGCCTGGACTGCTACAGAAGTCAGCCAGGCCCTTTGTTGCTGCTGCATCTTCTTCCCAGGCTGGAGGAACCCGGGATCAGCATCTGCTTTCAACCTGTGATAAAACCCTCAAAGTTGCTGGTGTTCCGCTTCAGGCTGACAGAGAACGGGAAGCCCCCTCCAGCTCAAAGGTTTCACACAGATTCCGCTCAGAGCTCTTCTACCGAGTGGGGTCAGAAGGAAGATCTGCTTCACAGCAGGCTGCTAAAGAACCCCTTCGCCATCCAGCTGAAGAGCCCCAGCATTCCACGGGAACCACAGGGACCACTAGCGGCTTGAAGGCTGGGCGAGCAGCACCCAGAACAGACTCACTGCAAAAGAGACCTTGGCAAAGATCAACACTGCAAGTATGTTTGAAGAAGTCCACAAATGGGCCACGCTCAAGCATTTGTGCCAAGCCTGGGGAGCCCCCTGTCTTTCCGATGGGATCGTTGCCCAGGAAATGTTCTGGCAAGATTGGAAGAGTCCCTCAGGTAGTCACAGGCAAAGACCCAGGTCCACACTCTTCCAAGGGGGTTTTCTGGCAAACAGAAGGTGTTGTCCACGGATCAACAGGCAGCAGCCGCAGTCCACCTGGGTCTCAGATAGTCACGGGCAAAGACCCAGTTCCACGCTCTTCCAAGGGGGTTTCCTGGCAGACAGAAAGTGTTATCCACGGATCAACAGGCAGCAGTCACAGTCCACCTGGGTCTCAGATAGTCATGGGCAAAGACCCAGTTCCACGCTCTTCCAAGGGGGTTTCCTGGCAGACAGAAAGTGTTGTCCACGGATCAACAGGCAGCAGTCACTGTCCACCTGGGTCTCAGATAGTCATGGGCAAAGACCCAGTTCCACGCTCTTCCAAGGGGGTTTCCTGGCAGATGGAAAGTGTTGTCCACGGATCAACAGGCAGCAGCCGCAGTCCACCTGGGTCTCAGATAGTCACGGGCAAAGACCCAGTTCCACGCTCTTCCAAGGGGGTTTCCTGGCAGACAGAAAGTGTTATCCACAGACCGACAGGCAGCAGTCACAGTCCACCTGGGTCTCAGATAGTCACGGGCAAAGACCCAGTTCCACGCTCTTCCAAGGGGGTTTCCTGGCAATCAGAAAGTGTTATCCACGGAACGGCAGGCAGCAGCTGCAGTCCACCTGGGTCTCAGATAGTCACGGGCAAAGACCCAGTTCCACGCTCTTCCAAGGGGGTTTCCTGGCAGACGGAAAGTGTTATCCACAGACCGACAGGCAGCAGCCACAGTCCACCTGGGTCTCCAGAAGTTTCATGTGCTCGGTGGGAGCTGGAAGGGTCTTCTAAGGAATCTGAATACCCCTGTCAGTGCCATTTGGCCACATCCAGGAAAGACTCAATATATTCACTGCTCTCAGACACAGAGCCAAGATGGGGGCAGCAGAAAAAGGGAGAACAAGGAAGGGCAGCCCAGACAAAGGATGGTGAGTCCCACTGTTTTTCTGCCTTGTCTGCCAGAGGAAGCATGAAGAATGCTCCCCTCCAGGACCATGAAGCTGCTGCCTGGTCCAATTCTGGACTGTTGGACTCCAGTCACATCTCCTGGGCAGCCAAGGGTTCCTCCACGGAGTTTTCTCATGCTCTCAAATCTCATTCTGCCTATGAGGACATGGTGGCCAAGCATTACAGACAGGCAGGTAGAGGGCATCAAGGAAGGGGGAGCACCCTAGGATGGAGCAAGGAGGATGGAGCATTGCCTTGCCAGGCTCCAGGAGATGGAGCCGTTTCCAACGTCAATGCAGGGCAGAACATCCAAGGGGACGCAGGACATGGTTTGCAGGCACAGACAGGCACGGCAGAAGGAGAAGAAGCAGAACACCCTCTTTCTACAGAAGGCATGTCCCAGTTCAGCTCTGAATGTGAGTGGGAGAGGGTAGGAGACTGGGACAGTGAGGAGGAGGCCATTGGAAAAAGCACATGGCTGGGAGAAGAGAAAGGAAGCAGTGCCAAGGCTGCAGAAGAGGAGGTGGGCCCTCGGCATGAGGATTCTCCAGCAGTGGAACAGTCCCAAGCATCTTTGCAGTCCGCCATGATTAGAGAGGAAAGAGCCATCCTGAGAGATCAGATGCTTCACCCCACAGCAAGGCAAGCAGCTTCTGAACCATTTGGACACCATATTGCCCCTCAATCAGAAACAGGTGAGATGGTGACCCTTGGCTGGAGCAGAGAGAGCAAAGAAGCATTGCCACGCCAGACTCCGGCGTATGGAACCACTGCCCAAATCAATGCAGAGCAGACCTTCCAAGGCGGCCCAGCGCATGGCTTGCAGTCACAGACAGGCACAGCAGAAGAAGAAGCACAGCGCCCTCTTTCTACAGGAGGCATGTCCCAGTTCAGCTCTGAATGTGAGTGGGAGAGAGTAGGGGACTGGGACAGTGAGGGGGAAACCACTGGGGAAAGTACATGGCTGGGAGAAGAGAAAGGAGGCGCTGCCAAGGCTGCAGAAGAGAAGGTGGGCCCTCGGCACGAGGATTCTCCAGCAGCGGAACAGCCCCTGGCATCTCCGGAGTCAGTCCTGATTAGGGAGGCAACAGCCATCCTGAAAGACCAGATGCTACACCCCACAGCAGGGCAAGCAGCTTCCAAACCATTTGGACACAAGGTTGCCTCTCAGTCAACAACATGTGGGATACGCAACAAGATAGAAGCTCAGGTGCCCCCTGAGCAGCCATCTGGAGCCCCACAGCGTCTGGCATTTGGTGAGAAAATGCAGGCTTCTGCCAAGACAGAGCAGACAGAGATCTTGCGGCATGGGTGGAGGGGAGAAAGAACTGCAGTTGGAGAGGCATCCACAGTCACAATAGAGCCTGGAGCTGGAATACACCACAGAGCTAGGAAGGAGCTGAGCTGGGGAGCAAAAGCATCCCCCAAAGAACCTTCAGGTGGCCATGCGCAGCGCACGAGGCAGTCTGTGGAACGAGACCAAGAGCCTCGGTTTGTGGGCGGTGTGTGCATTGATGAGAAATGTTCTGTCCTTGGCGGAATCCTGGAAAAAAAACTGTACCTGCAACATGGGCTTCATGTCTGGATGCGGAGCAATGAAAAGCTTGGGATTTCTCAGGATGAGAAGGGGAAGGAAAGAGGCACTAGCAGAGGCCACACAAAGAGCAAAATGGAGAGCTGTCTGGGGAAGCCACCTAAGGGCAGCCCTGGACAGAGACAGAGAAGCCGCCCCAGAGCAGAACCAGGAACAGGGGCAGAAGGGACGAGGCAGGCAGGGAAGTGAGAGCTGGAAAAGAAGAAAACCCTGCTCAGATCCACAAAATCTAGTCCCTTTGACAAAGGGGGCACGTTTGCCATAATGGGGACATCTGTAAATGGGGAGCACCTTTCTGAAAGAAGCAACGAGTCCTGGGCCAGTGTATAGGAGGGCAATTTCATTTTGTAGTCAGGTGGCCATACGCAGCGCACAAGGCAGTCTGTGGAACAAGACCAAGATCCTCAGTTTGTGGGTGGTGTGTGCATTGATGAGAAATGTTTTATCCTTGGCAGAATCCTGGAGGAAAAACTGTCCTTGCAACAGGGTTTTAGTGTCTGGATGCGGAGCAATGAAAGGCTTGGGGTTTCTCAGGAAGAGAAGGGGCAGGAATAAGACATGAGTGGAGGAATGATGGGGGCGTCTGTGAAGTGGGCACATCTTTCCAGAAAGAAGTAACGAGTCCTGGGCTGATGTATAGGAAGTCAATTTAATTTTGCAGTACATTTTCATCAGTAAATCTCTACTTTAGTAACACTGTGTTTGGGCACTGAATTGCTGCGTCATCTTAGATGACAGGACTGACACTGACCTGACTAGTAAATGGGCTTTCATGGACACGAATGTCACCCCCCCACCAGACATACCTACATGCTCTGTTCAAAACCAAACTGCAGCGCTCATTTGCTGCCTCAGGGGCTGGCCCACAAGACCCCATTGGTGCTACTTCACCTTCAGTGATTCAGCAGAAGCAGCTCCTGGGGTGCTGGGAGACATGGGTTCAGTCAGGAAAGGGGGTTCTAGAAGCAGAGCAATCAGCAGGAGGGGAAATTCCCCACCCAGCCAGGCTGCTGCCATTAATAAACGTGCTCAGGAGCAGAGGCAGTCGAGGTTTCCAGAAGAAAAATACTGTACTTTGCTTATGGCTGGGCAGTTGTGTATCCGAGACTTCTGTGACTATGGGCACAGTCCTAACCAGGTCTTCTCAGAAGTAAGTCCTATTTTGTTCAATGGGGTTTACTCTCAGGAAAGTGTGGTTAGGATTGCAGCCTTATGCAACTCTATGTGTTCTCTTTGCATGGGTGTAAAGGGGGTGCTTTCAGCAATGGCTGCTTGCCGTCGGGGACAGAGTGCAGCAGCTTGGGTGTGGCAGGTTCAGTGGTGAGGAAGAGAAGGGAAGAACGTGGGAGACGAAGGAAGGATGTCACACGTGGGACACTCCTCCTGCAGGTGCCACAGAGGCAGTATGTGGTCTCAGGGAACTGGACAATGCAGTGCCCCAGGGTCCTGCAGGTGGCCTTTGCACCCATGTTCCAACAGGTTCAGACCTTTGACAGGTGACTGGTCCTTGCACTGACAGAATGTGCCCGGGCTTATATGTAGTCAGTACCTGAACAAAAACAAAAGAGGTCTGCCAAAGTAACCCAACCACACTGCACCAAGGAATATGGATTTCCGCAGCCTGCATCAATTCTGCACGATAGCCTGTTTCTTCCATTGGTTGTGGCTAGGTGGCCAGATGACCAAGCAGGTCTTTTATCTCCTGTGGAATGCCCTGTTCACTGAAGAGTGTAAAGCACAACCCACTGCATGCGTATTCAGAAGCAAGCTCCACTGAGTCTGATGGGACTTACTTCCAGGCAAATGTGTGTAGAGGACTGCAGCCTCAGTGCCATCCTATCCTCAGGCTGCACTGCCAGAATTCTTGTCCCAGCATCACAGCCCAATTTATGGCCTTGCAAAATGTGATGTGCTGTCACGCCCTACCTGACCGCTGCCAGAAATGGTGAGTAACATCAATCACGTGGCAGCAGCCCTCCTGTCCTCTCCACCACCAGTATAGGGATGGCTTTTAGTGTTGGAAGAATTCCCTGCCAGTTGTTCTTAGATAAATAACAGTAGTGACCTTTCGTCCGCTGGAGTCTCTGGCCATCATGGAACAGGCAGGAAGGCTTCCACTCTGCTCATTAACAGGCTCTAGTCCAAAAGCCAGTTCAGACCATGTTCTTTTGGCCTTTTGTTGCCAACAATGCTCCTTCACACATGCACCTGTGTCCTGCACGTGTCAAATGCACATACACAAATAACTGAAATTGGGGAAATTAGCAAGCAAGAAACTGCTTTTATAAAGCATTGCCAAAACCAGGGAACTGAATTTGGTAGTGCTTTGGTAGAAAGGTTCCCCTGGGGGCTGGGGATAAGAATAGGCCCTCAGTTTGGCTGTACTTGTCGTAAGAGGCGACTAAACAGCCACCGGGTAGATGGGACTCGTCAGCCTGGGAAGGCAGCTCATCTGAGAGAAGGAAAACTCTGATCCCAAACCTCCACTGCCTTGTGGCTACATCCAGTTATGGAAAAGGCTTCAGGAGTCAATCTCGAGGCAAAATCTGGAGCTGGAGTCCCTGAGGCAGTTCATGGCTAAACACAGTCACGTTCTGGCAACTCCTGCGACGCCGCTGGAACCAACCGTATTGGCCTCTGCCTTTCCATTGGACCATTTCAGCGACGTGGAGAGGGGGGATTTGCTGCATGGGTAACAGCCTATCCTCCATACCTACTTTACCCAGGCTTCGTGCACTGGAGAGGACACTGTTCCAGAACCACCATTCAGAGCGTGACACCATAGTCTTCTGAGACTGAAGGATGCCAACAAGAGCAAGCAAGAGGTCAAATCTAGCAGTGTGACAAGGTTTGGGGTCGTTGACATGGATGAGCAGTGTAAACAATCTTAAAGTGCCTCAAAATTAGGCTAACAGTCGCCACCAGACAGAGCTTTTCAAAGAAAAGAGTTCATTGAAGAAATATAACAAGTAAAAAGCACATTTACTGAGGAGAGAGATACTTGCAAATAGCTGTGTTTGGACAGCAGAAGTTAGTTGGAAAGATGACTGAATCTGGGGGGGGGGGGTCCTGCTGAACAGGAAGTTCCTGCTGAACAATAATGTGGCAGGGGGTGTTATCTCAGGTTTAGGTGGAAGGACTTCTTGGCCCAGAGTCTGAAAAGGACTACCCAGTTGGCCAATTGTAATTTAATTTAACATTCAGGACAGGACTTGTTCTTGCTAGTTATCCTTTTGTCAGACCTCAAGCACCAGATTTAATCGACCACAGAGGGGCCTTTCCTTGGGAGGCAGCAAAATCTCATCCCTTTTCACATTTCAGGGAGGCCTGCCTGACTCTGAAACCAAGATGGAGTCAGTTTAAACTGCACATGTTTGGGGAAAGAGGGTGTCTCTAGCCACCCACTTGGGCCCTCCTACCCTCCCTCCCACCTGTCCTTCCATTGAGGTTCCCAGGGCCAACTTCATATGGATAGGAAATCCTGAGCAAGTGGAGGGAGGGCTGAGTTCCTCCAGAATGGCCTCTTAACCTTTTTCATGTGTTTGGGAAGTTTGACCCAATCCGGGATCCTAGAAGCAAGTACCTACTGACTTGGTTAGAGGTTTTGTGGGAGTGGTGGCTCTACCTTTTGAAAAGGGAAGGGAGAGGAACACCTGGGGGGTTCATGAGCTGAGCAGGGTTTGTTAGATGACTTTCTGGTTTCAGTTTTGCACAGGTTGCTGGTGAATTAATTCCAGGCCTTGTTCCTGAGAGCCTTTTTGCAGTGTTTTGGGCTTCCTTGAAATGGAGGGAGACGCCAGTGCAGGGCAAAGGTGTGTGCAACTTTCAGTTTCCCCCCACCTGATTTGAGTTGAGACAAATCAGCAGATAAAAAATCCGTGGATAAATAGGTTGCACCATACACTTGAAAACCCACGTGGAAGGTTGCAAACTCATGGATTTTCAGCCCACTCTTATCTGGGTCTTACAATTGTGGGTTTTGTGATCCACTGTGAGTCCCAGAGCAATGGTGCAAAAGGCTTACAGGTGCTCTGCCAGAGCAGGTTGTCCAGTGGTGGTGGTTTAGAAGAGCATCGTGGGTGGTTCAGGGTGGGGAGTGGGCAGGCAGGGAAGGATCTCCTTGGCAGCTGCACATGTTGAGATCCCATCTCTCTTTCCCTGACCTGAACCACCTCTTGATGGTTCCCTGTCTTATGCCAGCAAAATAGCTGTTGCAGGTGCAAGGAGACCCAATGGAGGCCAGACAGCCTACAAGCAGGTAAGAAAGGTTTTTACTTCTCTCTCCTGAACCACCTGGTTGTGCCCCCCCCAGCACACAGTGTGTGCTCTGCCAGCAGAGCAGTGTGCTATGGGCTGGGAGGGGGGGATTATGCACCATTGCCCCTCTGAGTGGCAGGCAGCTCACAGTGCTTGCATAGGCCAGGCCTAGTGTAGTTCTCAGAACCTGACTGCCTGCCCTTTCCTGGTCAGCAGGACAGAATCTTCTGCCTCTGTGCTGCAGGTGCAAACCTGCAGAGCCCTCAGTCACCAGACGTTGCCTTCACGGTGTGGATCATCTGTTCTAGCTGTGTGCTGTCAAGCTTTAGCAGGGTACTGCAGCTTGTCACCACCTGGCATTCCATCTCCCATCCAGAAACAAGACCACAGTATCTCCTGCTTAGCTCTTCAAGTAGTACTGCCAGCTCATCCACAGTCCACACCTCCTGCCCACTACCTGTGTCAATCTTTAGGGTGCCACAAGTCTATTTGTTGTTGAGCTTCTGACTCTGTGAGAACTTGTATTAGGTCTCTGTTGACCAGGAAAGAGCTGAAGGCCGAGCTCCTAAGTTCTACCAGGTCTGGCCAATCCCAAGGCTTTGCCCTGCTGCTGCTGCTGTTGCAGCAGCACTCTCCTTTTCCTTCCTGTGCCTGAGTTCTGAAGGCTGTGCGCCCACCACCCAGGCAGTTCCCTGGGATACATCCCAGCCTCAGACCTTGAGATTTCTGGCAGAAACAAGAGGCAGGCAAGAACTGAGCATCGGGCTCCCAGAACTTCCTGCAAGGTTCACATTATTTCAGTGCGCACAGCTCCATGGGGAACCATCCCAATGTCCTATGGGGGAATCGGAGCTCCTGATTGTGGAATGTAATAATGGAGATTGAGTAGCAGCTATGTACTGGTCACTGACCATAATAAATGAATGATGAATGATGAGTAGCAGCTTGTTTAACCCTTGATGCGCATAGGCTAACTATGTGCCCTGACAGTTTTGCAAATCACCAAATTTGGGTCATGACCCACTGGTGGGTCCCAGACCCACAGTTTGGGAACCACTGCACACGATCCTGGCTCTGACATTTAGCAATTTATAAGGTTTTACCTGTTGAATTTTTGCATTGTGCACAGCCACTTAAAAGCAAAGGAGGTTTCCCTGCCCACTTGAAGCCCAGAGTACGTTGCCTCTGTACTGTGAAGCCATATTCCAGCAAACTCAGGGTAGGTCCTTGCATGTTTGTTAGAATAAAACCTTCAGTTCTAACAGGCTGCATAAGCTGCTCCTTCAAAACCCAATTAGGGTATCTGCAAAGGCTGTAATCTGAAATGGGAGCAAAAGATTGTTGCTATTCAACTGGCAGGATTTCAGTCACTCAGATTGAGAATAGGAAAGAGTGTTGATTTTTCCAAAATACTCTTTTCAAAAAGCAAACCAAATAAAAACAAGCCACTGTTTTTAGTGAGACAAGGATTTCTTCATATTGTTAGTAAGGAAACAGGAGTACAATTATACCTCAAAACCAATTACATCAGTTCCAACAAACTGCTCAACCAAGGGACAGTGGGGAAACAAATCACAGGCTGCACCAAGGCCAATCAGAATCAATTAACCATCAGCTCCCATGCTGTCCTTCTCTCTCCCATACTCACAAACTGCCCAATTTTCTTTTTAAAACTTTTATTATTTTACTTACAATGAAGGAGAAGGTTTCTCCTGTGAGACAGTGTGGCAAATCAGCCGACGGTATCGGCTCACCACTGCATGCACCTCACAGAAGCCACTGAAGGCCTTGCAGAGGTGATAACAAATGATACTAAGACCAAGGCTTTTGTGAAATAGGTCAGTGGTTGATTATCCAGGAAGCACAAGGATGCCCCTCTGAATGAGAGACTCTGCTGTTTGCTATAAGATGATTAGATTGGAAAGAATAGACCAGTGATGGGCTGAGTATAGGCAGTGGCATTGCTAGGGAGGTGCAGGTCACACCGGGTGGCGTGTATGGGGTGGGCGGGGTGACACCACTGCTGGCCAAAATGGTTAAAATCAAGGTTTTTAGGAATAATAACACCATGTTATATATCATTCAATGCTTAATGTCTTGCAGAATGCAATGAAACAAACAGCATAGAAATATCTATAATCTATCAAATGCTATAGCCAAAAAACCAGCGGTGGGGGGGCAGGGCAATGATGCTTTACCATACCCACCACCTGGGGGGTTGCCATGCTCACTGCATGGGAGGAGGGCCATCATGGGGGTGACACAAACCCAAGTGACATCACTGAGTGTAAGTGGACCCATTCCCCATTTTATGGGCCAATTTGGACAATACCTGCCTTCTCCAACTGGATAAAGGATGCAGGCCTCTCTGGGCCCCTCACCTCAGGTCTGGGGGAACTTGGGGCATTCTCTTTACTTCCGTTGGGGAGTGATTCATTGGAGCTCAGGGTATTATCTGGGCTCTCTCCCCCACACAATGAAAGAAAATGCCCTAAATTCCCCCAGATAACAGTAGGGGGTCAAAATGTGAATCATCTGCAAACAGACTTTTTTTATTGCATGGGGCAAGGTCAGGCAGAGTAAATATTGTCCAAAGTAGTCCCCTGTCTGAGATGGTCAGTGAAAGAACCTTAAAGACTATTGCTGCAATCCTATATACACTTATCTGTATATAGTCCAGTTCAAGTCCCATTGAATTTAGTGAGGCTTAATTCTCAGTAGACATGCATAGTCTTATGCTGTAAGAAAGAGATTAAGGGCGCAATCCTAACCCCTTATGTCAGTGCTTTCTAGCACTGGCATAGCGGTGCCAATGGGACATGTGCAGCATCCTGCAGTTGGGTGTCACTCACGGAGGCCTCCTCAAAGTAAGGGAATGTTTGTTCCCATACCTCAGAGCTGCATTCCCTTATGTCAGTGCTGGAAAGCACTGACATAAGGGGTTAGGATTGTGCCCTTAGGGTCCAATTCTATCCAACTTTCCTGCTCCAATGTAGCCACACTGGAGCTCTGTGGTAAGGGAACACACATTCCCATACCTTGAGAATCCCCCGATGACTGCAGCTCCACCACACAATGCAGCACATGCCCCACTGGCACAACTGCACCAGCACTGGAAAATTGGATAGGATTGGGCCCTAATAGTGCCATCCTATGCATGTCTACAAAGAAGCACCACTGCATACAATGGAACTATGCCCATGTAGGTATGTGCAGGATTGCAGCCTTATTGTGGCAGGTGGCTTACAAGGACTAGGGCAAATTTATCTGGTGCCATCAGACAGTCCAGTATACTGACATCTAGGAAGAAAAACCATTTAAAGGAGGACAACAGTCCATGAAAAACAGTAAAATTTCTATGCATAGCTCAAAGAGAGTCACAGTGGTGTAGTGGTTTGGGAGGTGGACTATGAGCTGGAAGATCGAGGTTCAAATCCCCCCTCACCTGTGAACCTGCCTCACAGGGTTGTTGTGAGGACAAAAGGAGGGGAGCAGCTCTGAGCTCTGTGGAGAAAGGGTGGCATAAAAATGTGAAAAATAAAATAAATATATAAAAGTTATAACAGCTAGTTAGATGGCCTCGTAGATCATTGGTGAAAAGATATAAAATATTTAACCAACAATGTGACCCATGCAAGATTGGCAGTTTTTGTTGATAATATGATCTTCGCCTAATATAGGGTCCAAGAAACCTTAGAGATGAGATGCTGAAGGTTTTGTAGTCCAAGTCTATGAACTCAGATGTAAGTTCCATTGAGGTCAATGGAATCTACTCCCAAGTAAATGTGTATTGGATTGCAGTCTTGCAGCATGCAGGATTCAATCTTAATGTTCCTTCTCTGCATGCAGTAATCCACATACTGCAATCATGTTTTGTATAATGTCCCTGACATTTCTAGTCTAGTCTATGTTCTCGGGCAGGCTAACCTGTGATTAGCTAAGAGCATTCAAACAGACTGACCTTGACAGCTAAATGGAACCTGTGCATACACCAAGCTGTTCTTCTACATTCCAAATTCTTCCTGCCCTGTTTGTGGGTTTCCCTGAGCCATCTGGTTGGAACTAGAGTAGGTGGACCTGCTCTAGTGTAGGTAGACCTTTAGCCTGATTGCAGTTGAATAAGTCATGCCCAGAGGTGTTCTTAAATCAGGGTGACCAGATACAATGTAGAACAGAGTGCTTATACCTTTAAGCATTGTGTAAAAGCAGGTGCTTTTACAATGCTTTTACAGGTCCTTTTACAATGTGTAAAGTGCTGCAAAGAGATCATCCTCACTGAGCTGCATGAAATCCTCTGTCTTTGCTGGAGAGAAGGTGGAGTACCTCAAGACATGAGGGATGCAAACATCATCACGCTGTACAAGAACAAAGGTGACAGGGGTGACTGCAACAACTACCGCAGCATCTCTCTCCTTAGCGTTGTAGGAAAGCTGTTTGCCCGAGTTGCACTAAAGAGGCTCCAGGTACTTGCAGAGAGTGTCTATCCAGAATCGCAGTGTGGATTCTGAGCCAACAGGTCCACCACTGATATGGTATTCTCCCTTAGACAACTGCAGGAAAAATGCAGGGAACAACGACAGCCACTCTTTATAGCCTTCATAGATCTCATGAAGGCTTTAGACCTGGTCAGCAGAGACGACCTCTTCAAGATTCTCCCCAAGATCGGATGTCCACCCAGGCTCCTCAGCATCATCAGATCTTTCCACAAGGACATGAAGGGCACTGTTGTCTTCGATGGCTCCACATCAGACCCTTTTGACATCCGAAGCGGAGTGAAGCAGGGCTGTGTTCTTGCACCAACCTTGTTTGGGATTTTCTTCGCTGTCCTGCTGAAGCAGGCCTTAGGAACTGCAACAGAAGGCATCTATCTCTGGACCAGATCAGACGGAAAGCTCTTCAACCTCTCCAGACTGAGAGCAAAGTCCAAAGTCCAGCTGAAATGTCTGTGTGACTTCCACTTTGCCAACGATGCAGCTGTCACTACCCACTCTGCCAAAGATCTCCAGCAGCTCATGGATCGTTTTAGCAAGGCCTGCCAAGATTTTGGACTGACAATCAGTCTGAAGAAAACACAGGTCATGGTTCAGGATGTGGACTCACCTCCCTGCATTACAATCTCTGCGCATGAACTGGAGGTTGTCCGTGACTTTGTGTACCTTGGCTCAATGATCTCCGACACTCTTTCTCTCGATACCGAGCTAAACAAGCGCATCGGTAAAGCAGCTACCACATTTTCCAGACTCACAAAGAGTCTGGTCCAACAAGAAGCTGACGGAACATACCAAGATCCAGGTCTACAGAGCTTGCGTCCTGAGTACACTTCTGTACTGCAGCGAGTCATGGACTCTTCGCTCACAACAGGAGAGGAAACTGAACTCTTTCCACATGCGCTGCCTCCGGCGCATCCTCGGCATCACCTGGCAGGACAAAGTTCCAAACAACACAGTCCTGGAATGAGCTGGAATCCCTAGCATGTATGCACTACTGAAACAGAGACGCCTGCATTGGCTTGGTCATGTTGTGAGAATGGATGATGGCCGGATCCCGAAGGGATCTGAAGGCCTTAGGAGTGGACCTCAACAGGTGGGAAACCCTGGCCTCTGAGCGGCCCACTTGGAGGCAGGCTGTGCAGCATGGCTTTTCCCAGTTTGATGAGACACTTGGCCAACAGTCTGAGGCAAAGAAGGAAGGCCCATAGCCAGGGAGACAGATCAGGGACAGATTGCACTTGCTCCCAGTGTGGAAGGGATTGTCACTCCCGAATCGGCCTTTTCAGCCACACTAGACGCTGTTCCAGAATCACCATTCAGAGCGCGATACCATAGTCTTTCGAGACTGAAGGTTGCCAACAGAAAAAAGCAGGTGCAGCTTCTTAAACCTTTCCATGTTGAGCTTCACCTGCCAAAATTCCCTCTTTTATACAATGGTTAAAGGTACAGGCACTCTGATCTCCATTGCATCTGGTCACCCTGTCTTAAATGTGTTTATTTTTTTACAGATTTCATTTTTTCCTAAGGAGGAAAAGTGCAGAAAGTGGTATTATGAGTTTTTATTCCAAGGGTGCACTTTTATAAATTATAATCACCTTAAAGGTGTACTAAGTAGGTGATATACACCTTGACTCATGACCTTTGGTCCCATGCAGGACTACTCAGAAGTAAACCTCATTGAGTTGAATGGGACTCACACCTATAAGTGTTCATAGGCCTCCAGCCTTAGATACTTCCACAGGATTTTTGGGAAACTGAGCAACTCCTAAGTAAACCTGCTCTCAGGGAGCACACAAGACAACAAGAGACCTGCATCCTGATGCCACTGCCTTGCGCCTGGCATTCTGAGGTAGCCTACATCTAAAATCAGGAGGTTGCACATTCCCATCATGGCTTGCATCCTGTGATGAACTTTTCCTCCAGAAATCTGTCCAATCCCCTTTTAAAGGCATGTAGGCCAGATGCCTACCCTGCCTACCCTGGGGGCTGGGAGCTAAGAATAGGCCCTCAGTTTGGCTGTACTTGTCGTAAGAGGCGACTAAACAGCCACCGGGTAGATGGGACTCGTCAGCCTAGGAAGGCAGCTCATCTAAGAGAAGGAAACTCTGACCTCAAACCTCCACTGCCTTGTGGCTACATCCAGTTCTGGAAAAGGCTTCAGGAGTCAACCTCGAGGAAAAATCAGGAGCCGGAGTCCCTTAGGCAGTTCATGGCTGAACACAGTCACGTTCTGGCAACTTCTGCGACGCCGCTGGAACCAACCGTATTGGCTTCTGCCTTTCCATTGGACCATTCCAGCGACGTGGAGAGGGGGGATTTGCTGCATGGGTAACAGCCTATCCTCCATACCTTCTTTACCCAGGCTTCGCGCACTGGAGAGGACACTCCAACTTCGCCATACGGCGTCGGCACAACACGGGAAGCAGCAGTTTACCGGTTATAAGTCTTTGCTTGATTGGCGTAGAGCATGACGCCAGGGGCTGCTTCCGACGGTGGGAGAGATCATTGCATCTCATTGGGCAGCTACCGCCCGCCTTAAGCTGGGCAGTCCCCAGCCAGTAAGGTGTTGCCTCGCCACGGTCCGTTAACCTCATGGGGTGCGTGGGGTTTAGGGTGAAAACCGACAAGCGGATCGACAACTCTGCACCATGCAACAGAAAACAGAAAACTACTGCCCTAAAGCTGGGCACCTGGAACGTTAGGACAATGACACCTGGCTTCTCTGATGACCTGCAAGAAATAGACGACGCACGCAAAACAGCTGTCATCGACATGGAGCTGAGCAGACTGCAGATGGACATCGTCGCCCTTCAAGAGACTAGGCTGCCAGATTCCGGATCTGTCAAGGAGAGAAATTTCTCATTTTTCTGGCAGGGAAAACCACCAAACGAAACCAGGGAACATGGCGTTGGCTTTGCGGTCAGAAATACCCTGCTGAAATCCATCATCCCACCTACTGTGGGAAGTGAAAGAATTTTGTCCCTGCAGCTCCAGTCATCAGCAGGACCTATCACTCTCATCAGTGCTTATGCACCGACTCTGTCGTCTCCAGCAGAAGCCAAGGACAAATTCTATGATGACCTGGCCACCACTGTCAAGAAAATCCCTGTAAAAGAGCCATTGTTCATCCTCGGCGATTTCAATGCTAGAGTTGGTGCTGATAACAGTTCATGGCCCACTTGCTTAGGTCAGTTTGGCACTGGGAGGATGAACGAAAATGGCCAACGCCTGCTAGAGTTTTGCTGTCATCACGGTCTCTGTGTCAGCAACACGTTCTTCAACACAAAGCCCCAACATAGAGTCTCTTGGAGACACCCAAGATCAAAGCACTGGCACCAGCTCGACCTGATCCTCACCAGACGCTCCAGCCTTCCCAGCATCAAGATCACACGCAGTTATCATGGTGCTGCCTGCGACACTGACCACTCCCTGGTGTGCAGCAGAGTGAAACTGCAAACAAAGCAACTGTATCACACAAAAAAGGAAGGAAGACCTCGCATTGATACCAGCAAGACCCGGGATCAGAGAAAAGTGGAGGAATTTGCACAAGCGCTTGAGGAATCTCTTCCAGGCCCGGCCGACGCAAACGCATCCAACAGATGGGAACATTTCAAGAATACCGTTTACAACACCGCCTTGTCCATATTCGGCAAAAAGACCAACAAGGCAGCAGACTGGTTTGAAGCCCACTCTGAGGAGTTGACACCAGTCATTGAGGAAAAGAAGAGAGCTCAAGCAGCATACAAAGCCTGTCCCAGTGAGCGCAACCTGCAGGTCCTCCGAACTGCTCGCAGCAAAGTCCAACAGACTGCCAGGAGATGTGCTAACGACTACTGGCTCCAGCTCTGTTCCGAGATACAGATAGCAGCTGACACGGGCAACATCAAGGGGATGTATGATGGTATCAAGCAGGCCCTGGGTCCAACACAGAAGAAAATTGCCCCTCTGAAGTCTGCCACAGGCGAGGTCATCCAGGATCGGGCGCAGCAGATGGAACGCTGGGTGCAGCACTACTCTGAGCTATATTCCAGAGAAAATGTAGTCACCGAAGAAGCACTGAACAACATTGAGTGCCTGCCTGTGCTGGAGGAGCCTGACAGTGAACCAACCCTAGAAGAACTTCACGTGGCCCTGGACTCCCTTGCCTTTGGCAAGGCACCTGGAAAAGACAGCATCCCTGCTGAAGTCCTAAAATGCTGCAAAGAGATCATCGTCACTGAGCTGCATGAAATCCTCTGTCTCTGCTGGAGAGAAGGTGGAGTACCTCAAGACATGAGGGATGCAAACATCATCACGCTGTACAAGAACAAAGGTGACAGGGGTGACTGCAACAACTACCGCGGCATCTCTCTCCTTAGCGTTGTAGGAAAGCTGTTTGCCCGAGTTGTACTAAAGAGGCTCCAGGTACTTGCAGAGAGCGTCTATCCAGAATCGCAGTGTGGATTCCGAGCCAACAGGTCCACCACTGATATGGTATTCTCCCTTAGACAACTGCAGGAGAAATGCAGGGAACAACGACAGCCACTCTTTATAGCCTTCATAGATCTCACAAAGGCTTTCGACCTGGTCAGCAGAGACGGCCTCTTCAAGATTCTCCCCAAGATTGGATGTCCACCCAGGCTCCTCAGCATCATCAGATCTTTCCACAAGGACATGAAGGGCACTGTTGTCTTCGATGGCTCCACATCAGACCCTTTTGACATCCGAAGCGGAGTGAAGCAGGGCTGTGTTCTTGCACCAACCTTGTTTGGGATTTTCTTCGCTGTCCTGCTGAAGCAGGCCTTTGGAACTGCAACAGAAGGCATCTATCTCCGGACCAGATCAGACGGAAAGCTCTTCAACCTCTCCAGACTGAGAGCAAAATCCAAAGTCCAGCTGAAATGTCTGCGTGACTTCCTCTTTGCCGACGATGCAGCTGTCACTACCCACTCTGCCAAAGATCTCCAGCAGCTCATGGATCGTTTTAGCAAGGCCTGCCAAGATTTTGGACTGACAATCAGCCTGAAGAAAACACAGGTCATGATTCAGGATGTGGACTCACCTCCCTCCATTACAATCTCTGAGCATGAACTGGAGGTTGTCCATGACTTTGTGTACCTTGGCTCAACGATCTCCGACACTCATTCTCTCGATACCGAGCTAAACAAGCGCATCGGTAAAGCAGCTACCACGTTTTCCAGACTCACAAAGAGAGTCTGGTCCAACAAGAAGCTGACGGAACATACCAAGATCCAGGTCTACAGAGCTTGCGTCCTGAGTACACTTCTGTACTGCAGCGAGTCATGGACTCTTCGCTCACAACAGGAGAGGAAACTGAGCGCTTTCCACATGCGCTGCCTCCGACGCATCCTCGGCATCACCTGGCAGGACAAAGTTCCAAACAACACAGTCCTGGAACGTGCTGGAATCCCTAGCATGTATTCACTGCTGAAACAGAGACGCCTGCGTTGGCTTGGTCATGTCGTGAGAATGGATGATGGCCGGATCCCAAAGGATCTCCTCTATGGAGAACTCGTGCAAGGAAAGCGCCCTACAGGTAGACCACAGCTGCGATACAAGGACATCTGCAAGAGGGATCTGAAGGCCTTAGGGATGGACCTCAACAAGTGGGAAACCCTGGCCTCTGAGCGGCCCGCTTGGAGGCAGGCTGTGCAGCATGGCCTTTCCCAGTTTGAAGAGACACTTTGCCAACAGTCTGAGGCTAAGAGGCAAAGAAGGAAGGCCCATAGCCAGGGAGACAGACCAGGGACAGACTGCACTTGCTCCCGGTGTGGAAGGGATTGTCACTCCCGGATTGGCCTTTTCAGCCACACTAGACGCTGTGCCAGAACCACCTTTCAGAGCGCGATACCATAGTCTTTCGAGACTGAAGGTTGCCAATACAATATAGGCCAGATGCCATCTCCATATCCTGTGGCAAGGAGTTCCACAGACTAAGTACATGCTGGGTAAAGAAATATTTTCTTTTGTGTGTTCTAACTCTCCCAACACTCAATTTTAGTGGATGTCCCCAGGTCACCCCAGGCAGCATTGGCTGCTCCCCCCCACAAGGCAGGGGGGTGCCAGTGTGGTGCCAGTGTGGTGGCAGTGTGGCAGGGGGCCGCCAGGGGGGTGGCAGTGTGGTACCATATGCTGGATGAGAGAAGAGTGTAGCACTGGGGGCCTCTGCTGCTGTACGTGAGCCTAGTGGCATACAAAAGAAGCATATGAAGATGCCTTCAGTGCAGGCTGCAAGGGGGGGGGGAGGTGTCCTAGAGGCTGCCTCAAGATATTTAAACTAAGTTTTCAGTAAGAAAACTTATTTATTTTAAACTTATTTTTTTCAGTTGTTGATTGATATGATTATGTACACAAAGTTACAAAGTTATATATAAATATACAAACTTACAAAGTTACTGTGTGTGTGTGTGTAAGGAAAATGTTAACTGTTAACACTGGCGGAGGTGCTTCTCTGGTGGGGAAGCTCTGCCTCACCTTCTCTGGCCATTATTATTTTTCATTTCATATCATGACTATTACTGAAAATAATAGGGGGAGAGGGTGCCAACAGATGATGGGACCCAGGCAGCAAATGCCCTTGGTACTCTGCTGCGTGTCAACCCAATCCTGTGCATGTCTTCTCAGAAGTAAGTCTTAGTGTCAATGGTGCTTACTCCCAGGAAAGTGTGGATAAAATTGGGCCCTGAGTCCTCCTCCTTCACAGACCTTTGCCCCCCTCCTTTTGGGGGGGGACACAGCTCAGCTGTCAAGCAATGGGGAGGGCAGCACTCGGGTTGCCTTGCCTTGAAGGCCAGTTGTGCCACTCAGGAACCTGCAGGGACGTGCGATGGGTGGGGAGGCACGTGAGGCAGAGCCTCCCCACTGCAGTCCTTTGAAAGGTGGTAGATGGAAAGGCAGGTGAGACACAGCCTCTCCAGCGCTGCTGCTATCCTGTGAGGTGCTCAAGCGCAATGTGCGTGGGTGGAGTGTGCTTGAGCACCTCCTGTGGGGAGGCTCTGCCTCACCTGCCTGCCCATCCACTGCACATCCCTGCCTTGACCAAGCTGGAGGAAGAAGCCACCACCTGCCTGGGAGAGCAGCTGCTCCAGCAAGGGCCAGCAGGGGGCTGCATAGCAACAAACAAGCCCGTCCTGAAGGGCCAATGGCAAGCCTCTGCCGGTTGCCTAGCAACGGCCAGCCAGACACAGCCCTCCCAGGGCGCGCCTTGCCGTCGCTAGGCAACCACGCCTTCCTTTGCGTCGGAGGGGAGCTGCCGGAAAGCGGGCCGGCGCCGTAAAGCGCTCGCCTTGCGCGGGCGCGAAATGCCGTGAGCGGCGGCGGCGGGTCGGTGTGGCGGCGACGCGAGGGCGACTCCGTCCCATGCTCCGTCGGCGGAGGAGGCGTCGGCGACGGGCGGCCCCCTCCCCCCTGATGCGGGGCCCGGGCCCGAGCTGTGCCGGAGACGCGCCCGCCCGCTATGGGCCGAAAGACAGTTAGCAGGAAGCGGAGGGCGGCCGGGCCCCCCTCGGCAGGCCCCGGCGGGGAGCAGGTGAGGCGGCGCGGGTGGACCGGGCGCGGGGCCGCCCAAGGACGCTGGGGCGGAGGAGCCCCCCTGGCTCCGAGCCGACGGCCCCACGGTGGCCGGGCCGGGGTCGGAGCAGCGCCGCGGCCGCTCCGCGAGCCCAGTCCTCGCCCGGTCTGCTGGGGAGCGAGTCGCAGTGCAGGCAGCGGGGCTCCCTCCCGGCGAAGGGCGGCGAGGCTGCAGCGTGTCTGCGGCCCTTCAGTCGGTGGGGCGGAGGGAGTGGCGGCCTCAGGCCCGCCCCAGGCGCGTCTACTCAGAAGTCGGTGCCCTTGTAGCCGGCGGGGCTTCCTCCCAGGTCCGGGCTCCGACGGCAGTTCCGGGGCGCAGTGTGGTCAGCGGGGCTTCCTCCCTGCTGCGTGGACGGGCTGCGACCTCTGCGCCTTCCCGTCCTCCTCCCTCCCCGCGGATGGGCTGCCGAAGAGGGTCGCTCTTGCTCTGGGGCTCCGCGGGGGGCGAGGCGCCCAGGTGGGCAGGGAGCGTGGGCGTGCCTCCGTCTGGCCCCCGCCCGGAGGGCTGCGAGGGGGGGCGCTGGCACGCCCGCTCCCCCCCCGCCCTGCAGCCCCAGCTGCCCCCCCCCCGCGGCTGGATCGCGGCCAGGCAGGCCCCCGCCCGCCGTAGAGGCCCCAGCGGCGCAGCAGGGCAGGAAGTGCCCGCGCGGAGCAGCCCGAGCCCCGTGGCCGTGCCCAGCCGAGGGAGCGGCCCCTGCTCGCGTTCCACGTTCGGAGCCCCGCAACCGCCTCGGCCCAACTGCGGGCTGTTGGTTTCCAGTAGCCGCTCCGCGCCGGAGCCTCCATGCTGCGGGCCGAGGGTCCGCGCAGGGGGCGGAGGCGGGGCTGGGCCGTCCAGGGCAGCGGACAGGTCGGTCTCTGGCGGCAGGCGGGGGAGGCAGGAGGCTGGGCGAGGGTCTGCGCAGGTGGGACTGCAGGCATCCTCTGGCGGGGAAGAAGGCGAGGCGGCCCCTCCTGCTCCGCCAGGTCCGCTTCGCTTCGGGGCCCTGGACCTTGAGCGAGTGTCCGGCAGAGGGAAGGTCAGCAGTGCTGCTTTCTCTCTCCCACCGACTGGCAGAGGTGCAGGATCCCTAAAGAGCAGCGTCTGCCCACCTCTGCACTCACTCGATCAGGGTCCCCAGCCTTGGCAGCCCATTCCGTAAACCACATGGAACACGACCCACTAGGTGGGTCCCCACTCTTTTCAGTATTTCATTCTTAACACATCAGACCTGATGCTACCGGGGTCTGTGACTGCATTCAGGGAAATGCTACAGACTGTACTTTTAACAAGCTACTATGTATACTCTTTTGACAATGACATTAAATGGGACTTACTCCTGGGTAAGTGTGGGTAGGATTGCAACCTAGGATTGGTAGCAGTTTTCCTGCTTGATGATGTCACTTTCCAGTCATGACAGAACTTCTTGTGGGTTGTGACAGATTCTGATTCTGAAAAGTGGGTCCCAATGCTAAATGTGAGAACCACTAACATAAACTGTACCCCTCATTTTAACAAAATACTTGTAAAACAAGTTGGTGGAGCCACTTAGTGTTCATAAGAAGAGCATAAGAACATAAGAACAGCCCCATAGGCCCATCTAGTCCAGCTTCCTGTATCTCACAGCGGCCCACCAAATACCCCAGGGAGCACACCAGATAACAAGAGACCTCATCCTGGTGCCCTCCCTTGCATCTGGCCTTCTGACATAGCCCATTTCTAAAATCAGGAGGTTGCGCATACACATCATGGCTTGTACCCCATAATGGATTTTTCCTCCAGAAACTTGTCCAATCCCCTTTTAAAGGTGTCCAGGCCAGATGCTGTCACCACATAATAATAATAATAAATAAACTTTATTTGTATCCTGCCCTTCTCCTTGAGAGGGACCCAGGGCGGCTTACAACATGTAAACATCCTGTGGCAAGGAGTTCCACAGACCAACCACATGCTGAGTAAAGAAATATTTTCTCTTGTCTGTTCTAACTCTTCCAACACTCAATTTTAGTGGATGTCCCCTGGCCAACGGCCCATCTAGTCCAGCTTCCTGTATCACAGTGGCCCACCAAGTGCTTCAGGAAGCACACAAGACAACAGACACAGCCTGCATCCTGGTGCTGTCCTCTGATTGCATCTGGCAATCAGAGGCAGCCTGCCTCTAAAACCAAGAGCTTGCACACACTTAGGGTTCCTTTCTGCCTTGCCATTATTCAATTCTTTTTGGAGTACTCCTAAAGATCCTGGCAAATACCACTGGGGTACATGTACCCCAGGTTGGGAACCACTGCACTAGATCCATCTGGTAGTATGGAATGGCATAAGTGTCAGGAAGACGTCTAGGTGGACACACTTCTTTCTGTATGCCAATAAAGGTACTGAAACTGACACACTTCTTTCTAATCCACTATATCAGTAGTTCGCAACCTGGGGTACATGTATCCCCAGGGGTACTTGCCAGGACCTTTCGAGGTGTTTGAAAAAAGAATTGAATAATGGCAGTAAAAAGCAGGGCTGTATTGGAATGCCTTGTGGGGCTGGCAAGGCGGGAAGAAAAGCAGCTAGCTGGTTGTGAAAGCCCCACTAACTGCTAATTTCAGGTCATCAGTTTGTGTATTATCAGTTATGGATCAGTAGTTGAAAACATATACATTTGAAATAAAGCAACTATATTAATTACATACATTTTGCTACCATGAGGATTACAATTTGTGGAAATGGCTGTCCAGGGGTAAGCAAGTGAAAAAATGCTGAGAACCACTGTACTAGATTCATCTGCGTAGTATGGAAGGGCAGAAGACCCAGAATGGAGGAACATTCAGTCATATGAGCTGCCCCCCATCTACAGTCTGAAATGGTACAGGCCTGGACCATCTCCATGGGGATGAAACTCTGATGTTGGGTAACCCAGGGACTTAAAGTTGCCATGTGCACATCACTTGATTATCTTATTATGAACAGTGTGACAGTTCATTATATTGATACTATCCTTGCTGAATTCATTCTTTAAGTCCCTGCCTGAAGGCTCACAATCACCTCAGTGTTGATGCAATACAGTAATGTAGACCAAACACCAGCTACAGATCCAGTAGTAATAATCTTAATCCATAACAGACTATAGCAAAAAAAAAAACTCAACTGAAAAATGCTCTAATACTTTTTACATGTAGAAAAACAGCACAGTTCTAAGGAGATCTGAGAAACAATAAGTTGTAGTTTACGAACATCTCTGAAGCAGGTGTTCCATAAACAGGGAGCCACTGCAGGAAAGCCCTATTAGAGAAGGTTTTAATTTATTTAATGTATTCGACCTGTGGCTCTAACTTCGGTAATTATGAAGTGTTTTGAGAGGCTGGTGTTGAAACATATTAAGTCTGGTCTTCCACCCACCTTGGATCCTTGTCAATTTGCATACAGGAGTAATAGGTCGACTGATGATGCCATCTCTATTGTTTTATATACAGTCCTTCGTCATTTGGAACAGCGAGGTACATATGTGCGGCTGTTATTTGTGGATTATAGTTCTACTTTTAACACCACTCTACCTAGCGGGCTGTTTTTTAAAATGACTAGTTTGGGCATACAGCAAGACATTTGTCTGTGGATAAAGGACTTTTTATCAAATAGGCCACAGTCAGTTAGGATGGGCTCTTATCATTCTTCCACTCTGATATTAAATACAGGTACTCCCAGACGCTGTGTGCTGAGCCCCTTCTTCTATTCCCTGTATACACATGATTGTACACCATCACATAACACCAATGAAATTATAAAATTTGCAGACGATACTACAGTGGTGGGGCTTGTTAGCGGGAATGATGAGTCTGCTTATAGGAAGGAGGTACAGGAGTTGTTATTGTGGTGCAAATAAAATAATCTCTCACTTAACATCAAAAAATCTAAAGAACTTATAATTGACTTCCGAAAAAAGAGGGATGTACACACACCATTATACATAAATGGTGAGGAGGTGGGGAGGGTTGCTAGTTTCAAATTCCTAGGTATTTACATCACAGATGACCTCTCATGGACTATTAACACCAGCATGTTGATAAAAAAGGCACAAAAGCGGTTATATTTTCTGAGGAAGCTTGGGAGGTTAAATTTGTCACAGCAGCTGTTTGTATCTTATTATTGTTGTACCATTGAGAGTGTCCTAACCTATGATATCTTGGTGTGGTAAGGAAATTGCTCTGCAGGGGACAAAAAAGCTCTGCAGAGAATTATTTAGATCATGCAGCACATCATCCTTCATCAACCAGCTTTGGAGGACATCTATACATCTCGCTGTCTGCAGAAGTCACATAGCATTCTGAGAGACCCCTTCTTTCCAGCTCATGTTCTTTGAACTGTTGCCTTTGGTTAGATGATACAGAACTATGAGAGCAGCACCACACGATTCCTGAACAGTTTTTATCCCACAGCCATAATTATGTTGAATAAGGCGATATAGTTGTTACCATGCTCCTGGGCATTATGGTCTGTTGTACTGTTTTTATATTATGATGCATGTTGTATAGAATGTGTGGGTGAGTGTGGTGAGTGTGATGGTTGAAATTGTAGTATATATTTATGCTTGTATCTCAAAGGTGCATAAATTTAGTTGTGCTGTAGCACAATGACAATAAAGTTACTACTACTACTACTACTACTCATATATTGCTTTTTCAAACTTAAAATCTGCACAAGACAGTCCATGACACAATATCAAATACACAATGGAAATAGACAGTGAATATAAAACTATCATAGAAACTGAAATGGATACAAGTCAGCTAAAAAGCCCAGTATGGGTGTCCTGATTCCCTCTTGCTTGTCCCAAGTGGGAGGTCTGCATCATATGGCATGGGGAAAGACGTGGGTTACGGTATTTGCAGCACAGTGTCTTGGAGTCCTTGTAGTTTGCTGCTCAGTAACAGAGTAATTGTGGACAAATAAATTTGGAAGAGGGTATGGATAGGCTTAGGACAGTCCATCCTTCTGATCCAGAACTGTTTCCCTCCCCTGTTCATCCAGGTGCTGAGGAAGAAACTTTGCCCCTTGAAGTGATGCTGTTTTGCCCCAGGACTGGCCCTTTAACATGGATCCTTACCTTCTAATCCCCAGCCCTCTACTAAGGCTGAAGCACCCAATAGGGGCTGGGTCAGTCCCTTTCCATAGCTTCTCCTGGGATGATGTGCTGAACGCCTCTTTTCCTTTTCCTCAGAACTCTCCCCCACTGTCTGTCCTCTCCAGTATCTCCTCCTTTCCCCTCTTTTGAGGATTGTGTGTGTTTTGTCTTTCTTCTCCTTTTTCTTCTGGTGTCCCTGGACTCTCTCCTCCACCTCTTGCCTGCACTTGTCTTCCTTTGTCCTTGCTTCTCCCTTCTCCTTGCCTCTCCCATTTGTCACCTTTCCTTGTCCTTCTTAAACATCCCTGTACTTGCCCCAATTAGCAGGATAGTGTCTTTATGGTTCCCAGGCTTGGAGAAGGTGTCATGGCCCAGCCTCAAAGCTGGAAGCCTTGCCCTGCTGCTACTCAGCGTGGCTTTGTTCCATGCTGGGTGTTGTACCCAGTCAGCAAATAAGTCACATCCACAATCAAAACAGGCAGCTTTGTCTAGGAGATTCTCTGTGGAACAGGAATGTTCAGGGAAGCCTGGTATTGAAATCAGGTCACTTAATGGTGGCTTAAATTGCTATGGAGGTTTATACACTCTACCCTGTGCTGTTTTAGGCATCTTCTGTATCATGCTGTAGAACAAAATACAGCAATGTCAGTCTGGTCCAGTGAGGACCTGTGAGGGTTGCCTTTTAAAAACTTGAGAGTGCTTGGCATCTCCTTTAATTAAACTTCTTTCTACTGCAGGAGTCACTTTGAAGTATTTTGCTCTTATTTTCCCATAGTATGGCTGGGATCACTCGGTCCACAAAAGGAAGCGGCTCCCCCCAGTTAAGAGGTCCCTGGTATGTTACTTGAAAGGAAGAGAAGTACGGATGCAGAATGAGTCCTGCTACCATCGATTGTTGCATGGGTATGCGGCTCAGCAACTGCCCAGTCTCCTGAAGGAAAGAGAATTTCACCTTGGGACCCTTAATAAAGTGTTTGCATCACAGTGGCTGAATCACCGGCAAGTTGTTTGTGGGACAAAATGCAACACGGTAGGTGCCAACATCCTTCAACCCATTTTTGCCCAGCCCACAGGCCTACACATTTGGTCCCTGTTGTGTATATGCAACATTGGGCAGAAATGGCTTAATTTAGTAGAACTGCTCTTGCTTGATCTTTATTTTGCAGTTGTTGGAAAGACTTGGATTAAGTGAACTAGGTAGAAATTAAACTAATGTATTTGTTAGGCAGAAAAATCTGTCAGCAGGTCTGGCCAGGTATTTGACACAAGACCATAAGCACTGTGTCAAGTACTTCGTTACAGCAAGATCACTTAGTTGCTGGGGGGAGCGACTGGTGTCGTGTAGTGGACTGGTGAAATGTTGCTCCTGATATTCAGAAATGGTCAAAACTTTAAAGCCAATTATAGTGGAGATGGAAAGGCAAAATAGTCAGGAAATAAGGAAAGGTTGGGGAAGGAAACCAGGAGTAGATTTTTGTGTGAAAGGGCTGAAAACAAACTCCTTGGATGAGTTTGTACTCAGAAATGTGTGGTCCCATTCCTTATTTTTAAGTATGTCTACCTCACCCAGCCAGCTGTCACTGTTATGCACCTGCCTCTGGTTGTTGGACCTTGGGATCCTAGTTTAAAAAAAACAAATGTGTGCTTTCTCTAATATATACGTGTGTCGGGTGTAAAAATTAACACATGACATCACCAGTAGCCCAGCAGAAGCTCTAGGTCAGCAGCCTATAGCCCAGTGTCATCCGGCCCACACAAGCGCCGCACATCCATTTCCAGAAGCTCAGCAACCTGGAACTTCAGTGATGGCACAACGACATCATTGCTGGATGTCCAGTCCCATTGTCTGAAAAGTTAGCCAACCCCTGCTCGAAAGGGTGCTTCATGAAACCATAAATCTAGTGCAGATTACTAGCCACAGTAGAATTGCAACTCACCATGTAATGAAAACAAAAAGAAGTGTAGAGGGGTCTGGAACTCTTAATGTTTTTACAATTTGTGCTGTATTTATGGCTGCTTCTGTGATGGGCTAATAACTTTCAATCCTCCTTTGCAGCAAGTGTCTAGTTTTACTCCTCTCCCAGGGTGTCCTGAGGCTATCATTATAGTGGTTGCAAGAACCTGGGGGTAGACTGAAATTTTAATGGTACTAGTACAGTGAACCTCTGATAAATACTACTGGGTTCACTGTTCCGTTTCCTTGTTTCTCACTGTTCAGAGCTAACTGGGCAGATATGTTCTCCTGAGAAGCATGGTATGTGTATCTAACCCCAAACCACACTAGTGGTTTAAGAAATGGGTTGGCTTCACTTACTAGCTGCAAAAACGGTGTCCCTGCATGTTAATGAGGCTATGGGCCATTTACCATCTGATAGTACTCATTGCTATATGTGATGTGTTTACTTGGTTTTCTTTCTTTCCCTCACTTTTTTTTAGAAATCAGAACTGATTGGCTTGTTTTCAGTTATGTGCAATGCAATGCACTTTCCTAATTAACATGCTTGTTTTTTGCTTGGACCACGCCTTTGCTTCTTGGTTTGCTTAATCGTTTCTTGGGAAGCTCCATTTTGGCCATATTTTCTCCCTTGAAATTGGGATTGTAATTCCAGGCCTGGTATTTGGGCTGTTGCAAGCTGGGCAAGCTTTGAGTATTGAGGTTCTTGATCTTCCTGAATAGTGGGCCAGTACATGAAACAAACTGGGCCTCTGATGCATGGTGCAGAATAAGGCTTGGATTCCTGCGTCCTTCAAAGCTAACTGCAAAGTGCCCATTGGCAAGTCAGTATCTCTCATGCCCTAGCTTTGTGTGGTGTTAAAAGCCAGGGATTATATTATAAAACTCTTCCTTTGGTGTTTGGGCTATGGCAGGAAAGACATTTTGGGGGCACGTGAATGCTTTTGTTCTGCAGTATCTAAAGTAGGCAGCTGTTTGACCCTTTGTAATTTGAATGCCCTCATGCAAGACCCATGTCTTGATTTTTGTATCACTGTAAATGGCATCTCCTAAATTTCGATAGAATGTCCTTCTACCTCAAAGCACATGTAAAAAAGGAGCTTCTCTGACTGGTAATTTGGTAAAATGGGTGTTTTTACTGTCAAGTTTTAAAAATTATTTGCATGTTGTTGTTCCTGCCAAAAGTGTGCTTTTTTCTTTTTTAGAGTGGCCTATCCTGTGTTTTCACCATCTTAGCCTAAAATTGGTGTTCGGACTTAAAGTGGTTTGTGTGCCCTGGTGGGAGGTGGGAGTAGGGCATGAATGGCCCTAGAGGTAGGTCTAGTTGCTTGATGAATATGAAAGTGAATTTCTAGCCATGGTGGTTGCAGCAAAGCTGTATCTCTGAAACGCAGCTCCATAATGCCTGGTGGAACCATTATTATTATTATTATTTTATTTTATTAATTTGTAGCCCGCCTTTTTGCCCAACGGGCACACAAGGCGGCTAACAAACAATTTAAAAATACAACAAGAAAAACAGTTAAAAACAGTTTACAATGATTAAAAAGCTAAAAACAAAACAAACCCCGTGGATTTTCATATAAAAAGCAAGAACACCAGCCAGCCTGTCAACAATTAAAAGCTTTTTGAAATAAAAAGGTCTTCAGTCCACACCGAAACGTTAGCAACGAGGGAGCAGTTCTCAGTTCTAAGGGGAGGGTATTCCACAGTTCGGGGGCCACCACCGAGAAGGCCCTCTTTCTGGCCGCCACCCCTCTCACATTTCTTAGTGGCGGCACAGTCAAAAGGGCCCCTCCAGAAGATCTAAGAGCACGGGCTGGATTGTAAGGAAGGAGGTGGTCCCTCAAATACCCCGGACCCGAGCCGTAAAGGACTTTAAAAGTCAAAACTAGCACCTTGAATTGGGCCCGGAACAGAACCGGCAACCAGTGTAGCCGCCGGAGCAACGGCTCAACAGAGTCAAACCGACGTGCCTCAGCAACCACACGAGCAGCCGCGTTCTGTACAAGTTGTAATTTCCATTACCATTTGACTCGCATAGCATGGTGTCTATAAAGGGCTCCTGTGATTTGGATTCCTGCTTGTTTTATTCATGGTTTTCCATTATTGCAGAGCATCTGTTTTGTCGGCTGTTGCAACCTGCTAAGTAGATTTTCCAGTCGTTGTAAGAAACCTCTTGTTGATTTTCTTAATAGACCAAGAGAAAATGCAGTTGAACGGGATTGTCTGTATGAAAGCAGCAGTGCTGAAATGCCTTGCTGTGTTGCATTGCCAAATATTTCAACATATCTAGGGGTTTTTTTGGGTTTTTTTTGCATGTCCATCTTTATAGCTGGGTTCTTTTTTCAAAGTACACACAGGGTGTGCATAAACAAGTTTTGTTTTTCATGTTGGCACTACTAGCAAAACTAGAGAGCTTCCTCAATAATGAGGTCTGATGTGGAGGTGCAGTGGCAGGATTTAGTAGCTATAGCAGAAATTGCCCACAAGCATCTGTAGAATCAGTCTGGCTGCATTTGCGATTGGTAAAACCTGAGATTTTTAGTATTCTGCCAGGTGTGAATGCTGTTGTGTGGTTTGTAGCCTTCTTACAGTGATCTAGTTCTTTACACTCCTCTGTTTGCTCTATATGCCAGTTTCATTTCTTCCAGCCATCTCAACATTGGTCTTTTGGACAGTGGCTCCTGGAAAAGTGAGTTTCATTCTGAGCAGTGTGTTCGAGCAGTTAGAATTGAACCTGGCGTCAGATCCCTGCTAAAACAAGGATCACTGTACAGCTCTGGCAGATAATTGCATCTGACCATTGTGCGTATAAAAAGTACAGATGTTCTCTAATATCATGTGACTCTAAAGCAGTTTCATATTCTGGCACTGTTCATGCTTGTTAAGGGCTGAGAAAATCCCAGGAGGGGTTGTTCAAGCACATCAACATTGAATGCTGCTGTGTTGCAATTGGAAGTGCATTTCCATATTGTCGAGAGCACGTGCATGTTTGCACGAAATCTTCTGGGACGCTTTCTTGTGTAAACTGAAGCTTAAATCACTGTTTGCCATTCCTAGTTCTTCAGGTAATTTAGGAACTCACATTATTTTTATTTTCATAAATAGGCCATATAAGAAGTGCTTGAGACCAGGGAATTGAATGAACTTGAGAGTATTGAATGGGGAGAGTAGCTCAGTAGCAGAGCCCCATCTTTGTCTGCAGAAAGACCCAGGTTCACTTGCAGCCACCTGCAGATATGGCTGGAAAAGAAGGGTGTTCTGAAGTTCTGGGGAGCCCATCAGTCTGTGCAGATGACACTAAGCTAGGTGGATCGATGGTCTGACCTGGTAGAAAGTGGTTCTGTATGTTCAACAAAGTATGCCTTGGAAAGGTGCTGCCACATGCTTGTGGAATTGCTCTTGTTTTCTATTTGGGCAACCATTTTGTGGGTTGAAAGCAGGAGAACTAGCCTTTTGGGCTGCTCAGTTGAAAGGCTTTGTTACTTGCATGTGTTCTGTAGTCTTCAGAAGCTGAACCTGCATGTCCTCTGGACAAGCCATAAGACTTCTCCAGTCTGGCTTTAACAGCAAGTGTAAGTTTTATTTCTGCGTTTTTGCGTACAGAGGTAACTGGATATATATTGTAGGAAGTGCGACCTTTGTTGAGACAAAGAATAAGAAGCATTTAATTGCAAATCTTCTGATTTAGTTTAATTGTGGAATAGCCTTCATGCAAGGACTAAGGATGTTACTCTTCTGCTAGGCTTCCCCCACCCTAGAAACATTCTTGCTGTTTTAGTTGTCATTAATATCCTGTTAATGGGTAGCTTTTTCATCATTTTGCAGCTTGTTTTTATTCTGCAACTGTGCTGTTCTCACTATTATTTTGCTGTTTTAGCTTTTATTCTGATTTTGTATTTTAACCTTTGCTGTTAGCTGCCTTGATTGTCCCATCTTAGCAGAGGAAAGTTGGGATATTAATATTTTAAACAAGTATCTTGTGACTCTGTATTTCAGTGACTCTGTTCTGAGTGAGTCTTTGATAGGATTTTGCTTCGCTAATAATGTAACAAGGGATATGTGGAAGAACCCAGTAAGCCTGTTGAAGGCCTTTCTTCTAACTACATGCTGACAAATTAAATTATGTTATCTCTGCACATGTGACAAGGATCATCAGTATGTAATATTCATTGACTGCTTGATTGCATTTATGTCCTGCCTTTCTCTTCGAAAGGACCCAAGGCAGTAATATGTCTAACAGCCTCTGGACGTGTTGTTAGCAAATAATCTTAAATGACTTATATTTGCAGGAAGGCTTGTAAAATGCTTAGTGATTATTTTGAAAAGTAGTATTACAAATGCTGTATACTTCAAGTGTTCAGAATGTTCCACATCTATTAGCTTGCTGTAATCCTAACAACAGCCCTGAAAGATCGGTCAGTACCATCTTCATATTGCAGATGGGGGTGGACAGAGCGATGATATTCTATCTCACAGTTCACTCTTTGCCACCACAGTACTAAAGCATATATTATTACTCAAAGTATTCATATGCAGTTTTTCCACAAAGGAGTTCTCAAAGCAGTTTAGCACCCTTCTTTACACTTGGAGGTCATCTGAATATTATTATTAATAATATTTATGTACTGCTTTTCAACAAAAAGTTCACAAAGTGGTTTACAGAGAAAATGAAATAACTAATGGTTTAAAATGCCTTTTGATTCAACACTGAGCTCCATTACTCATTGCATGTGGGAATGCCCACCCACAGCCCCTTTCTGGGCCAAGTTTCCTATAATTGTTAACCTGGTACTAGAAATGTCCTTGCAGTTCAGACATGTGCGTGTGAATGGGCTGTGTTTCAGCTGTTTGGAACCTGCCTCTAGGAACCTGCCCCTAGTTTACCAGCAACAGCTCCTGCATGACTCTCTGATAGCCAAGAGTTCTGCAGCACTTTAAGGGAGAGTGTGCACCTGGAACATGTTTAGTGACTTGTGGAGTTGACCTTGCTGTCTCATTAAGAACTGACTCCTTCCTACTGGCAACACTTCCTAGATCAGGAGTGTTAAACGTAAGGCCCAAGGGCCAGGTATGGCCCTGGATGCTCTTTATCTGGCCCACAGATTATTGGGGTCTCCCAGTGCCACCCTTTCAGCAGCACCACTTCCGTTGAGACTCTGAGGAGAGATGGGCTTCAGAAGGAAATGCTTTAGGGGAAGGGGCAGACCAAGAGGAGTGAGAGAGGGAGACGCTAGTGAGGGGCTGGGGAAGCCCAGTAGCACATGGACTGCCTTTTCAGCAGTGCTGCTTCCCAGAGCACCTCTCAGCTGCTGAGCTGCAAAGTGATGTTGTGGCAGAAGCAGTGCTGATGGAAGAGCAGCCCACGTGATCATTGTACTCTTTCAGTTGGATCATTTGTCTCTCCTATATCTTGAAAATATGATCAAGATTTGTGTATTTTCTCTTCTGTCATTTGTAGCTAATGAGTTTCTATGTGAGAACAAAGTAATTTCTAGCCATTATCTGCTTAATGATGTAACTTCTGACCCTCAACAAGCACCATGAATGCTGATTGACTTGCTGTACGAAACGAGTTTGACACCCTGGCCTAGATACTTACAGTGCTATTTGAACTACCCTCACAGACATCTAAGCTCATTTGAAAACATCAGTTTTCATTACCTGACACGTTGTTAGAACCCCCAACTTAGAGGACTTACTCTTCTTGTATCCCACGCCATTAGTTCTGTTGTTTTTTCGTTATCTAGAATACATTGACAACAAAATAAATACCTTTAAAAAGTCTTCTGATCCACAACACAAGTATTCCCCATGTTGATTCAACTTTGAGGAGAAACAACTCAGACTATCTTTTACAATCCTCTGACATGGATATTGGTGGTGGTTCTTTTCTCAGCTGTTCGTGGTCGATGTCCAGACTGGTCAGATTACCAAGATTCCAATTCTCAAGGATCGGGAACCGGACATAGTCAACCAGCAGGGCTGCGGGATTCATGCCATTGAACTGAACCCTTCAAGGACCCTCTTGGCTACTGGAGGTGACAACCCAAATAGCCTTGCAATTTATCGTCTGCCTACCCTTGATCCTGTGTGTGTAGGAGATGTAAGTTTCTGGATAGTCTTTAGGTAACTGTCAGTTGTTGAATATGACCATGTTAGTCTCACAGCTCAATCTTGTCCTCTCCTCCCTCCACCCCAGGTGGATGCAGCCAGACTGAAAGGGCTTCACTGCATTCTGTGGCGGGGGGGGGGGGGGAAGAGGAGATTGGGAGGCTTGGGAGAGGTATGGGAAAATATTTTTCCTCGCCTCCCCATAAGCCCTTCGTCTGTCACTAGATCTAGTCAGGCCTGTGCCATGAGGAGAGAAAGGGGTGTGTGCTAGCTGGTGTTGGAGGGGATAGCATCTGGTACAAGCTGCCCATGCTGTGTGCCACTCCCTCCCATCTCTGTCATGTCCCCCCACCTCCTCCTCCTCTCCTGCCGGCCTGCCAGGTACAGAGGGTGCACTGTGTGCCGCTTTTGTGCATGGGGCTGCTCTGCCTTTGCCACTGGTGGCTGCCACGCACTGCCTGCAGGCCTTTTGTGATGGCCGTAAAGTGTGTTAGACTGTCAGAACGCAAGTTCTGGCAGCGGCCTGCATGCGAAGGCTTCAGCCATTAATCAACTTTTCAATTTGATTGAGCAGTTTAAAAGTAACAGGTGGGGCTGACTCTTGTCTGGATTTTTCTAATGTAAGAGCACAAGAACTGATGCCCTTGTCAGGCTTCTCTGTGTGCTTATTTAGGGTAAATGACCCATCCTGCTAGTCTGAGGAAAAGAGCCGAAGCAGCTTCATTTGGTGCTTGTGCAATTGCATGGGACCGCTGGCTTGATGGAAACCCCATCCTCATTCTTACTTTCTTTCTTCAGGATGGCCACAAAGACTGGATATTTTCTATTGCCTGGATCAGTGATACCATGGCTGTTTCTGGTAAAAATTTAAACTTTTAATGTCTTTACTTTTGTTATGATGCCAGACAGACTTTAGCTTCTTGTATAACTTCTCATACAGCTCCAGCGGGCTATCATGAGTGGCCGTGTTTGGACAGAACTGTACTGCATGGTTATCATGGCTGTTCCCTTCTGTTCTCCCCACCTGCCCCAGAAGGAACCCTGAGAAGTACAGTCCTATGTGGGGAGTATAGAAATCTGTAACCTCTCAGTGACCTCAGCAAATTACAGTCACAGAGTTCTTTGCAAAGTGAGTTGATGCGGAATCAGTGAAACGTTGCTAATAAAGATACAGCTTTTACTGGACTTAAAGCAACATTTGCACTAACAGTCTGCTGGATTTGCATATGGTTACTGTGCTGTACTTTCCTGTTCCCAGTAGTAGTTGCATCGCAGAAAGGGGCATAGCTAGTGAAATTTCTCTCAAAAAAACCATACCCTGAAGAAGAATTCAAACTAGTTTTGAGCATCTGGAAGAGCTTGCTGTCCTTTGGGGATGTCACTAATACAAGCTCCCAGAAAATGAGTGGGAGCTATGGAAGAGCACCACTTTCAGAAGTCCCATTCATTTCACCATGCAAGAGAACTTCAGTTTTGCTCAGGGCATGAATCACTCTGGGTTTCTAAGGTGAACAGCAACAGTGACATCTGATGTTCCTCCCCATAGCTTTAGGAGGCTTTGGATGCAAAGAAGCAAGAATCCTGTTTCTCACTCAGGATCTGGCAAGGCAAGCTCATGAAACTTGCTGTAAGGGTTTCCTTCCAGCTGACTCTGCACCATTAGCCTAACCCAGATCTGAAATACTTTGAGCTGGTGCTCACACCTGATAAATGTAGTTAGCAGAGGCACAGTCAGGACAGTAAATATAAAATGGACTTTGAATAAGCTGCATTCTGAACATTGGCAATACAAAAACAAACTGTGAGCAGCCCCATAAAGGTTTCATTCTCTGGTAAGGAAGGCTGGCATTCCTACTGCTGGGATGCCCCTCCTCCTGGAAAGTAGGATCGGAACCTCTATGAACGAATACTCCTCCCACATTGGGGTCGTCCCATGGTATTCCCCAGTTCTGGTTCTACCTTCTAGGAACGAGGACGGACCTCTGTCAGGCTCTTGCACGACATCAGTATTTTTTTCCTTTTATTTTTTTAATTTTTTCTTCTGCCTTCTTCCTTGGAGTGGGGGGTTGAACTTAGCAGCAAACAGAAGGAAAGACAGACATGAAGTTGTGGAAATGGCCACCCTAGGGTCAGTTGAGAACCAGCTGTAACTGTGGCAAAGTGGACAGGAAACTGGAGAGAGCACTGATTGAATCATGCTTGGCTCACTGGAAATCCTATTTAGTCTCCTGTAGAACCCACCTTGTGCACAATCTAGTGGTTCTTGAGATTTAAAACAAAAACCTGACATTGTCAAATTTTCCACAAGATTCCATGTCATATGGATAATGTGTAAAAATGCAGTTTTTTTAAACACAGCCTTGCTCTTACAGAGGTGGCTGGCTGGCTCAAGTTCTTCACTGCCCCATCTTCACCTGAAAGTGAGAATGGGGTTTGGACTTGGTTAGCCTCTCCCCTGCTCATGATATTCCTTTTCCTGCAGTGTTTATAATGGTTATCAACTCTTCCATGGGAGTCAGAATAATGGGATCAAACTAAATTAGCAGCAGGCCGCAGGGTGTATTGACTGGCAATAGGAGCATTCAGCAGAGTTTCCAGACCCTAGTGATGCAAGCAGCTGTAGTGAGAACTCGCTGGAGTTCTGGATGCCTGGATGTTGCGACTGGGCATCTCTTTGTTCATATTTGTCTGTAGAAGCTACTGTGTGTCTGTGTTAGACTCCTCTGAGGAGGGAGTCTTGTAGGGGAGTTAATTTGCATTAAATAAACTGAATCACAGAAGACTTGGAGGGTTGCACATGACTGCAATTCTTAGAAGAAAAACTGAACTTTGATGAATCCATCGCTTGTGTACTGCATTGGCCTGGCAGACCTTCTTCATTAGTGAACAACAGGAGCGGTTCCATTCTCCTTGTTTGCTTTGAATGTGCCTTTCTTCTTGCGGGTCTCAAGTGCTGCACCATGATAGTCAGCATTCCTGACTTGGCCAGTGAGGAGGAGGCAAAGACATGTGTGAAGTACTGAACCTGTAACACTCAACCCTCCTTGGGGGCCTGCCCTCCTCACTCACGCTTGACAGTTTGCCAAGGGACTAGTGTATCTGTATAATGCATGTTGGACTATACTGTTTGTCCAGGTTCACGCGATGGTTCAATGGGACTCTGGGAAGTTACCGAGGAAGTCCTCGCAAAGAGTGATGCAAGGCGCAACTTGTCTCGAGTCCCTGTCTATGCTCACATAACCCACAGGGCTCTGAAGGACATCCCCAAGGAGAACACCAATCCAGATAACTGCAAGGTTCGGGCTCTTGCCTTCAACAACAAGAATAAGGTCAGTTTGATTCATGGGGACTGCCAAGTATAAAACTAGCCTTCCACATGCTGATACTGGAAACAAACTCAGGTGGGCATAAAGCGGAAGCATCTGCTTGGCAGCTGAAACCCTTTCTTTATGGCTTCGGCGGCTTTTTGTTGATTATGGGTTTTATCTTTTCTGTTTCCTGTGCCCTTTTCTGGTTGAAATCAGATCAAGGCCTCTTAGCATAGTTTATTTAGCCCTTTCATACCCCAGTTGTGTGAATGGAGAAGCAGAGAGGTAGCAGTTTGTGGCAATTGCAGGACAGGGAGCAGGATCTTGTGCGTGGCATAAGAGAGAACTGAGAATTTATATGGAGGATTTGTATTCCATTTTTCAGACAACTGCTTCCCAGAACAGCTAATATTAAACAGAATATAAAGGCAGCAAAATGCAATGCAGAAAAACCTCAGTTTGACTTCAGTTCAGTGGCATTTAATGGTGGGGTGGGTATATTTGGATTTCATTGATACCCCTACCTCTGTTAGTCGGCTAAATCAAGGATTCATTGTGATTTGTTTAAAAGCTGCATAAAACAAGGCCAGCAGAAAACTTGCAGTCAAATAAAATAAATTCATAAAAATGGTACATAGAAACTGGAATATGCTACCTGGTGTGAGACAGGGTCTTCAGGCAAGTCTTCCTGGGCTCAGCACTCCAAAGACAGGATCTCTTCCGCTGTGGCACCCCATCAGGGGTCACCCCCTGGTTGCTGAAAGTGCGGGGACTTGCAGAAGGGCCTGAAAGGCAGATCTTAGTAACTGAACAAGTTTTGTGTGGGAACAGATAGATGGTCCTTAAAGTACTCCTATCCTCAGCCATTTAGAACTTTGAAGGTTAAAAGCAGCATCTTGAATTAGGCCCAGATTTGTTGCTTGTAAAGAATTGCACCATTTCCTTGCCCAATTAATAAAGCACACTGAAAATTCCTCACCCTTGTTTTCAGTGCATTTGTTTTCTTCTTGCTCTGATTCTAGAGAGAGCATTAAATGTATCTGAAAAGTATTGCCGAAAGCTCAAAAATTAATTGGTGTATTTGGATCTTCCAGGAATCCGCATATGTTTCTTGTGTATCTCGGAGCCCTACTTTCCCTTTGTTTTTTACTCACAAAATCTTCACATCTTTCTTGCGACCTAGTTTGGCCAAACCCACATTTTTACAGGTGCCATCTGTCAGTTCTCGGGAAAATCTGTGTCATGACTGAGGATTTTTCAACGTGGAATTTAGAGTTACGTTGAAACTGAGGGAGGCACTTGCACGATTTGCTTTGTGACCCATTGATCTGCTAAGACTAATGCAGAAATAGAAATTATTGGAGGTGGCTGGTGTTTAAAAATGGTTTGGGGCCAAAATGTCTGGAGGACTGCCTCCCTCTGTAAATGATAACTTACTGTACAAGATCATCTGAGGAAACCCTCCTGCATGTCCTGCCACTCAGAGGTCCAGTTGGCAGGAATGAACATGAATCTTTTTTGAGTTTGAGAGAGTTTGAAAACCACTGCATTATTCCATTATGGAATAACGTAGCCTCTAGATCTGGTTTCATGGGGCTTCAATTGTTGTAATGTTAGAATCTAAGTTGGAAGGAGTCTTCAAAGCCATCTAGTCCAACCCCCTGCTTAAAGCAAATCCTCACTAGAGCATCCCCAAAAGATTCCTGTTGAACCTCTGTTTGAAGATCTCCAGTGAGGGAAAGCCCACCACTTCCCTTAGTAATTGATTCTGGTGTCAAATCACGCTTAGTATTAACAATTCCTTCCTCATAGCCAACCAGAATATTCTGTTTTGCAACGTAAGGCTGTTAGATCTAGTTCTCCTTTCTTGAACAGCAGAGAACAAATGTTTGCCCTCTTCTTGCGATAGCCCTTCAGGTTCTCTCTTGTGTGTTGGTTGACTTTTATGGTAACTTTATTGTAGGCTGCTGTAGGTACCTCCTTTCTCAGAGGGGAAAGCAGGATAAAGAAATCTTATAATAAGTTGCATGTGACAAGGCACTGAGATTATCTGATGTGATTATCATGTGTTAGCTGACAGGAGTAGCTAACAGTCCTGGTAGAATCCAGCATTGATCATGTTTGGATGACCTTGAAGGCTGAGAGGAGGAGGAGGATGGATGGGTGTGTGATAAAATAACAGCCAGAGCACTCCAGATTCTTAAGACAAACACAATTGTCTTCATTGCCCACCATGGGATATGGGGTTGTACTCTTTGCTTTCTGTTGCGTTGGCTTGCAGAAGCCCATCAGAAGTCTTTACATTTTATAGCTTTTTTCAGCAATCTTTAGAAACAACACTGAAAAGTGGGTCAGTATTATTGACCATGTGTTGCAAATGAGGAAGGCCAAAACTTAGAGGATAGTGACCTGCCTAAGCTCCCCCCCCCCCCCAAGTTTGTCCATAGCTGAGGAGGTTTTAAGTTACAGAGTCATGTTGTAGATCAGTCTCCATACCAGTACGCTATGATAGAATACAATTCTGTATTCATCCCCAATCCTGCTCTGCTTCAGGATTTGTGTGCGTGTTTGTCAAATGAATGACAAAACTCTCCTTTCCTCTAGGAGCTGGGAGCAGTGTCCCTGGATGGGTACTTCCATCTGTGGAAAGCAGAATACACGCTGTCCAAGGTAACTTTCTCTGTTTACTAGATAGCAGGGGCTTAATCTTCCTGTTGAAATTAAAGCTCCCATTTGTTCAGGTGGGGGGGGGGGTTTGCAGGAGGCTTGTCAACCCTTCCAGCAGGGAAAGTGGTGGGGATGGGGGTGAGGATGGTGATCCTTTCAAAGGCTTTGAAAGGGGTTGTTTTAGTCCATATCTAACCTCTGCTGCTTATTTGCCTGGAATCGTTTGAACTTCAGTGGCTCCTGGATCTCCTCCTCATAGTTTGTGTCACATACAGGACCGCTGGCAGATTCAGTGCTGGTTATCTAGTCCTGTAGTTCCCAAACTTACTGTGGGCACGGCATCCTTAGTGTCAGAGTAAGGGCACAATCCTAACCAGGTCTACTCAGAAGTAAGTCCTATTGTGGACTTACTGCCAGGAAAGTGAGGTTAGGATTGCAGCCTAATTCTTTCATGGTGCTCCTGCAGCTCCATAGTTATAGAGTAGGGGTGGCCAAACTGCAACATGCCACTTTTTCTGTATAGAATTTTTGAACCTGCCACTCCACCTGCCTCTGGTGGCAACCCTTCTGAGTGTAGCTTGGCCAGGATGCCCTGTGCTGTTGAGGTGGGACTCTCTAATTTCCCCTTCACTTCTTGGGCCACCTTTCAAGCCAGCAGAAACTGCAGCCCCCACCACCTCCCCAAGCTCTAGGTCAGGGGTGCTCGCACTTTTTTGGCTCGAGAGCTACTTTGAAACCCAGCAAGGCCCGGAGATCTACCAGAGTTTTTTTTATAATGTTCGCGCCATCATAACATATAACATTTATGTGTACAATGTATGTTGGTGTACCTTGAGCCCCACTGAGTATAACAGGATTTCTCCTGAGTAGACATGCCTAGGATTAGGCTGTGAGGCTGCAATCCTAGCCACACTTACCTGGGAGTAAGCCCCATTGAGTACAATGGGCCTTACTCCTGGCGTTTCCTCCCAGAGGCACCTGAAGGGGGGGGTCGGCACTCCGCGATCTACTCATTTTGCCTTGCGATCTACCGGTAGATCGCGATCCACCTATTGAGCACCCCTGCTCTAGGTAGAAAAGGAGAAGCAGGAAGAGAAAATGGTGGCACCAGGCTGGGGTTCTTGTTGGCCTAGAGAAGCCATTTTCAACCACTGTGCCATGGCACACTGGTGTGCCATGGACGGTCTGCAGGTGTGCTGCAGGAGTTTGGGAGAAGATCATTTGTTAGTAGGGCTACTGGGGGATGAGAGCCATTACTGTCAGTGTGGTGTGCCTTGATAATTGTCAAAAAAACCTGATGATGTGCCTTGACAATTTTGGTGTCTTGTCAGTGTGCCATGAGATGAAAAAGGTTGGAAATCACTGGCCTAGAGGCAGACACTTGTATGTTATCCTGCTCGTTTACCTGAAAACAAATGGAAAGGTGATGGTGCTGCAGTTTCTCCTTGTAAGCAGTGTGGGTTGTTGGAGCAGCACAATGTACTTATCCGCCACATTTGACCTCCCCAATTATCCCACTGCCTCGGGGGCCACTTCACCCTGCCTCCTAGTTGGCCATTCCCAGCAATAGCAGATGTGAAGCTAGTGCTCTACCCAGGGTACATGGTTGGGTTTGCAAGCCATGCTGAGAGCGGCAGCAACCGTGTCTTGCTGGCCTTTGCAAATACATCTGCAATGCAGGCTACAAAGTTTCTTTCAAGTTCTTCTTCCTCTGTTCTCTCTCTCTCGCTCTTACTCTCACATTTCTATTTAAATGTTAGTTGATTTGAACCTTGAAATGTTACCTCTTTAATTATATCCTGCTTGTATGTGTCTTTTGTGGACTGTCTGCATGAATATTATTCCAAGCAATGCCCACTCTCTGCCATGTGGCCATTATGAAACCTTCATTGGTTTCATAATTTAGTAGGCCCTCAGGGTGCCTTTCCTGCAAAAGTATCCAGGTTTCACTTAACCATACTGACTCTTCAATGGGATTTTTTTGAATGAAGCTTTTCATGTTTACGCTCCTCTTCATTGATCCTCATAAGGACGGGTTTCTTCTCTCCATTTGTTCCAGTTACTGTCAACAAAACTACCATACTGCCGGGAGAACGTGTGTCTGGCCTATGGTCAGGAGTGGTCCGTGTATGCAGTTGGATCTCAGGCACATGTCTCTTTCTTGGATCCAAGACAGCCTTCCCACAACGTTAAATCTGTCTGTTCCCGGGAACGAGGCAGCGGTAAGAACTCTTCAGAATGCACTTTCTTTCATTGCTGAGAATGCATCTCCATGGAGCGGGGGGTTCCTGAACTGTTTGAAAATGCATTTGAAGCACTTCTGAACTCTGCAGTGGTTATTCACAGCGGTGCTGTGGTAGTACGTTGGGTCTCTCTGCTGTTGTAAGCCATCCCAGTGGCGTCACTAGGATTCGCATCACCTGGTGCGGGAGGCCCGCGTGTCACCTCATGCAGTGGGCGGGGCAACACCCCAGGTGGTGGGCATGGTGATGTACCATCGTCCTGCCCCCCACTGGTTTTTTGGTTGTGCCTTTTGATAGATCACAGATATTTCAATCTTTTAGCACCAGGATCCACTTTTTAGAATGACAATCTGTCCAGGACCCATTGGAAGTGATGCCATGGCCAGAAGTGACATCATCAAGCGAATTAAAATAAATAATTATAAATAATTAAATTGAAATAAAAGAAATAATTAAGTAAGAGGGAGTCAGTCCTGTTCCACCAAGTGAATTTTCTCTGAAGTCTGCCTGCAATAACACCCCCCCAAAAGAATCAGTGAGATTTCTAGCCCTCCCCAGTGCCCAGTTTAAAGTTCTTTTATTTCAGGCATATCAAGATAAAGACCTTCCTGGCTTTACAAGTGCAAAATGGAAACCATTCCCCTTACCAGTTCAAGCCTCTTTTTTTGTTCTTTTTAGTAGGGGGGGGGAAAGCTGCCTACTGGAGCATTTGTTACACTCCAGTTCCATCGGATCGGGACCATTCTGGTGACCTCACATTCCCCTTTGCCTGGCCTGACCACCAGCCAAGGCATATCTACCTACTCGCGAGTAAATGCGAGTTACGCGACCGTGAGGCTGTTTCACTTTCCATAGGGCTCAATAGGTTCACAGCTGGGAGGGAGGGACCTCTTTCTTGGGTGTTTTTTGGGGGGCTGCATTCGTTGGATAGGGACCGTTCTGGTGTTGTTGGATTCCTCTCAGACTGCCCTTTCCGACACACTAAGGCAAGTACACCTACTCGTGAGTAAACACGTGATACGGCTCGGTTTCACTTTCCATAGGGCTCCATGCATTTTTTCTTTCCGGTTTTCTGGCCATAACTTTTGAAGGAAAGGAGCTATTTCACTCTGGTTTTTTGCATTGCATTCCGCTGGAAATTCCGCCTCCAATGGTATATGGCATGATGGGGTTGCTCCTAAAACTGCAATTTTAGCGTGTCATCCCCACAATGTGCATCACCCCCCTTGCGCATCACCTGGTGCAGCCCGCACCCCCCTAGTTACGCCACTGAGCCATCCATCCGCATCCCAAGAGGCGAGAGGTCAAATATCGGCACTGACTGCAGCCTGCCCATTTTGGAATGTCTTGTCTTCTCTGGTTCATCTCTTTATTTAGTCAACCACATCCATCTAATGCAGTGGTTCTCAAACTGGGGCATTGCAACGCTTCAGCCTGAGGGCCCTGGACTCTGCCCCCTTAAGTGGTGGGGGGAAGGCAGGATTGTGTTGCTAAGGAGGGCGCGATCATGCCCCACTTCCATTTTCTAAAGCTCAGGAAGCCCTACGGAGGGTTGTGCAGGGCTCCCTGCACCCCCAGGAGGCTGCTGCAGGGACTGGTAAGTACATGCCAGTCCCTGCGCCCCCCTTAGCAACATGTTCCTGGGGATTGCGTCGCTGCCTTCCCCCGCAAGGACTTACAGCAGTTCTCAAGGTCCCTGGGAGTTTGAGAACCATTGATCTAATGCTTGCTTAACTAGCCCTTAAAGGCTTCCACTCTTGGGGACCTGACCATACTCCTAGACACCTTGTTCTGCCTCCAGTCTTGGAAGAAGAATAGTGTCGCGTGTTACAGTGTAGCAGGCAGGAGGAGGAAGGCCAAGTTCCTTTCTCTGGAGTATTTCCTACTGGAGGAACAAAGCTGGGACAAGAAGAACACTGGTGAACGGGCATTCAGTGGGAAGGAGGTGAAGCCACAATGCCTGTAAGGCAGGTTCTAACCTCAGTCAGTGTTAATGGTGAAGCTGTGGCAACAGGATGCAAAGCTGAGGGCTCTGCCTCTACAGCCATAGAGAAAGATCAGCTCAGGGAAGCTGACCTGTGGGAAGAGGTGGAGGAAGCAGGTGCTGTATAACCCCACACCCTTTCAGGACTGTGCTGAGAGCATCTTTTCAGCAAGATCAGCAGGAGCCTCTTAGCTGAACAGGGAGGGATCACTGTGAAGCCCAGGGGAATGACTCTGTGAATATAAGGGAGTGAAATCTGCCCCAACTTAAGCGAGGGGCTGAGAGCCCCCACATCTTCTCTGCCTCCTTTTTTGTAACATTGACTGGCTTAATCAGAGCTTTGAAATGTCACTTATCGTGTTCTCAGATCATGGCACCAAGGCGTCTCGACTTGAAGTTGACTTGAAGCACCCAAAATAGTTCAGAGGGTGGGCGTGCATAAGGGAAGGCTTTCTGTTAGCACCAAGTGCAATTTGTGCTGGTGGCTTGACATTCCTGTTGGGAACATTCAGAATTCTAGCCCCTTAGGGAACCTATTTGAAATGCCATCAATTCCAAGGTGTACTCTGGTGTTCTCTCTTCCTCCCCTCTTCCATTCCCCCAGTTTACCTTGTGACTAGGGAAAGGGCCAGTCTTGTTACCCCAAGCCAGGGGTGCTCAATAAGTGGATCGCGATCTACCGGTAGATCGCGAGGCAGAATGAGTAGATCGCAGAGTGTTGACCCCCCCTTCAGGTGCCTCTGGGAGGAAACGCCAGGAGTAAGGCCCATTGTACTCAATGGGGCTTACTCCCAGGTAAGTGTGGCTAGGATTGCAGCCTCACAGCCTAATCCTAGGCATGTCTACTCAGGAGTAAGTCCTGTTATACTCAGTGGGGCTCAAGGTACACCAACATACATTGTGCACATAAATGTTATATGTTATGATGGCGCAAACATTGTAAAAAAAACTCTGGTAGATCTCCGGGCCTTGCTGGGTTTCAAAGTAGCTCTCGAGCCAAAAAAGTGTGAGCACCCCTGCCCCAAGCCATGAAATACAACATTGGCATTTTGCTGCTGTCTTGTGTTCTGCCTCCTGGTTTCCCTTCACAAAACGACCAAGTTGGAACAAGCCCAGGGGTCTCCCCCAGAATGCCCCTTATCCCTGTGCTGCTGCCACCTGCTTTTCTCTGTGACCATGGCCAGGCAGATTTTTCAGTGCTGCTTGTGAGGACAGTATCGAAGCCACCTCTGTGTCCGTGTTCTGTCCTTACATGCAGATGCCAACCCAGACTTGCCAAAATAGTCCTCTCCCTGCTCTGTCTCCCAGACCCAGGCTGTTGTTGCTCCTATTGCAGCATAGCAAGATTCTGCTCTCCTGGCAAAAATGCCAGTTCACACCTGCTCATCGTTGCCTTGGCTACAGCAGTCTCCTCTTCACTGATCTTCCATTGGTTCTTCTTAGTCTCCTCATCTCCATCCAGCACCATGCTGCTGTGGTAACTTGTCTTGCTTGCCCCCTGACTGCGCTGTACCCTTCTTTTGGCCCTCTCATTGACTTCTTTTGTGCTTCTAGATCTAGCACAAGGTCCTGCCTTCAAAGTCTTCTTGTCTTGCAGCTTTGAACCTCTCTCCATGCTCTTCCTCCCTCAAATGACGCCATCCCTTTTCCTGTGCTGCCCCCTTATCCTTAGAGTTGCCTCCAGGAACCCCTGCAGGGTGTTCCCTCCCTTGCTTCCTTCAAATCCCTTGTTAAAAACTCCTTCTTTCATGTCAAGTCTTTGACATGACTATGAGTCTATGAGACTATGATTCGGCTGAGTCTGTGTAACTGGAACTGTTGCAGATGCTTCCCTTGTTTGCCTCCTTCTCCCTCCCTCTGTTCCCTTGTATTAGTGTCTAGACATTAATGGGTTAAGACCCTCAGGGCAAGGGCCTATCTTTGTGTTTCCTATAAGTGATGTGCAGGGAGGCAGGGTGGCAGATGTCTTGAGCGATGGTGATAAGAAGCTCACAACAAGTCCAGTCAAATGTGACTGGGGTTCATGCTAGAGCTTGTTCTGTGGCAGAGAAGATGACCTGTTTTTGCGTCTGTGGAGAACTCTGCATTTGCAGGACTGTTTCTTGCCTGGTTCTTCTCCATCTGGTTCCTCAGGAAAAAGGACAACTCTGTGTCCCCTAGTGATCAGTTTGCTAGTTCTTTCACAGATAAAATTGCTCCTATTTGTTCTGACTTAAGATTTTACATTCACTGTTGGTTGATGTCTCCTCTTTCCCCCATTTGAAATTCTTGACAGCTTGTGGACAGGATCCTCAAGTGTGAGGCAATCCACCTGTCTTCTTGACCCTTGCCCAGCTTGGTTTATCAGATCTGTGGCAGGTGGGGGGGGGGGCTGAAAGAGCGGACAAGGAGGGGAATTAACGTGATGCTGACGGATGGGTTTTGCCAGCGGTATTAAAACAGGCTGTGATACGTCCCTTCTGAAGAAACCCTCCCTACATCCCAACATGCTGGGGAAATAGAGGCCCCCCATTTTTGGGCAAAGTGATTGAGCAGGTGGTTTCATCTCAGTTCCACACGATTCTGGATGAAATGGATTATTATCTGGTCGCTATTCAGTCTGTCTCCAGGCCAGGCTTTGAGTCTGAAACAGCTGTCATGACCCTGGTGCAGGGGTCGGCAACCTTAAACACTCAAAGAGCCATTTGGACCGTTTTCCGGAGGAAAAAAAACCTCAGGAGCCACAAAACCCTTTTGACATCTACAATGAAGATAATACTGCATATATAGTTTTGTTTTGTTTTTACCTTTATGCTCTTATAGGTCCCGTTTTTATAATGTAGCCCCCTCTTGTAGCTTTTAGTTAGTTTTGTCATACATTCTTGTCCTGTGTTTTCAGACGCCCGGTCCTCTATGGTGTTTTGCCCGATTCCAAGGCCATTCTCTGCCTGGAGAATTATGCCCACTTTAAGCAAATTAGCTCCCCTTCTTTCCCCCAACAAATGACCCTGGTTCTGCCCTGCACTCCTGCTGGACCCCACCTCCAGGGTAGCTTGCCTGTTCAACCTGCAGAGGTCCTCTCTCCTGCCAGCAGCCTCCCGCCACTATAGCAGATCCTGGGTCCTCAGCAGGACTTGGGCACAGCAGCCACACTTCAGACTCCAGTGTCTCCAGCAGTCCATTAGTCACAAAGTCAGTCAGAGTATCCAGGGCAGAGTCCAAAGTCAGTAAGCCAAGTTACAGTCTAAGGTCAGATTCCAAAGTAAGTCAGTCAAATCAGTCAGAGTATCCAAGTCAATAAGGCAAGTCAGTCTCCTCTCCAACCCACACCCCCCTTCCTGCCTCTGGTGCTCCTTATATCCCTGAGGGCCCTATTGCGTTTTAAGTGGCTGCAGCTGTGCAGCACACGCTGCTGGATGCCCAGGCCTTACCCTTAAAGGGGCCACTGCTGACACCACATCTACCTCCTCACCAGATCTTCCAGGATTCCAATACATATGGCGGTTATGACATCTGCTTATCTTACATGGATACTAAAGAACTCCCCCCACCTTCCAGAGGCACCCTGCTGGAAGGAAAAAAGGACACAGACTCCAGTGGTGGGGAAGAGAAGAAGGGGGGCAGCCACAGGCCAGCTTCTGCCCTGCCTGCCTGACCTCACTAACTCAGGCTGCAACCCTCTCCACACTATCCTGGGAGTAAGCCCCATTGACTACAATGGGACTTCTGAGCAGACAAGTTGGCTGGAGCTCTCAGGTTGCAGTCCTCTCCACACTTTCCTGGGAGGAAGCCTCACTGACTACTTGTGAGTAGACCTGCTTAGGAGGGGGCTGAGGCTGCAGCCCTCCACACCTTCCTGGGAGGAAGCCCCACTGACTACAGCAGGGCTTACTTGTGAGTAGACCTGCACAGGAGGAAGCTGAGGCTACAGCCCTCCACACCTTCCTGGGAGTAAGCTTCATCCGCTGTAATGGGGCTTACAACTGAGTAGACACACAGGATGTCTCCTCAGCTGTGGAGGAAAAGCCTCTCCTTGCACTGAGTGGGGACCTAATCAGGGAAAGGCAGGCTGCAAGGGCTTGCAATGGCTGAGAAGGAGGGAGGCTCAGGATTGGCTGGTCTGTCTGCCAGTGAAGGGCCCTGAGCCATTCCAACTGAAAAAGCCAGGAGCCTGCTGGATGCTGATTGGCTGAGCCTGCTGGAGAGTTGGAGAAGGGAAAAACAGGGAGCTTAAGCCTGCAGAGTGGGAAACCAATGCGGGGCAGGTGGGGGTGAAGGGAGAGGAGGGCAGTGAGCTCAGGGGGTGGAGGGAAGCAGCCTGCCCTCCCAACACAGGTGCCTCCTGTCACCCCCTTTGCCACTTTCACCGGGAGGAGGCGCAGCAGACAGCCGAAAGAGCCACGTGCGGCTCTAGAGCCGCAGGTTGCCGACCCCTGCCCTGGTGGATGATCTTTACCAGTGACTTAATGGGCAACTCCATCCCTGTTGGACCTGCAGTGTTCAACACCATCAACCAAGGCAAAGGCGTCCTTCTGGTTCATTTGGCTCGGATGGGCCTGGAGGCTACTGCTTTTGAAGTGCTTCTGGCCACCTTGGGTACCCTTTGTGGAGAAAGGCAGAATACAAATCTAATAAGTAAATAAATAGATAAATTGTTACTGGGAGGCCCTCTCTGGCACTTTTGCCTGTGGCATATGAGGTATTGCAGGTTCCATCCTGACCCCTGTGTTTAACACCAATATGAAGCAGCTGTGAGAGGTCACCAAGTGTTGTCATTATGATTATGATACTCAGCTCTACTTTTCTTTATCATCTACTGCTGGGGCAGGGGTTGAGACCCTGGAGCACTACCTTGGTGCGCTGAGGGTCTAGATGGGGGCTAACAAGCTGAGATGAAATCTGGACAAAACAGAGGTCCTTTTGATTCGGAAATCCACAATGCAGGTTTTGGAATATTGGCCCATTCTGAATGGGGTTGCACTCCCTCTGCAGGAGCAGTGAACAGCCTGGGCAATTCTGGACTCTCAACTGCTTCGGGATGCCCAGGTGGCTGGGGACTGTGCCCAGCTCAGGCTGGTTTGCTGGTTGCTGCTGTATCCAAGTTGATGGCATCTAACCATAGTGATCGGTGACTTCAAGACTCAACTGCTGCAATATGCTTCATGTGGAGCTGCCCTTGAAGACTCTCCAAAAGTTACCATTAGTGCAGATTGTGGTGGCCCATATGGTCTTAGGGTGCAATTTGACTCTGCATATCTGCTGAATTTGTTTCCAGGCCCAATTTAAGGTATTGATTTTGACCTTTGAAGCCCTACAGCTTGGGAGCAGCATGTTTGTAATACAACTTTCTCCCATTTAAACCAACCCATTCTCTAAGATCTGCAAAGGGAGCTCTGCTGTGTGTGCCATGGAGACCAGACTGACGGCCACAAGGAGCAGGACCTCAGTTGTGGTGCCCTTTTACGCAGCTCCCTCCCAGCGGGATTAAGAACTGCCCCTTCCCAGTTTTCCAGCAAGCATTGAAAACTTTCTTTTGCTACCTGGCCTTCCCTCAATTAGTTGCTTTAGGGTTTTGTAGTTGTATTTTTTGTATTAGTGTTTTCTTGTTGGCATCCTTCAGTCTCGGAAGACTATGGTGTCACGCTCTGAATGGTGGTTCTGGAACAGAGTGTCCTCTCCAGTGCGCGAAGCCTGGGTAAAGTAGGTATGGAGGATAGGCTGTTACCCATGTAGCAAATCCCCCCTCTCCACGTTGCTGGAATGGTCCAATGGAAAGGCAGAGGCCAATACGGTTGGTTCCAGCGGCGTCGCAGGAGTTGCCAGAACGTGACTGTGTTCAGCCATGAACTCCCTCAGGGACTCCGGCTCCGGATTTTGTCTCGAGGTTGACTCCTGCAGCCTTTTCCATAACTGGATGTAGCCACAAGGCAGTGGAGGTTTGGGATCAGAGTTTTCCTTCTCTCAGATGAGCTGCCTTCCCAGGCTGACGGGACTAAAACATCTATTAGTGTTTTAAGAGGGTTATAAATTAATAAATGACTGACTAAGGTTAGCATAGCCAAAATCTGTGGTTTGCAAAGGAGCTGCTTGTAAAGAGGTTCCACTGCAGTAGTGTCCATCTGTTTCATGGCATGAGCTTTTGCTAGGACCTTTGAGTTCTAGCCAAGAAGTGCCTGGTTTAGGGAACCCTCCGAATAGCTTTCTGAAATTGTGGGTTCTGCCTTTTGTCTGGTTGTCCTAACCTTCCTTTCCCCCTCCCTTTTCTGCGACAGGTATTCGTTCTGTGAGCTTCTATGAGCACATCATCACAGTGGGGACTGGACAAGGCTCCTTGTTGTTTTATGACATCAGAGCCCAGAGGTTCTTGGATGAGAAACCGCCACACAGTTGCTGTGGAGCGAAATTAGGAGGAGGCGAAATTCTGAAGTTGTCAACAGGCAAAGGTTGGCTGGTGAGTAGCTTGTCTCTGGAAAGGCAGGCTCACCACAGATACTATTCACAAGGTCCTTCTCAGGACTGAGGCTTTGTTCCTGGCAATGCTGCCGATCCTGGAAGAGGCAGTTGTTGTTCCAGGCAGTGTATGGCAGAAGCAGTAGGCTGTCTGGTGCTCTGGCTCTATTCTTCTGCAGAGAAGGCCTAGGTCTTCACTGTGAGGGTAGGAGGGTGACCAGTTGGCTCTGTGTAGCTGAACTTCATTTGAGTCCGTACCTTGGATCTTCAGTAATGGTCCCAGCATAGCCTTATGTGATGTTTCCTTTCCAGTAGGTTTTGGTGTGGCCAGACTTTGCCCAAGTGGGAATTTTCCATGCTGTTGCAGTCAGCAGCTCTTGTTCATTTCATTGATGGTGCAAGAGACATACCTGGGGGATTCGACTGCTTTGTGAACTGCTTTTTGTTGCAAAGTGGTATATGACTATTTTTTAAGAATAATAATAAACTTGCAGGCCCATTGGAGAAATAGTCTTCACTGACCTGGTTTGCAGGCCCAACTGATGTGACTTTTCCTTTGGCAGAATCATGACGAAACCTGGCGGAATTACTTTTCAGACATCAGCTTCTTCCCGAACGCTGTTTACACCCACTGCTATGACTCGTCTGGAACGAAACTCTTTGTGGCAGGAGGACCCCTTCCATCTGGACTCCATGGGAATTACGCTGGTCTCTGGAGCTAATAACTCTTTCAAAATGAGGATCTCTAGTGTGATTTTCTTTTTACTTTCCATTTTCCCTCCCACATTTTTTTCCTTTCAGGAATTGCGTGTTGACTGTTCTCTTCTGGCCTTGAGACTTGGAGTTGACTTTTTCGTTTCTGTTTTGGTGGAGAACAGCGTCTTCTTCTGGGCTTCTAGAAACAGTTTTGTACATTTTTGAACTTTTTTTTTGTTTGGTTAATCTCCTTTGATCTTTATATAAGGGGTTTTTAAACCTGCCTTTTTATTGCATTTCCTCAAAATGGCTGAGCCGTTGCCCCAGGCTTAGGCCAGCCAATCATACGTGGCTCTCTCTCCTTACTTCGCTGTGAGGTAGGAATCCTCCATTAGATCGGCTGCTGCCGAGCTTTCTGTGAAAGCCCAGGGGCTGTGCGTGTGTGCGTGTGTTGTATGTATGTGCAGGTACTTTGTCAGTCACATTACCTGGAATAAAAGATACTTGTAATTAAAAGAAAAAGATTAAAAGTATTTATATAATGAAATATGCTACTACTTTATCCATAGAGCCCAGTTTACACTTGGCTACATGTGATTTTTGAAAGTACAAGTTTGATGCTTGAACTGTAGCTGGTCCAAGGTGTGGCCTGTAAGCTAGGCTTGGTGCACAATTTCTATTTGGACCACCTGTCTTGCCCGCTTTTCCTTTCCCATCCCCAAAGCTGCATCAGAAGACCGATGTGGGAACATGAATGGCTCATGAGAATGCAGCAGGAGGTGGCTGCTTAGAGGTGGAGAAAGGCATGGGCAACCAGACAGGTGCATAGGAAGCAGAACTGATGGGACAAAACATCTACACACTTCTCCAGGTTGTCCTGCCCACCAATTCCATTACTGAGAAAATTAGAGTGTTTCATGGATAGTTAACACAAAGCAGTTGCCAATTGTAGTATCCACACACTGTGCACCCTCTCAAACAGACTTATTTTGGGTTTTGTCGTCCTGGCCGCTGGCAACACTCCCTTCTTTGCCCACCCTCATTGCCCTTTCCCCTGGTAAGCCTCAGAATCAGGATGGGTATGAGGTTACAAGCACTCTTAGCCGCTGGCAGTTAGAGCTGCCTCTGCAGTGGAAGAGAGAACTTTCCTCAGCTGCTCCTCTCTGCTCTCAGGAGGTTCTGCCATCCCTCATCCCTGGCCTTCCTTACACTCTCCTCCCCAAGATGTCATTAAATCCTACAGGCTGCCCCATCTCCTTCCTGTCCTTCCCTCCCTGCTTCCCAGGGCCTGCCCTTGTCATACCAGGTGGTGGCTATTGCTGCTTACTAGGGGATCTCCAGAGAGCCTCTCTAGGAGGCTGGCGTACTCATGCTACCAGTTGTGGGGGGGGGGGTGGCCCACCCAAGACTCTTGTCAGGTGGCTCTTGCAGTATGTGGGCTGACATAGAGGCTTCTGGGGCAAGTCTTTGTTTTGGCCAAAGATGTTGGTAGCTTTTTTGCGGGGGGGGGGGCAGCTTGGTGTCATAGGGTAGGCGGATCCCAGACAAGTTTACAATTTTTATTCTATAGTATTTATACTTTTGGTCACATCAATGCAAAACCAATACATTTGCCCTTCTTTGTTTCTATGATTTTTCCTTAGTTAATTCAGGAGTACCAAGGAGAAATGGAGCTCAAAGGACTGGGCTTTTAAGAGTTCCTTTAGGGCAACCCACATAGTTGTGCCTTATCACATGGCTGTGGGGTAGGAAGTGGCTTGTTGCTGAAGTCCTATCCAATGAATGGAGGTGGAAGAGCAGTTGGGCCTGAGGGCTGCAGGCCAACCACTCTGAACCTTGGCATTCCTGGTGCTGGGACAACAATAGAATTGGACTGCTTCCTTTTAACCAAGGAGTAAATGGTGTTCTAAGGCAACCTGGAGACTAACATCCCTGTGCTTAGTCTGGCTGAGATTTGGATGAGTCAGTAGTTCCCATACAGTGCGCCACGAGAACTCATGGAAGGATCTAGTAAGCTCAAAGTGTCCACTTGCCAGCAGTTACTGCAGTTGTGTGTGTGCAATTTGCTGCTGTGATCTGGCCTCCTTCCCGTTGGCAACTTTAGCATGGTCAGCACAATACCTTCCTATAAACACAAGCCCTGATCCTGTCTTCTTCTGGGCCTGGAGGAAGCATATATCCTTGGACACTATCTGTTCCCATGGTTGTGGGCAAATTTCTTACCAGGAGCAAATCTGAAATTATTGCCCCTGAAATAGGAGAAGGAATGCTTAAAAGGATTTCTGATGTCAAATGATGGGCTCCCCCCCCCCAAGTTGTCCTTATTTCCATTTGACAGTTGCAGAACTGAAGCATCTAAAACTACCGCCATTCAAAACTGCCTCACACGTTGCACAGCTTCAAAACCCCACCTACCCATGAGTGTTTTTGCAGGAAACCGCTGGGGCTAATGTGTACCATGTAATCATATAGTAGTAAACGTGTATGGTAATAGTAAACATGTATACATATTTCATATGTATATATAAAATGTTCTGTGTATGTATATTAACCCATTTCTGCCCAGCCCACAGGTGTACACAGTTGATCCCTGTCGTGTATATGCAACGTTGGGCAGAAATGACTTAAGGCATAATATGTGACATGGTCTTTGGTAGGGCTATAGAGCTGTCAGCTTGGTCTCCTGGTTTTCTCTGATGCAAGTCCCACTGAAGTGAATGGGGTTGCAGTACCTGTTGTTTGGGTCCATGGCTCAGTGACAGGGACATTCAGCATGAAATGCCTGGCATCTCCAGTTGAAAGGATCACAGATAGCAGAGCTGGGAAAGACTCTGCCTGAAACCCTGGAGAGCTCTAGTGAGGATTTAGATACCTCTGTGTGGTGTTGGTGTAAGACCATCTGTTAGGCTTATTTCATTTGTGTTATAGCAACAGGGCTATGGTATGGAGGCATTTAGGGTTTTCCAAACTGTTGAAAATGGCGTGTCCTGCGATGAAATACACTGGTGCAGGTGCCCAATGAAGCCTCTTCTAAAGGACTGTTGGTAGAGGTGGGAGAAAACAGTTTCATTCATTCATTCAATGCGAATTTCTGTGTTTTCCATAGAAGTGCAGAAAGTGCTGTTGTGTTTTTATTTTATCTCATTTTCCACCTCTAACTATTGCGCTTTGAAGCTAGATGTGACAAGTGGCTAATTTGGACAGAATCTTTTCTCTACAGGAGTGTTTAAAATTTATTTTGTAGTGGAGATACAGGTGGAAAAAGTTACCTTGGAATTGGAAGTCTCTGGCTTTGGGGGGAAAGGTCTGGGAGCAAGATATTGGCCTCCAGCTGTCGTCCTCCTGGGCCTCTTCTATAATGACAACATTAATTCTTAATTTGGAGGTAATGTTTTCCACAGGCATTTTCGAATCATTCTAAAAGCTCCACCCTAGAGGGAAGCATTTCTGGGGGATGTTCCCTGCATTGCAGTTCTAAGTTCACCTGTGACCCTTGGAGTGCTTTCCTTACAGAGTATGGCTTTGATCAGCGTAGCTGCATAACCTGCTGGCTGTACCTGCTGTTGGGGACTTGGAAGTCTGGTCAGCTGTGAGTGGGGAAAATTTGTTGTACAACAACAAATTTAAAAGTCAACTCTAGCGGGGTTTACATGAAGCACACATGGTTATGCTCTATGCTAGGGTGCCTCAGTGTTGTCAAGGCAGCTACAGTTTGCTCCTGGTTACTTTCACTATTTATACATGGCACTTCTGCTGAAGCATTCCTGGCCAGCAAATACCCTATATTGCAGGCATGTCCAACTTCGAACAGGTTGTGATCTACTTTTTCTGGCCAAAACTGCCGGTGATCTACCACCATGAAAATTAAGTTTCAAATTAAATTTTAACTCAATAAAGTTGGAGGATTCCCCTCCCCCCATTTTTAATGAACCTTCTGTCATTTACTTGGATGTGATCAGCTGTTAAGCAAATTAAGCAAAAACAAAACAGAGAGACGAAGATACAGTAAGAACTGCAAGAGGAAATGGAAAGTACATTTTTTCTTAAAGTTTTATTGAGTAATAACTTTCTTTAACTGTCTTAATAACTTTCTTTAACTTTTATTGAGTAATTTGTGTTAAATTTAGGTCGAGTATTGATCCAGGCTGATCTTGCACAATCTTTAATATTTTGCTCTTGCTCATTAGTGAGACGTCTGAGCCTGCATTTCATCCACCAGCTTTTTGAAGTTGGGTGAATATTGCGTGAGGGCCAGTCTCAGGGAATCCTGGAGATGTTCATCTGTCATGTTGGAACATTGTGTACTCTTTGTCATTTTCAGATGGGAAAACGCAGATTCACACAAATAAGTTGAACCAAAACGGGAGCGTACAGCTTCACTGCATCTTTTCAAGTTGGGAAATTTGTCTCTAGGCATTAGCTTCCAAAACGATTCTTGCTCAGCATGGGTCTTGAGAAAAATGTCATTTTTAAGGGTTAATATTTCATTTTCAAGAGATGGCTTGTTCAATGAGTAATTTTTACTGATAGCAGCTGCAGTTTCTTTATGTCCCCATCTACTTTGAATGGGTATGACAAGTACTCCACAACTGTTCCAATTTTTTGGAAGACACAGAATCTATTTTCGAATTCCTGGATAACAGAACAGATTCCTGTCACATACTTCTGAAAAACAAAATTTGGATATTATCCCATATGGTCTTGCTTTAGGAAAATGATCAAAAGTGTTGTTTGCAAGGTCAGTCATCATTAGCTCAAATTTGCTCTTGTAGGATGAAACTGTACTCATCATCTTGCCAATGCATTTGTTTTTACCTTGTAGTTCCAGGTTCATATCACTTAGTTCGCCTGTAAAGTCAGCGAGAAATGCCAGATCACATAACCACTCCTTATCTTCCTACTCTGCTTGGTCATCTCCCCACTCCTTCAAAAAACTTCTTATTTCATTCAGCAAATAATGAAATCTTTGCAGAAATTTGTGCCTACTTAGCCACCTTACATCTGTGTGCAAAATGATTTCCGCTACCCCTTCATCAAGAGTAAGATTGAAAAGCCGTCTTTGAAGTGATCTTCCACCAACTGAATTTACAATTTTGAAAGTGATGTCCATGACAGTCTTTGTATTGAGTCTCTTGCTTCCCAAAACTTGCTGGTGAATGATGCAGTGGTAAGAAAGGAAACCTGGGAAGTCATCATGCTGTCTACGGAGGGCTATGAAACCGTTAACCTCACCTGTCATTGTTCTGGCTCCATCGGTCGTGATGGAAACAAGTCTATGCAATGGAAGATTACACTTTGTCACAAAAGAATGGAAAGAACTGAATATTTCCTGACCGGTAGTTCTCCCTTTTAAATAAATCATTCCAAGTAGTTCTTCTTTAACACTGAAGTCTTCAAAAACCATCCGGATAAAGACTAGTAACTGCGCTATGTCTCTTATGTCTGTAGATTCATCCAGTTGGAATGAGAAAGCAACACAATTTGAAACATCCTCCAACAGTTGTTCAGTTGTGTCTCCACACATCTTTTCTATTCACCGCATGATGGTGTTTCTTGACAATTGTACATCTTGAATAACAGCTATGATCTCTTTCTTATTTTTAAATCCTTCAAAAACTTTGTCAGCTGCTTCAAGAAAACAATCTTTTACAAATTCCCCTTCAGTGCAAGGTTTGCATTTCTTTGCAATGAGGTTGCTAATCTTGAAGGATGCTATGGTTGCATTAACCGAATGTGACCTTGGCTTTGCCATCAACTGTTGCTGAGTAGCCAATTTCGATTTAAGTTCTTTGAGCTTCAGTTTACGAATTTCACTTTTGGGTGGAAAATCAGCATCAACCTTATTGCGATGCAGAGCCTTATAATGACGTTCCAGATTACCCTTTTTGGGCAAGAATACTGGGGCGTTACAAATTAGACAACAGCAGTTGTCTTTCACCATGATGAAGTAGTCCATTTCCCATTCATCATGAAAGTGGTAGGTTTTGCTCTTCTTTGGAACACTCATCTTTGTTATACTGGGGTGGCTGGATGTAAGAAGGCTAAATCTACTAAGTTAGTATAAACATTGGCTGAATCTGGTCCAAAACTGTCACTGTCCCAAAGTATTAAAGATCAACAGGAACTGAAGACCTCTGGATGATGTGCAATACAAGGACTGGAGATGCCAAAACCACACTTGCAATTCTAAAAGTAAAAATAAGAATTCATCATACTGGCACCAATAATCAAATACCACCAAACAATAATAAAAAAAACTCAAACACCTGTCCAGCAAACCAGATAAAATCAAATTTTTATTATTTATTACTTTATTAATTTATACCCCACCTTTTTGCCCAACGGGCACACAAGGCGGCTTACAAGCACTTTAAAAATACAACATTAAAAACAATCATTAAAAACAATTTACAATAATTAAAAAATTAAAAAACAAACAAACCCCATGGATTTTCATATAAAAAGCAAGAACGCCAGCCAGCCTGTCAACAATTAAAAGCTTTTTGAAATAAAAAGGTCTTCAGTCCACGCCGAAACGTTAGCAACGAGGGAGCAGTTCTAAGGGGAGGGTATTCCACAGTTCGGGGGCCACCACCGAGAAGGCCCTCTTCCTGGCCGCCGCCCCTCTCACGTCTCTTAGTGGCGGCACAGTCAAAAGGGCCCCCCCAGATGATCTAAGAGCACGGGCAGGATTGTAGGGAAGGAGGCGGTCCCTCAAATACCCCGGACCTGAGCCGTAAAGGGCTTTAAAAGTCAAAACTAGCACCTTGAATTGGGCCCGGAACAGAACCGGCAGCCAGTGTAGCCGCCAGAGCAACGGCTCGACAGAGTCAAACCGACATGCCCCAGCAACCACATGAGCAGCCGCACTCTGTACTAGTTGTAATTTCCGGACCGTCTTCAAAGGCAGCCCCACCTAGAGCGCATTGCAATAATCTAAAATCTAAAAATAAATCCAAAAAATACTGCCAAACAAGTTCAAATACCACCACACGCGATTTAATAAATTCTGCACACAGTGTCGAATCAACGCAAAGGCTAGGCAAAATAAAATTGCAGAGGAAAGCAAACGTCACAGTGGTTTGAACCAATTCGAAGGCAAGGCATAGGCAAGTTAGAACAAAATTGGAAAAGCCCGCCAAAATCACCAAATTCTTGATACTTCGATATTAGTTATACTTGATACTTAGATATTAGCCATTAGATATTTGATTTTCTCTGTAAACCGCTTTGTGAACTTTTTGTTGAAAAGCGGTATATAAATACTGTTGTTGTTGTTGTTGTTGATACTTTGTTGTGTCTGCCCGAAAACGTTTAACGAAAGCGAACTATAAAGCGACCAACGACCAGCACACGACACAACTAATATGGTAAGTGTATTCAGTTAAAGCCTGGGTGAATGGATATCGCCCAGTATGTAACACACTTCTAAGGGGTGTTGGGGCGGGGGCAGGAATGGGTGATTCTGAGAGGCAGGAGACCAGGTGTGACGCCGAGCCTGTGGCGTCTCATCATGGGGTGCGGGTGGCGGCCCCCTCGGGTACCCACAAACTATTGGCATGAAAACAACAACTGCCCCCAATACACCCGCAGGCAAGATTCCCGCAGGCAGGGAAAAAAGACAGGCAAAGGATCAGCAGCGGCGGCAAGCCCTCGGCAGACAACCTGCCGGCACAAGCTCTCTCCTAGCGATGGGGCAAGCTGCTGGAGAGATGGAGCCAAGTGGGGCTGGCGATCTACGTCTGACCCCTCCACGATCTACAGGTAGATCATGATCTACCTGTTGGACATGCCTGTTATATTGGATCCAAATGCTAAAATCAATTTAAAATTGGGAAATATTATCTGAAAGTATTTTAAATGGGGTTGTTTTACTGTAGAAATGACCCAAGTCTACTTGGGTCAGGGTATATAAGGCTTGGGCTTTCAGATTTTGTTCAAAAAATTAACTGCAATGTTAGAAGTATTTCTGATGCTGAGCTACTCGGGAGCAGTAGCAGACCCTGTAGCACTAGGGGCACAGTCAACTGCCAGCTGGAACACACCTTTAGAGTCAGACCCCTCCCCCCCAGCATGGAAGAGTAACTGAACTTCTGGGGGGGTTACTGTGACATTTCAGATTTCATACAGAAAGATGAAACAAAGACTAAAGCAGAGGTGGTGAGGTTTAGCAAGGATCAGAGTCCTGATGTTGAAACCATTTGTTACACTGCAAAGAAAAAGCCACAAAGGGAGTTGTGCCTTGGCTATATATGTGTCGCATGAGAGCTCGGTCTAGTCATGTGACCTATAGAACCAGTGAGAGCTTTTTTGCACATTACATGCCACAAATCCAGGTCTGATGATGGTGCATACAGCAGAAGGTGGCTCAGCTGCTCTTGGATCCTTGGCATGTAGACCTGCCCTGTACATGAGTTCACAAGTGTTTCTTGAGGCCTTCACATTGTAAAAATATATGCCTGAAACACCTTTGATGTACATGGGGCTGGCACCTGTGTTAAATGCTGCCCCCCTTTTGTGATGTGCCAGCCTCTGCTCCTCAGGCATCCTGGATTGGATGCAGAAGAAGGGATCTGAGTGGAAGAGGAAGCATGCAAGAAGAGAGTGGCGGGCTAGAGTGTCAGAGAAGCTGTAGCTCACCACTTCCTTTCTCCATACTTCTGCTCTTTCCTCCTGTTCCTCGTCCAGTCTAGGCAATGGGAGGAGGAGCCACTGCAGCAGCTTCCCTCCCAACTCGCTAACCTGCTGCCTCAGTCAGTCTCCCGGATAGGCTTGGACCTTGGATGTACAGCTTTGAAAAGTAAATCAGGGAAATCAGAGTCAAGAGAACAGCTCTCCTGAGGAATCGTCCTTGGAGTAGTTGCATCTCCTTGTCTCTGTACCCCATAGTCGATGTGCAAGGACTGACTCCCTTCATTTCCCTTGAACTGAAGGGACTGTCAGTGGCTGAATGCTGGATCCTGGGCCTCATTCAACTTGTGCTTTTAAAAATCAGCCTGTGCGCCTGCCTGGCTTACATGTATTCATAACCTCCCACAGTCTCAGGGTTATATATCACTACCATGTTTCATCCAAATGACAACACACAGGACCAATCAGAGGTTAATGTGCCTTCTTCCTCTGGTACCTTGATCTTTGTAACGCTGCCTACAACAGAATTTGCTCTTTGTTGCTGTCTTTGAACTGGATCCCTTTTTTGTCTTATATGTATCATAGCATATGTGTGTATTTAAATGCTTAGAATGTATCATATTGTATGATTGTATAATAGGATACATTCTGAGCTGCAAACAGCCTGTTCAGTGCATTGTAACTATTTTTCTTCCATTTGATGTTCAGGAGTATGGTGTATAAAATCAAATGTGTGGATTTATCTTGAGTGTGAGTTTTTCCACTAACTGCTACGCTTGACCTGTCCAGAAGTTGTTGAACTTCTTTATTTCTAGGTGATTTGCAGACTGTGCAGCGTGGATCCAAATGGGTGGTGATGAAAATGATACTTCAAAGTGGAGTGTTTTTATTTCCTCAGAAGTTTTCTTTAAAAAAAGTATATATAATTTTTTAAAAATTTTTTCCTTTGCCTCTGATCCCATCCTGTCCTTTATCCCTCTAACAAATTTCAGAGTTGCATTTCCAAAAGATTCAGGATGAGTCTTATTCCCAAAGGTAGGCAAGCTGAAGGAGCGGGAATAAAAAGTATTCCAAAACGTTTACCCATTGATGTGCTTAATTTGGAAATAAAATATTCAAATTTGCATGCAGTTTGCAATATTAGTCACTTGAAAGCCTGTAGACTGCATGAGGAACTGGTGTTTTGGCATGTGCAAAAGTCAGACCTCAAATTATTTCTGTTTTAAAAGGAAGGGGGGAGAGTATAAATGTGACTGAAAAGAAAATTTCTTTTGTTTCTTGAGCTGTTCTCAGGACAGAATCCTGGGAAAAAGAAGATTATCAAGATCTGAGCATTGGATGTATGTGTCACGATATGACGCTCCCTTTCAAATCCATAAACGGTTATTCAGCTCTGATGTTGAAGAAAACTGATACTGCTTCTTAGATTAAGATTTTTTCACATGTTGTAGGAAGAGTTGGTTGGTAACCTTCGGTCTCGAAAGACTATGGTATCAGCCTACAGCACCTGGTATTCCCAAGCGGTCTCCCATCCAAGTACTAACCAGGCCTGACCCTGCTTAGCTTCCAAGATCAGATGAGATCGGGCATGTGCAGGGTAACTGCCATGGGGAGCTGCAGTGGTCCACAGATTCCTGTGGTGTTGGGTACATGAAATCAAAGAGACTAGTATGGCTCTCACACATAGGAAGTGCTACTGGTGCTGTGCATAGGATGTACCTGCTTCGTACAATAACATGGGAATGGTCTTAAAGTTTCCACTTTCACTAGGGGGCTGCTTGCTCTCACCTCTAGCCTGTGCTTTTGCCCCCTACTCTCCAGGAGGTTGCTCTGCCCTACCTTAATCCATATGCACTCCCGTTTGTTCTGGCTCCTCTGCCCCCTTCTGCTTCTCCCCTCCTGACAGCCATTAGAGGGAGCATGACTTCACCCATCCATCCCGCACCTCCTTTTTTAACACTAATCCAGGACAATGGAAAATGGCCACTGGGTTGGGCCCCTAATTGAAGTGTTATGCAGACAGACCTTGTTGATCTTGAATGTGGTGAGGGGGGGCTTGCCAACCACAAGGTCTGCTATCACTGCTGGGCAGGAAGAGAACAGAGAACCAGACATGGAGTCAGTGCTGGATACGTTCAGGTGGTCAAATTTATGTTTGGGCAGATGCCTCCTCACTGTAGGGTGGTCAGAACAGATCTGTAGCATTTGTCTTTAACACAATTGGCACAGAAATATGGTGGCAGTTTTCAACTTTAAGAGTTTACATCTTGGCTTGGGACCAACTCTAGACATGTTTTCAAAGGTTTCCTTTACAGCTGTTACAGATTACAAATATATTTATAGCAGAGACAACATGACCATTCTCACAACATGACCATTCTCACAGGTTTGGTCATGTGAGAATGGATGATGGCCGGATCCCAAAGGATCTCCTCTATGGAGAACTCGTGCAAGTGAAGCGCCCTACAGGTAGACCACAGCTGCGATACAAGGACATCTGCAAGAGGGATCTGAAGGCCTTAGGAGTGGACCTCAACAGGTGGGAAACCCTGGCCTCTGAGCGGCCCACTTGGAGGCAGACTGTGCAGCATGGCCTTTCCCAGTTTGAAGAGACACTTGGCCAACAGTCTGAGGCAAAGAGGCAAAGAAGGAAGGCCCATAGCCAGGGAGACAGACCAGGGATACACTACACTTGCTCCCAGTGTGGAAGGGATTGTCCCTCCCGAATCAGCCTTTTCAGCCACACTAGACGCTGTGCCAGAACCACCGTCCAGAGTGCGATACCATAGTCTTCCGAGACTGAAGGTTGCCAACATTATAGCAGAGAAGAGTACTGTATTCTACTTTGCAATAGAATGTGATGGTAAAATGCATTCTGCCTATTTGTCCTGTGGGTTGAACAGTGGAAAGATGTTTCGAGAGCTGAGAAGCCATTACTGGTGGTGAACTTCAGGGAATGGAAGATGTACTGTGGTGCAGGATTTGTCAACTAGAGTACGTGTGACCTCAGAGTGTGGGAAGCACACACAATTACTGGTCCTTCCCTAGCAAGGTTCTAGAGAACCTTGCCACAGGAAGTGGTGATGGCATCTCTCCTAGATGCCTTTAAAGACCGAATTGGACTAAGTTCTGGAGGAAAAGTCCATCATGAGTTACAAGTCATGACAGGTATGTGCAAGCTCCTGATTTTAGAAATGGTCTGTCTCTGGATGCCAGATGCAGGGGAGGGCACCAGGATTCAGGTTGTGACTTGCTGTCTTGTGTGCTCCCTGAAGCATTTGGTAGGCCACTGTGAGATACAGGAAGCTGAACTAGATGGGTCTTTGGCCTGATCCAGCAGGGCTTTTCTTATGAGATGCCCTGCCCAACTGCTCTGTAATTTTTAAAAAATGAAAATAGAGCAGACTCTGCCCAACCTGCACAGAGCTGTGGAAGGACAAAGTGCCCCTGTGGATCTCCATCATGCATCTTCCACCCCTGTCCTTACACAAATTTTTCCTGTTGAAGGAACGTGAGGATTGGGAGTGAAGAGCAACTCTGTCTGCCTTAACAAGCATCCTGCCTAACTTAAATGGTGAGAATTTCTGCAGACCCTGACATTGGAAAGCTTGTTTTTCTTTTTATGAGCCGAAGTGGCTCCTTACTCTTAATGGAGAATTGTTTTAAATTTAAGGATTCTTCCATATGTGTGTCTATTCAGAAGTGAGCCCCATTGAGTTCAATGGGACTTACTCCCAGGTAAGTGTGCATAAGATTGCAGCCTAATCCTGTTTGATTCTGCACTCTAGGCTCCCCACCTGGTCTAGCCACTGTTGTAATTTATTCAAAGCTGCTGGCTTTCCCTACAAGCTAATGATGTTCATCATTTGTCCAAGTTCAAAGCAGAGAAAATAAGCCATTGCAAAAATGACTATAGGCCACGACTTACAACTGGATGGAGGAGTTCAGAATCTTTAATGTAAGAATGTTAATCCCTGGTGTGTGTTTCTTCTGTTCAAATCCACTTCTCTTCGGTTTTGTGTGTACAAATCCATTGAATGTTGCAATACGTACCAAGACGATTGTTCATCAACAAAGCACACTGCCTTGGATTTCACTGAAAATAATTCCAATGTCTGGGTTTTTTAAAAGTGTATTAGAATGCAGGGTGTTAAGTGAAAGATTCCAGTTTAATTCTTCATTTCTTGGTATTAAACGTTAATGCTCATAAAACTTTTTCCACTTGTCTTGTCTACTTGGTTGTGCTATTTCTTGATGTCACAAGAAATAAAAAGGACACAGAAGATGATTCTATCTTTTTTCATGGGGAAGAGCTTGGAAGTGGAATCTGCCTGAGCCCATAAAGCTTGATCGTTGAGATTCCAGTACCTTAACTGATTCCACTTCCAAATGTTGCAAAATGGAGCATGGATTTGGGGAGGAGGGAGAGGTCTGAGCTGTATTTCCAGTGTATACAGAAGTACAAGTAGGCTGCAAGATGGCTCCTTTGCTCTGTTGGTTCTGTAGATGGAATTGTTAAGCACTGGATCTCTCTCTCTAGATGGAAAATAATTGGCACTGTAGCTGGAAGGTTGTGTGCCCCACCAGCTGCAGCAAATGTTGTTCTTATCATGAGTATCACTATCTCTTCTGCAGCCTACAAACAATTTTTTTTTTTGCTATGGCCTTGTTCTATCGAGTCATTGTTCAAGGTGGAGCTTGAGGTTAATTTTTTCCTCTCCTCCTCCTTGCACTACTTGGAAGTTGTGTGAACTGAAAACTACTGAACGAAGTATTTGTGCATCGGTAATATGGGTATCTCAATAAAGCATTTGTATAGTGATTCCAGGTGCTTTTTTCACTCCTGTGTTGCTGCACAAATGGTGTGCAATGAAGTTTCCTTCTGCCAGCTTCGCAAGTGACAGGCTGGCCTTACAGCACTCAGAGACAGAAGGGAGCATTGTATTATGTAACAAAAGCCATTATGACTTGCTTCCATTGAAAGGCTTCAAAATCTGCACCAGCATGGTGTTGCTTTGAAAGCCTGTAGTAGCTCAGAAATACCTGGAAGGCAAATGTCTGGGAGAGGAACCTAGCTTAGCCTTCTCCATGTGTGTCAAAGGAGAGAGCCTACTATGAGAGGTGTGGAGGGTTAGAGTAGGGAGGGTTCTGCTTCCTTCGCTTGGCCTTCTGATGGTGGGACCAGACTGAAACTTGAGATACGAATTGTGCAGACACAAACATGGCTGCCCTGTCATGTCTAGCTTGACCTTCCGTTCCTTCTAGGGCTAGAGTGCATTCAGTGCCAGGCTACTTCTGCTGACTGCTGTTGGGTGTCTGGACAGTTGATGGCACTGCCCTTGTGCAAGAACACAATCATTTTAAAAGAGGGCAAGTAAAGGAAAATGTGGTCAGATTTGGAGAGATGTGTTTGCACTGGTTCACTTTGGTAATTTGTTGCTGTCATGATAGTCCAAAGTTCTCTTGACCTAAAATTTATTGTGACCTTTTAGAGAAGAATTGGTTGCTGGTGACATGAGCTGATATTGGCAAGAACTTGCTTCCTGTTGTGTGTGACATGAACTGAGAAACCAGTGGATTGAGCAATGTACAAACCAGCTGAGCAACACTTGAGAATAAAATCCAGTAGGTGAGAACTAAAGAAGAAAGTAAAAAAAAATCCTGATTTGTGGCAAGCTAAATAAGAATGGAAAATAGGATTTTCAGACATGGGTACCAAGTAACTGAACAATTGCAGGGATATGCAGTTGGAAGTGCTTTGGACTACCTGTCTAAACTCTGACTCTCATTTCTGAGACTTGTGGCTATAGAGATGGGTGTGAAAATAGTAGTAGCTTCCCACTGATCAGCCCCCTCGGTACACTGGCTAATTTTTTCATGAGATTTATATCCTACCCTTCAGGTTGAAACCTCAGGATGGCTTAAGATAATTTTCTAATCCTAACATTATTTTAAAGCACAGAAGAGCCAATAAAGACCCACAAAGTTGTTAAATGGGTGTAAAAAAATATGAGTTTTTGACACTGATGTACTCAAATTTTTCTACCTCTGATGGCCACCTGATGTCTCATGCAGTACTACCTCTGGCCTGTGCAGATTTCTTCTTTGGCAGTTTTTAGGAAAGAGAGCTACTATCTCTTGGTTGGAAAACGCCAAGTCTCCCTTGCCATTATATTCCAGGAGGCAGTGGCAGCCCACCGTTTCCCAGAAGCCTTTGGTACCACACTGTGGTTCCCATTCCTTACTGTAGCTAAGCTGAAGTATGTGAAACTGAACGAATCATGTTTGGTTCCTCAGTCTAACCTTTCCTCTGTTCTCTTCCCTGTGTCTTCCTTGTGTCAGTTTTTAGATGGTAAACAACTGGTGGCGGAGACCTGTCATTTTTACTCTGTATAAAACACCTTGTACATTGATAATGAGGTATAAATAATAGTCATAGTATGCTATACTATGACACTAAGCTACCAGCAGAATAAAACACCCTCCTTTGAGGCTTCATTCTTTGTTGCTGGTGCTGGCTGCCAACTACCCATCTTCATTAGCAAGGAGATACCTAGTCACAGTGAAAAGATGCTAATAATACTTATTAACACTGCACTGATTAGGGAAGTACATGCACATGGTTGTTGCAAAGCTTGGCAAAACTGCTCTGAAACCTGCAATTATTATCTCCCTAGTGTAAGAAGCAAAGCAAATTCTCAGAGTCTGGCTCAAGGCCATGTTTTCCTGCCTCTTCCTCAACTTGGGGCTGTTTCACACATTACTCAGCAGCAAAACTGGGTTTTCCACTGTGGGTACATGCAAGGGTGAACAGCAGCTGATCAGGGCTTTATGACATGCACACCTGTATGAGATGCACCTTAAGTACATCCTGGATAGGAGGACCTTGTATCTGACATATTCAGTGTTTATGTGTCTCTATTTCTATGTACACTTACCCAAGAGTAATCAATTTAATTAATCTGTTTAGTAGACTTTAAACATGCAGAGAATCAAGCTGCAAAGTGTTAACACTTAAAACAGCCTAGGTGATACACCTAGAACCTTAGTATTCTGTGTTTCACACCCTGCATGCTTATCTTCCAATGCTTGGTCCTAGCTTCTGCAGAAACTTCATTCCCCAAAGCATCTATTGTGGAGAGGAGCATGTGATGGCATTTGGTGTACAAGAGGGCAGAGAGGGTGAATGGATTAAATTAATACCATGAAATGATTGGGGGAGTGTAAATTAATAACTGGGAAGAGAGAAAGTAGGCATCTTGATTATTGTACTGTCTCATACTGGAAGTCTGGGTTTTAAGACTGAATCATCTTCACATTTCACGTGGCCCCTGGACCTATGGCAGAGGCTGCATCCCTTCTGTTTCCAGCAGCCTGTTTCTATGCAGTAAAATACACTGAAGTAGCAGTCCATCCTTGATTGGAGATGGATGTGCACCTCACCCTGTACAGCACAGCACTGCACATTTTTCTTTCCTTGGGACTGGTAGAAGCAAAACAATTACACAGGTCAACACACATTTTGCTGTCTTAAAAGTTAGACCTATTCCCAAGTATATTTGGGGTGCTTATTTTAAAAATGGCGTCAGTTTTGCCCCACCGCACCACAACATAGCCTTAGTGAATGATTCAAAAAGCTTTCTCACGAAGCTATGGTATGATGCGATGGGGCAAAACTGATGCCATTATTGAAATCAGCCCCCCAAATTCAAATAAAACCACCAAAAATTTAGAAAACTGTTTTTCTGACCCTCAATTTTGCAGGCCTGGGTGGAATGACAAAGGAGAAAAATGTACAGAACATTCTCTCTTAAAAGAAATAGGGACTTGAGTCATTTTAGGCACAATCCTAACCAATTTTCCAGCACTGAGGTAAGAGTATTGCAACTTCGAGATAAGGGAACAAACATTGCCTTACCTTCAGGATGCCTCCATGACTGCCCCCCAACTGCAGGGTACAGCACATGCCCTGCTGGCACAGCTATCTATGCCAGTGCTGGAGTCAAGAGTCTTTCCAAGTCACTGGCCCCATGTCGAGCTGAGGTTAGTGATGTCCTTCTTCTTCTTCTTCTGAGTTGTCAAAAACATCTGCTGAAGTGTGACTTGAGTTGAGTCAGCCTGAGTCTAGTGCCCATCGCTGCTTAAAGGGGAATAATTATGTAGAATGTGGGTGTTCAGGTACCCTTGTTTATACCTCTCCTTCCCCCCCAGCCAACTTCTTGTCTAGAGAGCACAAATCCTATCCAGCTTTCCAGTGCTAGGGCAACCTGGAGGTGAAGGAAAAAGCATTCCTGTACCCCCCCCCCCCACGCCCCAAGCACATGCTGTACTGTATTTGTGGGCAAAGTTGGATAGGATTGGGCTGTAGGTAGCAGTGCACTAGCATGGAAATATAAATAACAGTATCAAACACATCATAAAATATGTTACTGATTTTCTCAGTGTTTCTCAAACTGGGTTGTGGTCTGAGTTGGTGGAACAGAACCTAAACACAGCTGATGGCAAGATCAGATAACTAACTGCCTCACACCCTAAGGCTATTCAAAAATCAGAGAGCTGCTCATTGACCTGAAAAGGAGCTCAGCTTCTGCAGTTTGCAAGTAGCTGCTTGTTGCCCTGAAAAAGCAGAGCAGCTGTTTTGCAAACTGCAAGAGCTTGAGATCTTTGCAGAGCAATTAGTAGCTATTGTGCCAACTGCAGAGCAATTAGAAGCCATCTTACCAACTGCCCTGCAAAGAGCTCAGCTCCTGCAGTTGGCAAGGTAGCAGCTAGGTATATTCCGTAGGTTAATAATTCCGTAGGTTAATAATTATATGCATTAAAAATTGGTCACTGTGTTTAATAAAGTAGCAAACCCAATTGCTGGGGGTGTGAGAGCATAAATAGAATGCCGGATGCAGTGGAGGGCACCTGGACGCAGGTCATGCCTGTTGTCTTGTGTGCCCCTGGGGCTTTTGGTGGGCCACTGTTAGATACAGGAAGCTGGGCTAGATGGGCCTTGGGCCTGATCCAGCGGGGCTCTTATGTTAGTTGCCCTGCAAAAGAGCTGAGCAGCTGTTTTGCAAACTGCAAGAGCCTGAGGTCCTGGCAGAGTCAGGAGTAGCTGCCTTGCAAGCTCCAAGCGCTGGGTCTTGGCAGGGAGGAGCAGCTGCCTTGCTGACTGCAGGAGCTGCGCTCAGGGCTGTTGGCCAGCTGGCTGCTGATTGCCCTGCAGCCCTCAGGCCCTTGCAGTTTGCAAAGCAAAGAGCTCAGCTCCTGCAGTCTGCAAGGCTGAGTAGAAAGGGAGGAGGGAATTAAGGTTTTGCTTTTAATTTTTCTGGCAGGAGCATCAATTATTATAATAAATAATTTATATAAACATAAATATAAATTTATAAAATATAAATTTATTAATTTAATTTATTTACTAATTTATTGATTAACTAATTAATATTAATTAACTAACTAACTGCAGCTCGTGGAGAGGAAACGGATCATTTTGCGGCTCCGGCTCCTGATCTGCAGGTGCTGCTTGAGGCGACTCAAAGGCTTCTTTCTGAGTTCCGCTGTCGTCACAACCAACTTCTCTCTGGGCGCTGTGACGTCAGCAGACGTCATCGTCGCGTGCTGCCCCGGGCGGGCCACGTGGAGTGGGGAACGCCCTCTTTCCCTACCCCCGTGCCAGGCTCACGTGGCCCTCGGAGAGGCGTGCGGAAGGGAAGGGGCGGGGCCTGTTCCGCGCATGCGCGGAAAGGGGGGCGGGCTGCGCGGCCGCCCGTGAGGAGGGAGGCGGAGAGGGAGAGTCACGTGACTGTCGCCGTTGCCGCTTTGTGAGCACATTGGGCAGGTAACGAGCGCGCGGCCGCGGGTCGGTACGTTCCCCTCCCCCGCGCGCCCCCCTCAGAGGCTGAGGGAGGGGTGCCCCGCGATGGCCCTCGGGGGGCGCTGTCCGTGCCCCGCTTGGGTCACTTGGGGGCGGCCTGGGGGTCCCGGGGGGCGGGGAGCCTGCGCTTCGCCTCAGCGCCCGGCCCGTCAGGGGGGCGGCCAGACCCAGAAGTTCTGCGCCGCCGAGGCCTCCCCGGGCCGGCTGGGGGCGGGCAGTGGCGCAGCTGCGGGGGGAGCGCGAAGTCTCGCAGGGAGCCGCACCGCGTTCCCTTCCACGCCGCGCCCGCCTGGCGCGGCTGAGGGGGAGGCGCCGCTGCACACCGAGCGCTTCGCCCCCGCGCCACTGCGCGGAGCCCCTCCCTGTGCCGCCCCCCCCCGCGGCACAGGTGTTCCTGGGACCGGGACCCCTGGAGGCCCGCGCCGCCCCCTTGCGCCCCTTCCCCTCCCCGGCGAGAGGAAGTGCCTGGACTCGGTGGTGTGACGGACCGGCGAGAGGGTCCGGGGCTTTCCCAGGAGCCCTGCCTGGCCCTGCCGCTTCCACGGGCGGAGCGGGGCCTGCTGCACTGCAGCTGCCTTCGGACTGAGCCGCCCCCTGAACGGAGTCGCCCATCTGTGGCCAGGCGCGAGGAGGGCAGAGCAGGAGGGCTGCCTTCTTGGCGTCACCCCTTGAACCGCTTGTGCCCAGGGCTGTGCATGGGCAGCAGGGACCAGGCAGGAACCGGCTCGAGCAAAGGTGGCTCTGTGTTGCAGCAGTTTTCTTTGCCAGCAGGGACCCATTGCAAAAAGCCAAGCCCAAAACTTTTTCACATGCTTCTTGCCTGCAAAAGGGAGGAATCTGCCCTGCGCGCTTGTTTTCCCTACAGGAACTGAAGTGAAAACTGGTTTTGACTGTTAGGAGGATGTAACCGGTTGACTGGAATAACTTTTCCGTGAAATGCAACTCTTTCGATTTGCAGTTCCTTAAGGCTGCAATTCTACGCAGTTATTTATGAGAGAAAGAGCCGTTCAGCTCGTAGGTTTACATCTGATGAATCTTGTGCATATACCAATTGCGCTGAGAGTAGTTCTACGTTTCTTTGAATTCTCTGCTTAGAGGTATCTGATGGAGTATATAGCTTTCGGATGCATCTAAGTTTGTGTGAAGTACATACATCACCAGTTGCTAAGTCAGCTCTCCTGCAGTGCTGGAGCTGGCTTTTTCTTTTCTGAACCTGTTACATGGAGGTATGTTAATTGTTGTATGCGCATGTTGATGTCTGGGGAAAGTCAGTGTCTTCTGCTGCATCCCTCACATAGTCTCATTTTTAGTTAAGCTGTGAACTAGCCTATCACTCATGATGATATATTTGCTCTTGCTGTTAACCTGAATTCCTGGCTTTTACCTAACTTCAGCTCTTTTCTGATTTGAGTAGTAGTAGTGTACACCTCAAATGTACTACTTAGAGCAGCCATTTCCAACCACTGTGCCGCGGCACACTGGTGTGCCGCGAATGATCTGCAGGTGTGCTGTGAGAGTTTGGGAGAGGATCATTTGTTAATAGGGCTAATGGAGATGTGAGCTCCCCACCAACAGCATGGTGTGCCTTGTCAATTGTCAAAAAACTGATGATGTGCCTTGACAATTTTAGTATCTTGTCAGTGTGCCCTGAGACAAAAAAAGGTTGAAAATCACTGACTTGGAAACTGGTAGGCCTGCCCTGGGGGATCTCAAGGTGGAGGCCAGTTCTACCCTATGCTTTTGAGTGGCTGGTAGTCCTGGCCATCATTGTGAGAACCTCTAGGCAGAGGCCGGGTCTACTCTTGGCTTTGAGTGGCCTGTCCTGGGTGTCAAATTCCCTAGGTACCGCTAGTGCTAAGTAGGTATGTTCAGAGTATTAATGTTTATTGTTCAAGTACAAAAAAGCTATCAGAAGTTTTCTGCCTTGTCTTCACTGAATTATCATCTTTTAAATGTAAAAGCAGGATATTTTGGAAACGGTAACGCTGGGTTTCAAAGAGCTTCTGCAGCAAACTTGTCCAGTGGCTGCTTAAAGGTTTTTTTTGTAGAGCTGTTGCTGACACTTCATCCACATAGGTTTAGCTGCATTGTCAGGTGGCTTCCTTAGAATTGGTTTTCCAGAGATGATGTGTGAATGTTACAAAGTTGTATATCATACCTCGTGTGAATGTTGCATATCTTTGCCAAATGTTGGAATGCTAAAATCTGTAATTATACAATTGCTCTCTGTAGCTTTATCTCTGAATGAGAAATGCTTCTTTTGGGAGGCCTGTCACCTGTGCGTTGTCATATCAAAACAGATGTAAAACTTTGATTTAAATGAGGCTTTGGTGCATGGTGATGGATATGGAGTCTTTCAGGCATTTTCACTTGAATATCAGGAACATGTGAAGAACTTCTGAAGAGAAGGAACTGTTCAGACAATGTACATCTTCCAAAGTCATTCTCCATTAAATGTCAAAAGGACTACCTCTACTCCTGGAAGGATTGTTTGAAAGAGATTATTTAGATTTGGCCCAGTTTTCTTTCTCCAATATAGAGGGAAGCGAATGTCATACCTTCACTGTCCTATGCATCTGCTGCTTCTGGGAGTTTTTGAGGAGAGGGAGAAAAGTGGTCCTGATTACAGTGCCCTTGATTAAGGAGTCTCAACAGGTAGAAACACTCCCTGCTCTGCCTTCTCTTGCTTTTTAGGCCCCTGAGCTATAAAAATGTCACTGTCTAACTTTGCAAATATAGGGAGGGACTGTAAATATTCATTTATTTATTACTGTATTTATATACCTCCTTTCTTGTACACTTGAGTCTCATGGACTCAGGGTGGTTTACATAGGCAGGCTGATCATAAACCCTGCCCTTTTTTCAAATGAAGTTTTTACAAGTGTTATAGAATGTCTCATATATAGAGTGTCTCATAGAATAACTCATAAAACCCTCCATTTTGCCAGATGTTTCATAGTATGGTTGTTGACCTGGTTGCACAGCTCTTGAGCTTTCCAAGCTTCCATGGGCAGCTGCAAAACTTGCCCCTGCTGGTTCTCAGGATGTCATCCATTTCTTACCAGTTGAGTCTTCCACTTCCTTTGTCTCTAGCCAGCAGCTTCTGGTCACTGATCTAAGGCAAGACCCAAGCTGATCCTGCTTCGCTTTTCAGGCAGTGCAGCAGCTCAAACCCCAAACTGCACCTCCTGCCCCAGAATGTTACCTGTTAAGAAAGGAAAAAAGAGAAATTGTAAGTTTATTTTTTTGGACACAGGCTGGAATTCAACACTTATTTGAAATTTGAGTGTCCCAGAATCAATATACAGGTATTACCACAGGTATAACTAATATCCTGTATAACCCCAATATACAGGAAATCCACAGATTTCTCACCAGAGGTTTTATCTCAATGTAATGAGAAGGGCCCTTGAAATTAAAGGAAAAAGTCATTTAATACTAGCCTCCTTAATGGGAGAAAGGACAGCTGGCGGACAACTCATAGATCATTCTCTCTCTGGCCGCTTAGAACAGCTTCACTTCAAGGCAAGTGACCCCTCCCTTTCCCCTGAACATGTGAAAGAAAGATAATCACTTTGCATTCTTTACCGGGGCTGTCCTCTGGGTGAAGGGAGGGGGCTGTACTCTGGGTGAAGGGAGGGGTCCTTGGCATGGAGTGAAGTCTTTCTAAGCACCTGGCTAGAGACTGATTGGATTGTTTGCCTAATGACTCTGTCTTACATCACAAAGGTCAGCAAGGCTGTTTTTAAATTGCCTAGCAAAGGGACCTTTGTTTTTTAAATGGATTTGCTTTAATGTGATTTTTGCCATCCACATGAGTTCTGGGAATGGAATCTGAATGAGACTCAACCTGTATTGTAGCATTCTTCTCCCCCCCCCCCACTGCTACTTATAGGTGGGCTTTTTACATTGAAGTCTGCTGTAATGAGGCTTTATTTTGATTCTAGCACAAACTTGCTGTGCAGCCACTGCTTGCTTATGCTGGCTAAGCTACATTTCAGCCTTCAACTACATTTCAGTAGTATTTAAACCAATGTAGGACCCTCTTGTGGTGACTTGACATAAATGTATGAAGCTATATTTTTTTTGTTTCTTAGTGCTTTTTAGGCCACTTTCTGGTTTAGTTCTGGTTCAGGTCCACCTGTGGCTGTATGCTTGGTTTGGGTTAAGGTGAACAAAGGTTCAGTGAGCTATAAGCTTTGAGCTACTAACTTTGCACACCTAAATGGATTTAGTTCCTGTTTAAGTGGGAAAATGTAAATATTGATCCCCTTGTTGTGCTCAGATGTAATGGATATTCTAAGTGTCTCAGGAAGTAGATATAAAGGGATGGGAAAGATAATAGAAAAGGAGGGCAGGAGAAATAATACACTGATCCTTGATTATTACGTGATGCTGAAAGATGTAACAAGATGAAACAATAGGTGAAGTTGAAAGAGAAAGGCATCTCTCCTGCTCCTCTGCACCCTCCCCTTTGGCTACTGGATTCTTTTTCTCTGGTGTCTTGGAACAACTTAACTGTTGGATTTCTTGGGAAGCGAGCAGCTGTTCTTGGAATATTGCACATCTGGGAGAAACCACCTCTTTTCCTCAGGGAGCCTATAAGTGGGTTTATTTGTTTGCGAAATTTCTATCCTACCTTTCCTATGCGGAAGTAGATTCCAAGGCAGCTTACAAAGCTACATAGTACAACTCCAGAGTACAAATGAGTTGTTGTACTGTTCTAGGGGTAGAATCCTTCATGGCATAGTCATCACATCTGGTGTCTGGGTCTGCCTTCTGAGCTTCCAGCAGGAGCAGTTTCAGGTTGGCCAAGCAGTAAACAGCGACTACTCCTGGCTTTGTTGTCTCATGGCAGCTTTATCAGTCTCCCATCCAAAATTCAACCAGGGCCACTCCTGTTTAGCATTCTTTAGACAGCTTTCTGCTCAATTGCCAGACCACACCTGCTGTTTGTATTCTAATAGACCTATAGTTCCAGACTTATATGGTTTAGGGCAGAGCTTTTGGGGCCCTGGCCACTTTCACCTTAAGGGGCGGGGCAGCCTGGAGGCAGGGAGGAGGCAGTGGCGCAATCCCCAGGATTGCGCTACTCAGGGGGCTGCAGGGGCTTGGCCACACTACCTGAGCCTCCTGCAGCTTCCGGGGGGGGGGGGTATGAAGAGCCCTGTGCGACCTTCTGTAGGGCTTCCCACAACTTTGAAAGAGAAAGTGGAGTGATCGCGCCCCGCCTCTGCTAAAGCGGAAGTGGAGCGCAATTGTTCCACTTTCACTTTTGAAGCTGCAGGGAGCCCTGCAGAAGGTTGTGCAGGGCTCTCCGCACCCCAGGGAGTCTGCAGGAGGCTCAGATACATGCAACCAAGCCCCTGCAGCCCCCTGAGCAGCATGATCCTGGGGATTGTGCCACTGCCTTCCCGCTGCCTCCCCCCCACCCCCACAAGAACTTAGAGAGGCTCAAACTCTCCAGGAGAGTTTGAAAACTGCTGTTTTAGGGGGGAAAACAGTCATTCAGTCCACCTAACTTTCACCTTACCAGCTGCTCAAGCCTCTATGTCCTTTTTACTATGATGGGGGGTTGCTTTCTGGAGCATTTGTTGTACTTCACATTCATCAGATTGGGACCGTTCTTGTGACCTTGCATTCCCTTTGCATTCAAAACTAGTCTGTTTGACTGAGTATGGTAATTCTGAAAGTGTCCCTGAGCATGCTAGTATTTCTTAAAAGAACCGTTAACATATTGAGATAAAGAAATGGATCCTGTGGGAGTTGGGGTAGGTTCTCTTCCGATAGTTCTCCTGTGAGAGTGGGTAATTGTATTATCTGTGTTATCAGGAGTGAATGAATGATGTGAATGATCTCATTGCACTGGAGCAGAATAACACCAGTACTGCCCTCCTTCAGAGGAGATACATCCTCTGTCTCTTCATGATTTAGTGTAAAAGTTAAGCACACATCTTTGGTTCAGAAAAATAATGTGCTTCAACTGTAGGGATCCAGGAGGCAGCTCTAGTCTCCCCTTGGCCCACAATTTCTGATTTGACTTTGCTGTCATTTTTGTAGTTGTTGTAGAATTTGAAGAGACCAATTGGGTTTCTAGTCTGACCTCCTATCTGAAGGTTGGGAGTTTCCTGTACCTTAGATTGGGCTGCAAATTAGATCACATCAGTAAGGCAATAGACCTAAGCTATAGTGGAAGGCAGGAGTTTTTTGGGGGACAGGACGGGACACAAAGCAGAAGTGTTAAGAAGTAATTTAGGTATGCCTTGTGATTTGGGAAGTTTGATTTCCTGTACAAAAATAGCTTATGCAGAAGAAGGTAAACATGAGCTTGATGCTTCTACCAGGCCCAGTGGTGCAAAGAGGTTTGATCTTGTCCCAAACGATAGCTACAGTGATGCTCTTCTGTGGCAAATGGGTTCTATTTCAGCTTCTTCCTGCCTCTGCCTCTGGGTCATATAGTTCTCTTAGTAAACCTGTTTGCTGAAAGTGAACTCAATTTCTTATCTGTGTTTTACTGAATAACTGAGACCAAACAAGTCTTTGCCTCCCCTGGTGTCATGTTCCAAGTTAGGGTGGCTGCTATTCTCTTAAAATTAGGAGGAGTGTGTTGTATTTGAGAAGTCCATCCTACCTACTTTTCTGAGCTAGGACCAGAATGGTATTGCTCATCCTGCAGCCTTGCATGCTTTCAGCTTCAGCCTTGGCTTTCCCAGGAGGCATAGATAGACCATATGAACGTGCAGTTGTTTCGTGATCGCAGGGTGGCATGGGAATGACCTAGCTTAAAAAGCAGCAAGCAGTGGTAAAATGTGTGGCTCCTTTTGCACAGCTCAGACTTCATGTAAACTCAAAATGACTTAAATCGAGGCTTGCCTGTGTGTAAAATTGAATTTGTGCATTTCACTGGAGGCACCTACATTTTGGGGGGAGTTGCGTTCAAACATAAAAAGACTAATTTTTCAGCTTAACATCTACATTTTTAAGCAGGTTCCTAGATCCAAAGTAAATTTGTTGAACCCAGGTTTTGTGCATCTTAGAAGTGTCATATGGATCAAGATTCATTTTACAGCTACCATGAAGTTGCTGTATGAATTCCATTATGACACCTTGATTTGCAGCAAGTGCCAAAAATTAAAACTCATTGCCAGTTTGTCAGTAACCTGCATAAGGTTGTCTAATCAGTACTGCTAGATCTGTTTCATATTCTTGTAGACGAAAATTTGATCACCTTTGTGGACACCTGTTTCCAAAGCTCATTGTTCAGTTTTTGCTTTGTGTCAGTCATCACCAGAGGGTGGGTGGGTTTGTGAATGTGCGAGTGACTGAGTGATTATTTTGGTGGTGACTCTATTAACGTGAAATGGCAGTCTAATGGAAGGGGGGGAAGGGGGGTAGAGGGTTCTATTAAGTATTGGGCGGAAAGGAGAAACTACAGTACATTCATTAATAAATGAGCCAAATAGAAATAGGTATGCTGTTTCTGAAGGAGTGAAGTGTAGTTAAGAGTTGTTTTTTGGGATCTATTTTATGGATTGACTCTTGTCATGCAGCCAGTCACATCTTAAGATCCCAAGACGAATAAATGTGGCTTTGTTCAGGTATAGCAGTGTACCATGGCTTAGTTCAACAAGGCCATGCTTGTGAGAGCTGCAGGCTTGCACTTGTTCTCTTGGACAAGTAGAGGAGGTTTTAAAGCTTTGACTTTCACTTTCACTTTTCATGACCCACAATTCCGTGTTAAATGTGAATTTAGAATGAATGAATAGAATCCTTTATTGGCATATAAAACACACAAACAAATCTTCAACTATATACAATTGGTCAATTGGTCAGCCAGGTAGAATGTGAATTTAGAACTGAGGTTTCTTCCAACTATAGATAAAACAAACTGGGATCAAACCATGCTTTGATATGCTGGTTTAACAATTGCCTTTAGTTAGAACAAGTTTCCCAAGTTTGTATATGGCAGAACTCAGTTTATTTTAAAGAGGAAGTTCTTCTCTTTTTCTCTGTGGTGGGGGACACACACAGATGGACAGACAGCGTATGAACCTACAGCTCTCAGAGACTCCTTTTTTGTGCTAAGTCATGGTTCTGTGTGGCATCTGAACTGGGCCTATATGTTTATTATTCTACCTTATTCTTAGCTACCATGGGCCAGTTTGAATAAAAGTGTATTCCACTTCTGGAATTGGCTGAGTTTTGGCAATTCTTCAGGGAAAAGAATTGCAAGGTACAGGGGCAGCTGTCAAAATTTCCCTCTACACAGGCTTAACTTGGCACATCAACTGGGAATGCACTTATTCTATTGTCTTAAAATCTTATGGCCAGAAATGTTCTTAATCATACCAAGGTGGTCATTTGAAAAGGGCTCCAGGCAGAGCTTTACCGCCCTCAAAGATTTAGTTATGGGTCCATCTGTAGTTCACAGTTTGCACTTAATGTATTTTTGCAGTACCATTTCTAAATTGGCTTCACATTCTGAGCCACATTTGTGTTTGATTTTGGGGGTAGGGTGAGATATGTTGCTTGCTTAGACTCTGGATCACAATTAATTCTGGTTCTTTTATGCAGTGCATTGTAAAACTTTAAGCCATCTGGCAATTTCTGTTGTGACTTTTCCATACCTTTTTAAAAATATGGATAAACTCAATCTAAAGTTAGCATGATGTGTAAATTCAGAACAAGTTTTAATGAGGTAGGGTATAAATATATTTAAATACATAAGAATGCACTGCTTGAGATAAGCTTGTTAGGTTATGCCCAGCCATTGGTAGTCTTGGGTCATCAGCAGACTGACGAAGATAATGTTCATCTTTGTTTAGTTGCTGCTGTTAAGAATATTTATACAGATCCAATCTGTAACTGTGGATTCAGAACTCACGGTTTTGACTAACCATGGGTTGCAAACCCGCAGCTGGATCCACTAATGACTGGAACCTCATTCTGGTTATGTCTGAGAGACCTTCTGAGGTCCTCGGAATGCCCTCTGGAAAGTTTTGGTTTTCACTTTTCCTCTCTTGAGTTTAGGATGGCACACAAGATTGTCCCGCACCTTCAGTTTATCTTTGTCAGCCTTTATGAGGTGGGTTAGGCTGAGGGAGAGTCACTGGTCCCAGTCACTGTGAGATTTAATATTGTGTGATACTCAGGAATTGGTTAGAGATGTCATTGTTACTGAGCCATTGGGGAACAGTGATCATGCTGCAATTAGTTTCACCATGCATGTGGGGAGAAGAGTGCCAAACAAATCTGACACAAAAGCCCTTGACTTCTGACAAGCGAACTTCCCTCAAATGAGGAGACTAGTTAGGAAGAAGTTGAAAGGGAAGGTAAAGAAGGTCCAGTCTCTCCAGAGTGCATGGAAGCTGTTTAAGACAACAGTAATAGAGGCCCTGTGGAGCCAAGTTAATGAGCCAAGTTAGAGAGGCTGTTCGGGGCAAGGAAGCTTCCTTCCATAAATGGAAGTCTTGTCCGAATAAGGAGAATAAAAAGGAACATAAACGGTGGCAAAAGAAATGTAAGAAGGAGATACAGGAGGCCAAGAAATCCTTTGAGGAATGCATGGCCAGAAATATTAAGGGGAATAATAATAGCTTCTTCAAGTATGTTAGAAACCTGCCTGAGAAGCGGTGGGCCCGCTAGATGATGAGGGAGGGAAAGGGGAGATAAAAGGAGATTTGGAGATGGCAGAGAAATTAAATGAGTTTTTTGCATCTGTCTTCATGGCAGAAGACCTCGGGCAGATGCTCCCAAATGGCCCCTCTTGACCAAGGAATTGTCAGATAGAGGTAAAAGAGAAGATGTTTCAGACCTAAGTGACAAATTAAAGATCAATAAGTCCCCAGACCCAGATGGCATCCAGCCAAGAGTTATTAAGGAACTGAAGAACAAAGTAGTCGATCCCTTGACTAAAGCATGCAACTTGTCCCTTATAATGGCCTTGGTGCCAGAGGATTGGAGGATAGCAAATGTCACACCTATCTTTAAAAAGGGAAGGAGAGGTGACTTGGGAAACTAGGTCAACCTAACATCTGTTCCAGGTAAGATGGTGAAATGCCTCATCAAAGATAGGCTCTTAAAACACATAGACTAACAATCTTTGGTGAGGGAGAATGAGCACGGCTTCTTTAAGGGTAAGTCTTGCCTCACAAACCTTTTAGAAATCTTTGAAAAGGTCAACAGGCATGTGGATGTGGGAGAACCTGTGGATATTATATGTCTGGATTTTTCAGAAGGCATTTGTTATGGTCCCTCACCAAAGGCTGCTAAGGAAGCTCTATAGACAGGGAATTAGAAAGTGGGTCCTAAACTGGTTGAGGACCAGGAAACAGAGAGTGGGTGTCAATGGGCAATTTTCACAATGGAGAGAGGTGAAAAGCAGTGTGCCCCAAGGATCTGTCCTGGGACCTGTGCTTTTCAAGGTGTTCATAACCTGGAGACAGGATTGAGCAGCGAGGAGGCCAAGTTTGCAAACGACATCAAACTTTTCTGTGTGGTGAAGACCAGAAGCAATTGTGAGAAGCTCCAGAAGGATCTCTCCAAACTGGGAGACTGGGCAGCAAAATGGCAGATGTGTTTCAATGTAAGTAAGTGTAAAATAATGCACATTGGGGCAAAAAAATCAAAACTTACATATAGGCTAATGGGTTCTAAGATGTCTGAAACGTATCAGGAGAGGGATCTTGGAGTGCCTGTGGACAGCTTGATGAAAGTGTTGTCCCAATGTGCAGTGGCGGTAAAGAGGGCTAATTCCATGTTTGGGATCATTAGGAAAGGCATTGAGAATAAGATGGGTAATATTATAATGCTGTTGTACAAATTGATGGTAAGGCCAAACCTGAGTTTTGTTTAAACTCAGTTCTGTTCCAGTTCTGGTCACCACATCTCAAAAAAGATATAGTGGAAAAGGAAAAGGTGCAGAAGCGAGTAACCAAAATGATTACTGGGCTGGGGCAGCTCCCTTATGAGGGGGTGCCCCAGCCTAGTAATGAGGCTGGGCTGAGGAAAGGCTACAGCGTTTGAGGCTCTCCAGTCTAGAAAATAGGTGCCTGAGGGGGGATATGATTGAGACATACAAAATTATGCTGCAAATAGAGAGACACAGACACTTCCCTCTCATAACACCAGAACCAGGGGACAACCTCTAAAATTGAGTATTGGGAGGGAGAGGGCAGACAAAAGAAAATCTTTACTGAGTGTGGAACTCCTTGTCAGAGGAGGTGGTGATGGCATCTCGCCTGGATGCCTTTAAGAGGGGATAGGACAAATTTCTGGAGGAAAAGTCCATCACAGGTTGCAAGCTATGATGGGTTTGTGCAACCTGCTGATTTTAGAAGTGGTATGTGTCAGAAATGCAAGATGCAGGGGAAGGCACCAGGATGCAGGTTTCTTGTTGTCTTGTGTGCTCCCTGAGGCATCTGGTGGGCCACTGTGAGTTATAGGAAGCTGAACTAGATAGGCCTTTGGCCTGATCCAGCGCAGGCTCTTCTTATGTTCTTAACAGCACATGTCTGGATATTGCATTTTGCAGTATCTGTGTTAGAAACTGCGGTCAAACAAGTTCTGCAGTTTCCCTCAACAAACCCTGGAAACGGTAGTTTGGGGTGGGATATGTACTGTTGTCTTTTCCTGCTAACAGACTGTGCTGGGGAAACAGTGCATAAATATCCATCAACAGCAGTTTACTTAGTAAATGAAAGAGAGAAGATAATGGTTCTGTACCTCATAATCACTGTCTTTAAAAAAAAAAAAAAAAAGGCAAGGAGGATGTTCACCATCTACCCTTGAATCTTCCCAGCGTTGGTAAACCTACTGTCCTACTTTTGTTCTTCAGATCACTCTGACAACAGGGTCACTGTCTTTTACAAGGAATGTTTCATGTTGCTGCTGTAATTCAGAATATACAGTATTTAGATAATTTTTTTGAGATTTGTTTCAGCATTTCTACTATGAGGAAACTCAAGATGAAAATGTTATTGTTTGGGGAATAGTGATTGCTTTATAGATGTGACTTTAGTCAGTGTGTAATGCAGTAGAGCTACATTTTTTTTTAGATTGTGAGCCCTTTTGGGACAGGGAGCCATTTAGATATTTGATTTTTCTCTGTAAACCGCTTTGTGAACTTTTAGTTGAAAAGCGGTATATAAATACTGTTAATAATAATAATAATCTGAGCATTCTCCAGATGAAGTTCTCTCCTCTTCAGTCTTCTGCATTTCAACAATTCTGTATTGTCTGCTACTTTTGTGTGTTGGGGCCAAACACATATTGGTGACGGACGTTGGATATCTGTACATCTGTGAGCCTGATTAACTTCTGAGCCTTCAGCTTGACTATTTATAGAAAGTGTGGCTTCTCTGCTTCTATTCCTGGAATTATTTGGAACTTGTTCCAGGGGGTAGTGGAGGAGGAGAGCAGTTTAGAAAAGGGTGTAGGGAGAGAACATGCACACATGTTTATGTCTGTTACCTGGCAGTAGTGGGCAGCTTACTGGCCTTGGTCTTAAAAATGCATTCTTAGTCGTAGGATTTGTAACCTCTTGAGACTTGGGCTTTACTGTCATTCAGGATAGAATCCTTAGTACTTCACATGAAATCAAGCATGGGCTGGGGGATATGGGCTTAGCCTTGGAGTCATTATGAGCCCCATCAAGAGCTCATCTGGGTGACCTCGCACAAATCATTTGCTGTTTCATAGTTAGTTCTTCAAAGGAAAAATTGGCATTTGAATTCTTGTGATGTGGAAAAGGTGCAAAAGAGAGCAACCAAAATGATTACTAGGCTGGGGCACCTTCCCAATGAGGAAAGGCTACAGTGTTTGGGTCTCTACAGTCTAGAAAAGAGTCGCCTGAGGGGGGGCATGATTGTGAAATACAAAATCATGCAGGGGATGGACAGAGTGGATAGGGAGATGCTCTTTACACTCTCACATAATACCAGAACCAGGGGACATCCACTAAAATTGAGTGTTGGGAGAGTTAGGACAGACTAAAGAAAATATTGCTTTACTCAGCATGTGGTTGGTCTGTGGAACTCCTTGCCACAGGATGTGGTGATGGCATCAGGCCTGGGGATTGGACAAATTTCTGGAAGAATGATGTGTAATTTCTGGAGAAATGATTTCTGAAAGCCATGATGTTTATGTGCAACCTGATTTTAGAAATGGGTTATGTCAGAATGTCAGATGCAAGGGAGGGCACCAGAATGCAGGTCTCTTGCTGTCTTGTGTCCTCCCTGGGGCATTTGGTGGGCTACTGTGAGATACAGGAAGCTGGACTATGACCTGATCCAGTGGGGCTGTTCTTATGAATGAGACAAGGAATGTTGCTGTTAGCTTTGGTTCACTGGGATGGGGGCATTGAGTTTTTTTTATTCATGCCATCATGAGTAAATAACTTTGGTTTAGATTAGAAAATTCCCCATTCTTGCATTTTTGTTCTTCAGTCAGATCCTAAACTTGATTCACATATAATGTCACTTCACTTTGTGTACTTCGGTTCCCTGATTTCCTGTTTATGATACATCTGAATAGACAGGCTTTACTTTGTACTAAACAAGGAGTCATGGAGCAAGGAGCACACTGACCCTAATTCACTCACGTAGTGCCAAACTGTGGTAAGCAAACCTGTTTCGTATTCCTTATGAACCAAGTCATAGTCCTGTCACAATTCTAAAATAATTGTAAGTTTAACATTCTGTTGACAGACAGGGCCATCTGTGTGGATTATTACACTGATAATGCAGGTCATTATGTGCCAGAAACATAGTAGTAGTACTCTGCCCAGAAGCGTGTACTAGCTGATCTGGACAAGTGATCCAAGCCAAATGCATGAAGGGGGCTGTGGGTAATGATTCTGCAAACCCTTCCCCATTTCTTGGAACTTTAGCCCTTTCATTTTCATGGGCTTCCTCAGAAGCTTTACAGTGGTTCCTGAATTATATGATGATGCATAATAGTGGACTAACTTTCTTGAATGCCTGTTTGCCACTTAGCATGGCCACAGGAGAGCGTTGGGTATGCTCTTTATCGTGCTCAGAGCTGCATTCTTCTGTAGCGTGCAGGTGGCAGTTAGCAAGAGCTCCCTGGCAGATGAGTCAGTGTGGAAAGGGTTTCCAGGAGATAAATATTGAATCCCATTACCTTAACCCGTCTAACCTGACAAAAAAGTTCAACTCTGTAAATGGAAACCTGAGTAAAACTTGATAACTGAATCTTTACAGTGGAAAACTTGTGCTTGAGGGTGGAGGACCAGAGCGATATTAAGCTTAATGGGTGGCTGGAAGCAGTTGTCTTGTAGGCCCTGTGAAAAGTAATTTTCAGCTGCACTCTACAAAAGGCTTACAAGTTGTGCTGTTGACTTATGTAGCACTTGAGGATCAAGGAAAAAATTTAAAACAAACTCCACTTGCACCTTATTAGTCCATTGCCTGTTCAATGCAGGTATTGTTGGGTTAATTACTACTTTTCTTGTTGAGTTTCCTAAAGCTTTAATGGGCTGTCATTAAATGAATGTTTTTATAAGGCAATGACTGGTGCAGGAATGCTTTCCATGCATATTTCAAATAACTGAATTGGTCTACTAGGGCAGCTGGCAGAATCATTACCCGTAACCCCCTTTTTGCAACACTTTTAATGTTTGGTCCCCAGTGTAGGTATTGTCTGTGGGGGGGAGACACTGACACAGGAGGGTAACTGGCAAAAATGGATTAACTCTGCTTTTTAGATTTTCCAGGCCTAGCTTCATTTTCTCCTCCTACAACTTGCTATCTGTGTGGCTGTTTTTTTTTCCCTTCCAGTGGGTTGTGAGAAAACAGTTCCCTGCTCTTCCCTGGAGCTGGTTGGCTGTTGATTTGCATGTTAACATAGTCTGTGTGCTTGAGTAGACATAGAGTTTTAATAATAGGCTTTTGATCTCCCATCCTGGGATTAGGAACATTGCAAAACCATTTATAAACAGGCATGTGTTAGAACACATTGCTGAACTTTGACACAGCATAGTGGTATGGGACTTGCAGGCTATGTAATAGCCAGGTGCAAACGTCTTTTCTGTTCTAAATTGGAAGAAAATTAGTTCCTAATAGAACAGCATTTGCCAAGATGTGCAATACCTTGCTTCCAGCTAGCACAGACCAAGGTGTTAACAGGGAATCGTCCCGAGCTGGTTTTTCAATTCTCAGAAACATGGATCACAACTAAACCATTCCAGGAATTGTTCAAGAATCTGGTGTCTCTATGTCCCTGGAGGTGAACAGTGTGGAGTTGGAGGAGTGCATTTCTGGACTTCATCCTTGTCTAAACTGATCACTTCTCAACACTCCCTCCACCCCCAACTTACAGAAGCAGGAAAGGGTTTGAACTGCTTCAGACTGTAAATAGGAGATTGTGTCACTGAAGGCTCTCCCACAAAACTAAAATAGGCTGCCACTTAATTAAAGAATTCTTAGTTGATGCAGACATCTTCTTAAGAGGCATTCGCTTTTCCCTCTCACACAGGAGGGAATGCCTTTTTAAAGATTGTGCTTGCTATCAGTACTTCTTAGAATTCTGCTGACAGTCACTGCTTCTTAATTTAAAAGGTATACCACTGGCTGTTAGTCACGGTGGCTGTATGGGGTCTTCCTCTATTCAGTCAGTTTTTGTTATCTGATAGGGCTGTGGTTTTCAAACTCTCTGGGAGTTTAAAAGGCACATTGAGTGCTTGCAGGGGAGGGGAGAGAGGCAGCGGGGGCGAGGGGAAGGCAGCGGCACGATCCCCAGGATCACCCCCGTTGCTCAGAGGGGCTGCAGGAACTGGGATGTGCTCACCAGTCCCTGCAGCAGCGTCCTAGGGGTGCGGGGAGCCCTGCGCGAGCGTCTGCAGGGCTCTCTAGCCTGCAGAAAGTGAAAGTGGAGCCTGAAGTAGAGCATGGTTGCTCCGCTTTCACTTTTTGGAGGCTAGGGAGCCTTGCAGACGCTCGCGCAAGGCTCCCTGCACCCTCAGGACACTGCTGCAGGGACTGGTGAGTACATCCCAGTTCCTGCAGCCCCCCTGAGCGACGGGGGCTTAAACATAGAGCTTTAAGAGACTCCAGGCCGATAGGAAAGCTTTTTGAGAGAGTGAAAAATGCATGCTGGAGCTCTGCCTGCTGAACCAAGCCTCCTGTTACTGCTTGTCACGTTGCATTGCTGGTCTTGCTACCAGGCGACGGAGATCTGGAGCTCCCATGAGTGCCACTGGACACTACCTCAAGTACCACCAGTGATTCAAGTACCAATTAAGATTGCTGTCCTCAAACAAAGAAACAAAGATTTAAATCTCTAAAATTAGCATGCTTGGGAAAAGACAAGGCTGGAGGACTTCTCTGCTTGTTTAAATAGGGGAGTATTCAGTCTTTTACTCTCCTGCCTGTAGTTTGAAGTGGTACAGTCTAGAAGGAACAGTCTGGCCATGTGATGAGCAGGGCTTTTTAGATTTCTGCAACTGCATCACATTTCTGCAAGTGTACCAACAGCCCAAATGCCCAAATCTGGCTGTTGATAAATGATGCTATATCAGAACGCTAATGACAGTAAACTGGCTAGGACAAAGGTGAAGAGTATAGGTCTTGGTTAAGCAAAACTAGTGAGGAAGACGACAGAAGAGACTAAATGTAATTGTAAGGGGTAGAAAGGTTGGGACTGTGGTCCATGGCCCTGTTGGTGGTGTGTGTACATGTGAATTCATGTTTCTAGACTGAAACAATACAGGATGCATAGTCACTGATTATGTAGCTATTACATAGTGCTGTCTTCTCTTCAAGGTCAGATGTTAAGGGCACTGTACTTTGAAGACAGAGCTGGCCTTGACTAAATGATGCACAAATCATTTAGTTAACTTCTCTGTGTATGTCTCTTAACAGAGGATCTTCATCCCCTCCCCCAGCCGTCTGTCACCTTTTCACTAGTTCTTGTGTTCAAAATACATTGCCTGAATTTGTCATGGGGGCCATCCCCATGGCAACAGGCTTGTTGAACAGATTTGATTAACCTGTCAAATTTTCTGTGTATGGGTAGGTGAGCAGACTGGTGGAGAAAGGAGCTCTTATTAAAAGTAGATTTAAAAAACTTATCTCTTCAATATTGGTAACTATAAATAATGAGGCAGCGTTAGGTGCCTTCTCAATATATGTAGCCCAAGAGGCAATGTGCCAACAAAATTAGCCAGCGCAGTAACAGAATGTGGAACTAGTTGCCAGTCTATCCCTGGAATTGTTAAATTGTTGCAGATAGTGGGTGCAAAATGTGTGGAAGTGGCATTGAAGAAATTGTACAATTAGAGGGAAAGCCTAGCTGTCTGTAGGTCCCTTAATCACATCATAAATCTTAGAATAACAACTTTTAATGCAGACCCTAGGATATGTTCTTTGAAAAGAGTAAGTTCCTAACTCTTGTGGTAGGAGACAAAATCAGATATGTAGGTTGCTTTTTGGGGACCAGTTTATAAGACCAGGTTGATCTGGTGGCAGTGGCATGATGAAGCCACTCCAGTCGATAGTAGTTTGTGATGTGACAGATGTTGTGAATGCCCAGACGTTTCTCAGGTACACAGAGAAGTTGGCTGTGCTCTGTATCCTGGATCAGTCCTTAACTTGAAATAGCTTGAGCAGTGATTTGCACACTCATGATATGCATCTCACTCAATAGCAGTGTGTATTGAGGCGTGGCTTCAAGAAACCTAATAATACACTTGTGTGGAACACCAGAGTATTCTAAATTGATTTCAGATAGAAGTATTTTTACTCCAGGTAGTAGAGAGGGCTTGATTTTGATTGTTGTGGTTGAGTATTATTTTTGTAAGTCCTAAACACACACACAGAGTATTAAGAGAAAAGTGGACTGAGTAAAACAGTATTTGCTTGATGTAAGTAAGTTGTAGTATAGAAAAGTCTCTCAAAGTGCTATTCTCTGTGCCACGGTAAAATTCCTTCATCCATCTTTTCTCTTTGCTTTCTTGTACCAGAAAGTAAAATGCTAGACCAAGCAATGGAATAGTGCACACTAAAGCCTTCTCCCTTTATGTGTTTTGCTTTTGGCTAGCATGTTCTAATACGTTGCATTTCTCTATCAAATCTCTCTAATGAGGTTCCTCAATGGCTCTCAGTGCAAGGGAGTGTACAGCAAGAGGATGTAGAGTAAGGCAGCCCCCTATTTTTCAGAGAGTACTTCGTTTCTTGGGAGCTCCTTTACTCTTATCTGAAGCTGGAAATCTTTTCCCCCCACCCTGTTCTCATTTTCTGGATTCAAGATAGAAAAATCTGCCCTCTCACCCAGGGTTAGCAGTGTACATATTCAGCTGTGGGAGAGAGTGTGCTGCAGTTGGGTGCATCAGATGAAGAAAGGCAATTCATGTGCAGGAGCACCTGCACTTGCAAGGACACAAGGTGGAACACCAGCATATACCCTTTTTCTCATGTGTCATTTTTGTCTCTTTTGTTTGAATGGACATTGAAAGAACTTAGTTCCTTGAGTAGGTACACAGAGAATGGCTTCACTTGTGGATTTTTACATAACTGCCTCATCTGTTTCACGTGGTGAATTGTCTTTATGAATCCTGACCTGGCATCTGATATGTACTATATAAGGAAAATGTTGGAACTTTCTGAGCCTGTGTGAGGTTGGGTTCACAAAATGATCACTGTATGAAATGCATGTGGTACATTTTTGCCATGGTTCAGCTTTCTGAAAGCAAGCTAGTAAGAATAATACAAACTGGTCCTGCTGGAGGAAATGATCAAAATAATGATACAACCAGGTACAGGTGCCTATGTAAGTATATGTGGTACCCAGTCAGGCAACCCTCAATGCTGCATGGAAAAGCCACTTTTTAAGTTGAGGTGCATTGCAAAAGTACTATTTAAAATAACAAGGGAGCCTGCTGTTCAAGGGCAAAAATCCCCCAGGAGTCAGCTAAAGTAACTCTTTGACATTTGACCTGGTCTTTCTCTAAGAGAGATCTTGTTGTTTGGGGGCAACTCTGCACAAAGGCTTTTAGATTCTAGCCACCTGTTCTGCGAAGCAGTGTCTGGTTTAGCATGTGAACATAAACAGTGCTCCTTTTCTGTTCATCCTATCCAGTCAGCTTAGTTAAGGATGGTTTCCAAGATAAACAGTGGGGTTTTTATTCTCTTTGCAGATTTTCTATTTTGTACATACATTGTTTTGTATATACGGCATATGATGACTTCGGTGGGCAGTGAACGTACCCGGGGCACTCGAGATAAAGGGCAGATTTCGGCCACACAGCCAGCACAACCACAGAAACCAGTAGTACAGGTAAGAATCCAGGATCAGTGGGTTCATATACATGTTTTGCAAGAATGAATTAAAGCCATGTAGCTATGTGAAGCAACTACCCTGTAACTTCTTACTGGGTTTGTGTGCATGATAGTATACTGATGTTTGTACACTGCATGCTCAACAGGGAGCAGCAGCCCAATGGAAGCTCCCTGATTAGCGTGTTTGACACCTAAAAAACATCTGATGTGTGAAATGGTCCCAAGTCACCAAGTAATGCATTGACATTCTTATTTTGACATTCAGATGGCACCAAGAGTCTGGATAGACTTGAGGATTATAAAGTACTACAACTTGTGTTTATAATCTCTTTCTGAGCATGTTAGAAAACAATTTTTAAAATGTTTTTTAAACCTGTCTCTGAGGGGTGGTCACTGACCAGCTTGATGTGAAGGGGTAGCGGGGTATGATACCTTCCTGTTACCCAAATGTGGTCATTAAGACCTGTCTGTGAGCAACACCCACCCACAGAGTCATGTTAATGTTTAATAAAAAGGATTGGTCTATTGATCTAGCTCAGGGGTACCCAAACCCCGGCCCTGGGGCCACATGCGACCCTTGAGGCCTCTCACTGTGGCCCTCAGGGAGCCCCCAGTCTCCCATATGAAAAGTCTTAGCCCCGTGGAACCACTGAGAAGGGGAATTAATAGGTAAGACCAAATTTCCCCAATCCGGAACTTTTTATCTTAGTCATGACCTGAACATACATTTTCCCAGCCTGCGAGAGGTTAGTTGATTTCACCCATTACTACACTTTTTCTTTTGGACACCTTCTTTATTTCTTTCTCTAAGACTAAGTCAAGATCACCTGGAGCATTTGGTCAGGAAGGTGACAACATGACTCTGGTACTAAATGACTATTTGGGCCCAGTGATACCACCCACAGTGATTCTATGTAGGAGACAAGCCCCAAAGAGTGTCTTTTTACTTGGTAGCCATAAAGCATTGGGACTAGATGGATCTGTCTAGGAGTTGATGCTACTACTGAAAAGGTCCCTTTTGTAGCAGTCAGCCACAGAGCTTTGGACAGCAGGGACTACAGAGAGCTGACCTCAGAATTTGGATGGAGCACTTAAGGGATTAACTACAGGAAAAGACACAGGTTCCTGGTTCCCAAGCTGCATAGGATTTTAAATCAGTACCTTGAATTTTGCTCAGAAATGAGCAGGCAGTCATTGCTGGCTAATCAAAATTAACAACATGGTGGTGGTATTTTACTCTAGTTGAGGCTTTTAGGTGCTTTACAAGTTCAGCCCCATTTGTAACTGATGCTGAAGTTCAGCCTGGAGGTTACTTAAGCATGAATCACCACAACCAGTTCTGACTTTCTCAGGAAGGGACATACCTGTTCATGCTCCCCTGGTGTGAGCGAAAAGACATAGACATAGAAAAGGGAATTTTCCTAGTGACAATTTGACCCTTCATGCACTTATAGACAAATTAAAATGAATCCAGTTTTGTCAATCTCAGTCTAAGGACTTTCTGACTTCTGCTTAATTTCTAATGTGCTGTTTAAAACTTCTTGTCGTCCACTTCCCATTCCTAGAGATTAGTGTCTCAGTGTAGACCTGTGGATGATCATGCCACAAACCTAAACAATAGGCTCTTTAGAAGCAGAGTACAGAGACCTCACTTAAAAGCACGCAAAAGTTTTTTTTTCTTCAACAGGATTCTAGATGCTATGTTAAATGCTGCATAGTCCAAAGAATAAACTAGCTAGGCTTTCATACTTGCACAAGCTTGAGCAACCATCTGGTCAGGGCAGTCAGCTTAGGTGTTAGAGAAAACAGGAGAATAGCATTTGCGATCGGCTGCTTTCTGATGTGTCCTGTTGATCATCGTTGGTGTAATGAAGATTCCCTTTAACTTTATATAGTCTCTTTACTATAACCCTAGAGCTGTTGATTTCTTCCTCTGCCTAGTAGCAGCATATGAAGGGGCCAAAGTGGTGATGGTATGGATGGATATAATTCTGAAAAGTCTGCCTGGGACAGACCAACAATGACACCTTGCTGATCCTTCCCCTTTCGATGTGGTATGACATGGCATCCTTCCTGCATGGCAGAGTTCTCAGTCAGAGATCCCAAAATGTATTTATTAGCCTGTTACAGCTTTGCTCTTCAGGTCATGTCAGATAGGGTGCAAGTTAGTACAAGGTCTTCTGCAAAACTTTAGTTCTCTCTTATAGTCATCATTTGCCATAGTTCTGTCTTTTAAGCCTTACCATGTGGAGCTGAATACAATTATCCAAGCTGAATACATATCCAATTACAAGCAAAAATCCACTCATCCATTCATTACAACAATATAACAACAACAACAACAACAACAACATGGCATAAATGACAATTATAAATGGTTAGCACAAGTGAGTGTATTCTTCAGTTAAGAACATAAGAGCCCTGCTGGATCAGGCCAAGGGCCTATCTAGTCCAGCTTCCTGTATCTCACAGTGGTCCACCAAATGCTTCAGGGAACACACAAGACAACAGACATAGCCCACGTCCTGGTGCCCTCCCTTACCGTCTAGTGGGCCAACTGCTTATTTAGCAGGGTTCCTGCTTCTAACATATTTGAAGAAGCTTTTATTATTCCCATTAATATTTCTGGCCATGCGTTCCGAAAAGTCTTTCTTGGTTTCCCATATCACCTTGCTACTTTTCTTTTGCCTGAGTTTATGTTCTTCTTTATTCTCCTCATTCGGGCAAGACTTCCATTTATGGAAGGAAGCTTCCTTGCCCTGAACAGCCTCTCTAACTTGGCTTGATAGCCATGCTGGTATCCTCCTAGATTTAATCGAACCCTTCCTCCTTTGCAGTACACACTTACACTGGACCTCTAGCTTTAAACAGCTTTCACGCACTCTGGAGAGATTGGACCCTTTTAACTTTCCCTTTCAACTTCTTCCTAACTAGCTTCCTCATTTGAGGGAAGTCCACCCATTGGAAGGGTTTTTGTGTCAGATTTGTTTGGTGCTCTTCCCCTGACATGCATAAGAACAGCCCCACTGGATCAGGCCATAGGCCCATCTAGTCCAGCTTCCTGTATCTCACAGCGGCCCACCAAATGCCCCAGGGAGCACACAAGACAGCAAGAGACCTGCATCCTGGTGCCCTCCCTTGCATTGGCATTCTGACATAGCCCATTTCTAAAATCAGGAGGTTGCACATTCGCATCATGGCTTGTAACCCGTAATGGATTTTTCCTCCAGAAACTTGTCCAATCCCCTTTTAAAGGCGTCCAGGTCAGTAACCATCACCACATCCTGTGGCAAGGAGTTCCACAGACCAACCACATGCTGAGTAAAGAAATATTTTCTTTTGTCTGTTCTAACTCTCCCAACACTCAATTTTAGTGGATGTCCCCTGGTTTCTGGTGTTATGTGAGAGTGTGAAACTAATTGTAGCATGGTCACTGTTCCCCAATGGCTCAGTAACAATCGCATCTCTAACACTAATTGTATTATTAGTGTAACACTAACCCTACTAGTGTAGTTGTAACACTAATCACTGTTGCTAAAAGCACCTTCAACTTATGGAGTATCACAAGCTGTGAATTAATTCCTCCTGAGGAGTGCAACCTTGTCCAGAACAGCCTGAACACAAGCACTCCATATGGTTTTTTAATTTGATTTTTGAATTTATGTTCATACTTTTCAGGCAACAGCAGAACAAATTCGACTTGCCCAGATGATCTATGATAAGAATGATGCAGATTTTGAGGATAAAGTGAAACAGGTAAATGTCTTGGCCTGTCCCATTTGGGAAAGAGAGTTTGATTTCATATGCAGGACAGGTGAAAACAACAGAACTGAATAGAATGAAATCTCACCCTCTTCTCCTTGAAACCGTTTTCAGGCCTGCTCACTTGCTAAAACCTGTTTTCTAAAGCACCTTGAAACTTTATTTATTTATTTAGCGTATGGCAACCTTGAAACTTATCTGTAACCATGGGAATTAGAATCTATAAAACAAAAGAAAAAATTGGCAATTTTGGAAATTCTTATTATTATTAACAGTATTTATATACCATTTTTCAACTAAAAGTTCACAAAGTGGTTTACAGAGAAAAATGAAATAACTAATGGCTCCCTTTCCCAAAAGGGCTCACAATCTAAAAAGTTGCAAGAGAACACCAGCAGAAAGCCACTAGAACAGACACTGCTGGGGTGAGGTGGGCCAATTGCTCTGCCCCTGCTAAAAAGAGGAGCACCCCCTTGAAAAAGTGCCTCTTACCCAGTTAGCAGGGGAAAATCCAAACACTGTGTTTGATTTTGTAAAAGGGTCCCTAACATATGTGTAGCTGTGGTCCCAATTGTTTTGATTGCTTGTTTATTTTTCAAGTCTTATTGGGACTGAGTTGAAGCCAATCATTGTACTGTAAGAACGTAAGCCCTGCTGAATCAGACCAAAGGCGCCTCTAGTCCAGCTTCCTGTATTTCACAGTGGTCTACCAGATGCCTTAGGGAGCACACAAGACACCTGCATCCTAGAGCCAGTATCTCATCTGGCAGTCTGAGGTAACCTACCTCTAAAATCAGGAGGTTGCACATACCCATCATGGCTTGTAACCTGTGATGGAGTTTTCCTCCAGAAATTAGTCCAATTCCCTGTTAAAGGAGTGTAGGCCAGCTGCTATCACTACATCTTGTGGTAAGGAGTTCCACAGACTAATTGCACACAGGGTAAAGAAGTATTTTCTTTTGTCTAACTCTCCCAACACTCAGTTTTAGTGGCTTGTTCCCTGGTTCTGATGTGTTGTGGTTCTGGTGTTGTCTCTACTGTCCTTGCTTAGCTCTGATTTTAGAGAGTGATGTGCTTGTGTCTGGTCTCTTTGCTGTCATATTTATTTGAGTTTGAATGTATTCAGGTCCTGCACACAACTCTGGTTGCATCTAAAAGATCTGAGACATGGGGAGGCCACATGTAGCTTATAGTGCCTCGGAAATCCTTCTGAAACACACTTCTGGTATAGCGAAAAACCAGAAGTCCCTTTCAGAAAACTCTGGTAAGCCTTTTGTAGTGTGGGGAAGCAGCTTGTGATCTCCCCACATATCACAAAATGTGCCAGAGCCTTCTGAGATGCACTTCTGGTTTAGCGTATCTTGCATGTAACAGCAGTATCCTTGTTTAATGAACTATTTAGTTGTGTTTTGTATTGCTATACACCCTGAATCTCTGGGATGTTCTAGAAATGATTTTTGAAGCTGTGTATTTTCAAGTTCATTTTCTCTGTTCTTGCCTAGACTTGTCATGGTTGATTTTAGGACTTTTTAATGTACCCTCCTGGTGTGTGTGTACATTAAAAAAAAATTTCCCCTTGTTTTTTCTAGCTTATGGAAGTGACTGGGAAGAATCAGGATGACTGCATCGTGGCTCTACATGACTGCAATGGGGATGTGAACAGAGCTATCAATATCTTACTGGAGGGAAATTCAGATACAGTAAGCACTAATTTAGGACTAGCACTAGCTTAATGCTTTTTTTAAATGTAAAAGTTGACTTTGAGCCCATGTGATCTTCTCACCTTTTGTGGGAGAACTTGATTGTTGCCAAGGCTGGAAAAATTCATCAGGATCTTTTGATAGCTGAAAACATTTAAGACTCCCTGGTGCTCAGATTCCCCCTCTACTCCCAGCCCTGTCGGTTAACATTCATTCTGTAAATGGCAGGAAATTAAGGGCCCAATTGTTTCCAACTTTCCAGCTCCGGTGTAGCCAAAATGCACTCCTGTGGTAAAGGAACACATGTTCCCATACCTTGAGAAGGCCCCAGTGATTGCCCCTCTACTGCAGGATGCAGCACACACCCCACTAGCACAACTGCACCAGCACTGGAAAATTGGATAGGATTGGGCTCTAAATTGTTCCTTAGTTCAGAGTTCCCAAATTGTGGGTTCATGACCCCCAGTGGGTCCCAACCCAGTTTTTGGTGGGTCATGAAACTGCAGTTAGCTTAGACTATGACTAGACAATTAGACTACATGCATCAAAGTTAAACAATCTGCTGCTTGGGGGGAACCCTATGGCCAAATAACCTTTACAGCCACTGAGGCTTGAGTGAGTGGAAAGCTTTTCTTTTAGGTCCTGATACCAGAAAGTTTGAAAACCACTGCCTTAGTTGATTATTTCTTCCTTACAAAAGAGATGCCCTTCAACTTTGAGTGCAACTTGTATGTAGCAGCATTTGCTTTTTGCAGAAGTGTATTTTCCTCTTTAGTTTCTTGAAGGTCAAGTGCTAAACCTAATCCAGGGAAATTCTGTGTAGAGTTCTCCTCCTGATCTGCTACCAACATTGTTGTATAATACAATTTCCTTTGAACAAATTTAAGGTTCTCCCTAGCTTGGGGAGCTTGTATCTCAGCTTTTATACAAGTGAGGATTGGATGAACTGCAGGTCTGTCTGCCCTGGTGAAATAAGAGTGCTTACCTGATTGATGGCAGTTTGGCAGCTACTCCAAAGTTATCTGTGTCTGCTTAAGGATGGACACTCTTTAATTCTTGATATCTGCTAGCTTGATTCTGTAGTTTGAGAATCTTTGCAAATATTCAGTTAGGGTACTTTGTAAGTTAATTTGATTGCTGTGGTGCAGGTCTGAAAATGTAATTCATTTTTTAAGTCAATAAGTAACCTACTTAATACCTCAAGAAAGCTGAATTTTGTGACCTGCATACATGATGCATATTTGAATAATTTTTCTGTCACAGTTCAACTCCTTTATTGGCTTGTTTAATTCAGATTTTACTTATCCAGGAGGGGATGGGGCAAGGAATTGTGCAGGAGACCCAAGTCTCACCCCCAGTCTTATGAAGCTACATCTGATTCCTGAGACAGCAGCGTACCTTTGGCTAGGAACTTGCTACTTTTTAAAATCATTAAATGAAAGCTGAGATTGTGGGAAATTTAATTCTCTGTCCATTAGTTGTGTATTGTTCTGTTCTTCCTTGCTGCATAGAAATATGTGCTTGCCAAAGTCATGCTTACCTTAGCTTATCTTTGCCAACCATAAGGGCTAGGAACTTTCTGCTTTTTAAAATGATTAAATGAAAGCTGAGATTATGGGAAACTTAATCTTATGCCCTTTAGTTGGGTATTGTTCGTTTTTCCTCGCAGTATAGCTACAGCATACACTCAGCCCTTCTTCTGACTATTGTGGTCCAATGTGTATGGAGCAAGAATTGGCAGCCTTCAAACTTATTAGGATAGTAAAAATCCAGCACCATCTGAGTCAGTGCTTCCCAAATGTTTCATTGCCAGGACCAACCTTTAAAAATGACAATCTTTTGCAACCCACTAAAAGATATATAGAAGGAAATAGTTTTTATTAATAAATTATTTTTATTTGTTAATAAATTTATTAATTATTAATGGATAATATGGGTCCTGTGCTAAAACTGAAAAAAATGTGACATTTTAATTTTGGGGGTTTGAAGATTACCACTGGTTAGGTTTCCAGCTAATGATTTTCTTCTGCAAACTGGGCAAGGATGCTTGAAATTTTTTTTTAAATATTCCCAAAACTTTTCACGACACACCAAAAGTCTGCTGTTGGGTCCTGATCCACAGTTTGGGAAACACTTGTCCTGCATGACTGGGATGCCTTCTTTTGCTTACTATTTGCATTCCAAATTAGGGGAGGAAGGATATGTAGAGAGAGGGATTCTCTGGTTCTCATGGTCTCTTGTGAAGTCTTGCCAGTAGAATGAAACTGGAGACTGCCCAGACTGGAACTGTCTAAACTTATTCAAAACATTTCTGTTCTGTGCTCTTAGGCCTTAGAGTCTCAGAGCAGGTAATGGTACTCCTTTAAAATACAGCAATAATGCACAAAAATGTAGTATAAAACCAAAGCAGGAAACGTTTATTTAAAAAGATTTGTATCATGACTTTTCCTAAAATCTCAAGGCTGCCAACAAAATTCATGACAAATATAGAATAAAAGTTCAAAGAATGCTAAAATTCAAAACAATGAACCAGTAAAATATTTTATTTTTAAAAAGGTTATACCATGCCCCAGACAGCTTACAAAATGCGATAACCACACAAATCAATAAAAGTATGAAAAAGGACAAAAATAGAACATACAGGTGGTTCGTCATTTTTTACGGGGGTTCCATTCCCAGAATCCTTGTGGATGCTGAAAACCATGAATAACGATATCCATGATTCAGGGCACCTTTACCTCTTCAAAAGCGAATGGAGCTGTGCTCAGGTTGCTGCTGGAAGTGACCACCCAGGGGCATTAGAAGTCATTCTGTGCATGCACAGCTTCCCCAGCCCTCAGATCAGCCTCTGGAGGTGACCAGAGCACAGCTCTGGTTGCTTTTGGAGGCTTCAAATTGAGCCATGCTTGACTTAACGTGAGTCTGGGGACCTGTGTTGAACCAAATCTGCAGATAGAAAATCTGGGAATAAGAAGCTCAATCTACACAAAATAAAAGTAGTTAGGGCAGCAGTTCAGTTCAAACAAAATAATTAAAAAGTTTTATAGATGGTAATGTCAGGTTGGAAATTTTTGTGCAAGATGACAGCCACTGAATTCTGTTTGAATTATTTTGTGTATTCCTTCTCCATCCGAATAGACTTCGTGGGAGACAGTGGGTGGAAAGAAGAAAACTCTTGGAAAAGAGAGTTCAGAAAACAAAGAGAACAGAGAAAAGCGAGGGGACAGAGATGTGAGCCGAGGACGAGGAAGTTCCAGCAGACGAGGAAGAGGGGGAAGCTGTGGTCGAGAATGTGAGCCCTGACATCTTGCTTCTAGAAGTGTGGCTGCTTTCATTTGCCTTTGTTTGCTTAGGACTATTTGTTGAGCTTAAATTGCTCTATTTTTGTAGGAGAGTTTTGTATATTTTTGTCAGAAAGTCTCAGATATAATACAGGTCTAGCCTTGTTATACACTGATTTTTTATACACGGATTTGACTCAACACAATGGCTCCTGCAAATGAGAAGGAATATGCTTATACCTGGAGAAGGGAAGAAATGCATCCCTTAAAATCACAGTTTAAAAAACTTTTTACTGTTGCAGAGGGACAGTCATACAAGTGATTACAGGTATAACCTAAGTATCCACAGATTTTTCTATCCCAAAGGTGATGAGAGGGGCTCTTTAAATTAAAGGAAAACAGTCATTTACTAATACCAGGGAGGGCAGCCGGGGGCTGACAATCCATCAATCTCTCTCTGCAGGTTTCACTCCTCCCTTCCCCCTGAGCACAATTATGATCTTCTCCATTCTTTCCCCCTTGCTGGGGCTCCTGGTGAAGGGAGGGATTGCTGCCTCCTAGTGAAGCCTAAGCTCCTGGAGAGAGACTGATTGACTCTGTGTGCATTACAAAGGTCAGCAAGGCTGTTTTTAAATCACGAAAGAAACTTTGTTTTTTTTAATTGATTTGCTGGAACCCTAGAGAATGATGAGACTCAACCTGTACTGTGCACAGAGTATTTTTTATTTGGCAAGTTTGTTGTGGGGGAACTTGAAACTGGCTTGGTTTCAAGGTGTCTTATTCCCTTTTAAGCAAAAACAAGAATATTTTGCCCATTATGTATATGTGAAAAGGGAGACTAAACATTATCAGAGTTGTAACAAAAGCAATGAAAGGAATTTTATTTTCAAGATGGCAGCTTATGCCAAGGCTTAGATGCAGCACTATTAGCTCTGTAGGCATCTCAGTGATGTGAAGTTTAAATCAAAAAAGAGAACAACAATTTCAAGTCATCCTTGTGCCTTCTCAGAACCTCTCATCCTTTTCACTATTGCTGCATGATTTTGCCTCACAGCTGGAAAATGTCTGAATGGGGGGAAGGAACAGATGGGCAAGGTAATAAAACTGTTTTCATTAATAGTTTAAGATTCAAATATCTTTCTTTGTGTGTGTCTCTGCCTGTGTCTAGTTAGAGCAGAGGAGAATGGAGTGGACAGCAGCCAAGGGGATAGGCCTTCTGACCGTGGGAAGCGTGGCAGAGGGAGAGGTAAGGTGAACTTAGAGAGAGAGAGATTCTGTTTGTCTGTAATGCTTGGGGCTACTTACAGTTACACTGCACAGTGTTTTAAATTAGGGCATGCTAAGATTTTTTTCTAAGACTTTCATTAAATAAAATCCTTTGCAACAATTCTGGGAGAGATCTGGAGAGGCAGGAGACACAAACTCCCAACCAGTATGGCGTAAGTGAGTCAGACTAGAAGTGGAAAAAACTCCCCCCCCCTTCCAACCAATGATCTTGGATTAGGTTTTCACTCTTGGTCTAGCCTCCCTCAGGGTTGTTTCAAGGATAATGTGGTGATGGAGAGAACTGTATGTGCCTCCTTGAGCTCCTTTGAGGATGGGCAGGATAACAATAAAATGAGGTAAATTAATAAAGTCATGTAGGGACAGTAGATAGTTCCTGATGTTTGTTCTTGTTCAGGTGCACGTGGACTGAAGAGCTTATGGAGGAACTGAAACAGTGCAGGGGAAAGGGTGCTTTTCTCTGGAAGCCCATGCTGTTGAGCTTAAGCATGCTACACAGCCTGCTTAAGAATGTTCTGATAAGTTACTGTAAATCTGCACTTTCCCATGTTGATGGTGCGAAATCACCCTAAAATAGCAGCAGTTAAAGGGAGTCTGTTTTCAGAGTTGCCATTCAGTTTTATAGATAAAGCATATTCTCTCCCTTTAAGAAGTGAAATATATTGTGAAAGCTCTTCTTGTCTAATGGGAGCCTAGTTAATTCATTTGTCTTCAAGACTTAGTTACTTGTGTGTGTGTTTTTGTGTTTAGTTCCTAAAACCATTGGCATAAGACGTATTTTGGATCAGCTTTGTCGGACCCAGTATGGATGTTCCTGGCTTTCCTGGCCTCTAGGAGTAATCATGGACTTTGTGTCAGACATGTTGACTTGCACTCCCTTTACATAGTTTCAGACTAGGGCAATTGTGAAACTGGCTTATATGGAATAATTTCCTAGCAATCTTTGTTTAAAAGACAATTGTTTGATTTAAAAAGCAAGTTGTTCTGCTGGTGGCCCGTGTATGGACACTGAAGAAGGTTGCAACGGGAAGAAGCTGTGCAGGGGTTAAAAACCAATAAAAACTTGGTAGTGATAAGAGTTGTGAATCTGGAACAGTGTTTTGGAGTGAGGGAGGGGAAGGGGGAAATAAGACCTCCTATCCTTTCCTACCTGTCATCCCATTCTGTAGGCTTCCCTCTTTGTAGCTGACTGGGAGCTCCACTATTGGGACAAGGACCTGGGAAAAGTATATAATTGCCTAGCAACAGTACTTTAAGACTTAAGCAAGCAATGAGAGTATTGCTGCTGGGGTGTATGTTATGCATAGGTTAAAATCTAGACCCAGGTCTGAACCAATTTGGGAATTGCATAGTTTCTCTGCAGCTGTAAGAAAGGAGGCAGTTGGTTGGGTAGAAAGGAATGTGTTATCTGTCCTTTGATTGCCAGGGAGGATAGGTAGCTAATCGGAAGAGAGTGTGCTCTTAGCAAGTGAAGATTTGCTCCAGCTGTGTGATTCCAGTATGGGAGGGGTAAGAACAGGAGCATTAAGAACCAGCCTCTTCAAGAAGTTTCCAGCCATTAAGCAATCTGGTTGGCTTGTTCAGAAGTCATTTTAAAGGGATAAAAGAGGACCCCAAGTGGTGTGGTGTGAGTTTCCCTTGGGCAGAGAGTCTTGGGACCACCAAGACTTTAATCTCAAATTGATTTTCAGCCTAGTACAACATCTTAAATGCATCTCCTGTTTTGAAAATACAAATGTGTTCCTGATTTCTTCTGTGTGCATTTTGGGTTATTATTGGAGATGAAACTGAATTTACTCTAGAATTGGTAGGAATTGGCGATATTAGACAAAGGAGTCTAATGGCCTAAGCAGCCTCAGGTGTACATTGAATCATCTCATGCCTTTCTGACACAAAGTGCAGATTGTTAGGGTTTATCCAGCATATTCCCTTCTTCCTTTTCAACCCTGTGTGTGTGTGAGTGAGACTTATTCTGGGATGGTCCTAAATAAAGTATTGCATTATCTGGTTTTGGATTGAGGCATTTAAAGTATTGGCATGGTTTATCGATGGAAACAACAGTGTAATGTCATGCCATTTGCTGGCCTGTTCTCAGCTGTCCTTCTATTCTGAAGCTATCCACAGCCATCCTGCTGTGGCCTTTCTGTATCCACAGTGGCCATTCCTGACCTGTCGGTCTGAGGCCTTGTACCCCCCCTTAGGAAATAGTTAACCTTACTGGTCTTGGTTGTGCTCCTCTAGTGGACATCTAGCAGCAATTTAATATATACAGATAGTTGCATGTGTTCGCTACATTTATCAAAAGAAAAGGGATAAAACACTCTAGGTAACAACACATAAACACCTCCTTATATTGAAAACTTACCAATGAATGCACATGTTGACATGATTCCAGCTTCTAACCCAAAACACTCCACATAATCTGATGTCTCTAGAAAAGACCTTCAATACAACCACATTAGCAAATTCCATAAATTAAGGATGTCCTGTTTGAAGAAATACGTTGTCTGTCTCGGATCTCCTGGCAATCAGTTTCACAGGATTATTCCTGGTTCTAGTGGTGAGAGAAAGAGACATTCTTTTCTGCACAGTTCCTCAATGCAGCATATGAGTGAATTGGAGGAGCTGCTGATGCTGAAAGTGGAAAATTTAGGGGAATAATTGTAGTCTTTGCATAGGATGTGCTGCTAGACGGACACAACAAAATTTATCTCAGTTGAATGTGTGGTTTCTATTGGACCAGGTACACTCAACCTTGAATATTCAGATCTTTGTAACTTTACGTTGAGACTGTTATGGACTCATATTGGTTTGATATGATGTTAATTTGCTTTCCTCCTTGATACTTGTAAAGAGTAGGAGAAAAACTTGTCTTACTATAAATCATAATCTGATTTTATTTTTCTGTATACAAAGAGTTGGCTGCTTCTGAAGGAAGCAAGTCAAAGGAAGAGAGGATTTTGCTTAATCTTACTAATCCAAGCAGGTTGCTTTGTTGAACCCTCTGGGCTTAAGGTTTAGCCTGTCCATGTGATACTATTAAGCAAGACTCTTTCTTCCTATAGGATTTGGACGTGGCAGAGGAAGAGGAGCAGGGAGATTTTCAGCCCAAGGCATGGGGTAGGTTTTTACAGCATACGGAGTGAGAGATAATATAGAAACTTGGAGGACCTGCCCACACTACTGAACAGATATAGAAGGAAATTACACAGATCTCTGCAATTAATTGAAAACTGGACTAAATGCAGAGTTTGACTGTGTGTGCCCTGATACCTGGAAACTTGAAAGGTCCCTGGCTGTGAAAGACCAAATCCAAGGACATCAAAACCAGCTCTACTTCAGATACCAGGGAAACTCTTCTGAGAATTCAGTGAGAATTGCAAAAACAGAGGGTTTGATAACATCCTGTGGCTGCCTTGTTGTCTAAGGTTAGGGCAAGACCGAGATGAGTATTGGCTCTGTCAAAGATGTCCCGAAAATCATCATCTTCACTGATTATGCCTTTAGCCATCTGCTCACTAGTGCTCTCTAGCCCCTCTTAACATTTACATAGTTGCTGAAGCAGATATTAAAAATAATAGCCAAAAGATATATATCTATGCTGCGGATGCTACAAAGCAGAATTCAGGCATTTTATTTGCTGGGTATGTGTTGTCAATACCATGTGCATGTCCTCTAGGGAAATGTTGTGGACCTTTGTCAAAAAGGCGTTTCAGATTGGAGAAACAGCTTTTAAAGAGCTGCTTTTCATGCACTCTGTTTCAAGTCTTTCAATGCACCAAAGGCTTGCTCAAAGCTACACTGTAGAAAACACAGGGGGTCCCCATATGCACAGATTCAGTTATCTGTGGATCTGGTCTGCGGGCTCCTCTGGAGGGACCCTCTGGAGGGTCCTCTGAGCCCAGCAGAGCTCGTGGCATCCACAGCCTCTGCCAGGTTCAGAGTGAACCCTAGAGCTCAAAATACCTGTGACGTTTTTAATGTCTTATAAGGAGACCCATACTTCCTTGTTCCAAACTTACAAGAATGCAGGATTGCCCTTATTGGATGTTGTATCCACCTTCTGAGTCATAGGTATCTTGCATTTGGACAGTTGTGGGATCTCTCAGTTCAGACTTTTTAGTGAGGAAAGCAGTGAGGGAGTTCAAGTCCACAGATCGCCTTGCAGGTGAGGATGGAATGTGTGTTCAAATCCAGTCCTGCCTTCACACTGCTACAGTTTCCAAGGTGGCCAGTAAATGTATAAAATATATTCACTTATTCACACATAAGTGCTTGACAGTAACAAAATATCATACCATTAATAAGTGAAAAAATTGGAAAAATACAGTGAAAAATTTCTGGGTAACTAGCAGCAGAGTAGCATCACCAGAAAACCTGTACCAGCTGTAAATAGCAACAACAAACAATGGACAACAAGTTTCGATATTGGAGCATTTTGGGTTAGGGATGCTCAATCTGCACTGAGAAAAACCAAATGCTTCTGAAATTGGCTTGTGTTAGGTGACTATGCATATAGACTTGCCTTTTCTGTGCATTACCTAATGGACCCTACTGTTCTTATGGGGTGAGTTTAAAAGCATATCATCCTTTTATTTTTTTTAACAGCACTTTTTAGGGTAAAAGTTCTAGAGGGCTTCCCTAGGGCTTAGAATGCCATGTAAGACAATGAAAATGTTACTTATGTTTTTACGATAAAACTGGAAATAACATTTTTCAATTTAACTGTTATTCTGAGGCCCGCATCCACAGGTGGATGCGTGCGGCCTCTGAGGGGCTCAAAAGACCCTTCAGAGGGTGGAGGGCATCCCTCCTTATCCACTGATTCAGCTATCCATGGGGGGGGTGGGTTCCATTTGGGAACCCTTGCAGGTACAGGGCAATGTCAGTACTTGCCAATTTTTTGTGACATGATAAATCAATTGCATGCACTGCTAAATTTAACAAACCATCCATTCTTGCACTGTTAAATTTCTTGCATTGTTAAATTTAACAAAATATGTCAATGAAGACACCAAACTATTTGCATAGTTAATAAATAGCAAGGTACAGGCATCCCTCCCCCATGTTGTTGGGAGATCTCTTTCAGGGTCCCCCACACGGATACAGAAACCATGGGTTTGGGGGAACCCTATATCTACCCCCACTGCTCATTAATGTTGTTTAGATGCTTAGTGGGGTGAATTGTTTCTTTTACAGGACTATAAGCATGCAAGCTTATAGTGTGTGCAGATAGCCTGAATGCTTGAAGAGGCTACATTGAAAATGAACAGGAAGCGGTTAATTTCCTGCTTCCTGTTAACGTTTGATCTAGTCTTTTCAAGCATTCAGGCTTGTCTAATCTTGCATGCTTATAGCATCCTGTAAAAACAAAAAACAAAAACACTTCACCCCAGTATGCAGCTAAACTCAGATTTGTCAAGTTTGACTGAAACTGTATTTATACAGTACGGTTACTAATTTGATGAAGGAATGTGTTTTTAGAAATGTGTACTTTTTTAATGGAAAAATATAATAGTGAATTTTTTTGTCTGCTTCAAGTCTACTCTGAAGACTTGTTGGTTAGCTTGTTGTAATGAAGTGTCACCTGTTGGTTCAGAGACAGAATGCATGTAAGGCACATGGCTATACTGTTGAACTGGGTCCAATTCTATTTTATTCACAATTGTCATTTTATTAACCAAGTCACATTTAGAAAAAGCCCCCCCCCCGTCTAATGCTGTAAATCAGTGGTTCTCACACATTTAGCACTGGGACCCACTTTTTAGAATGTGAATCTGTCAGGACCCACCGGAAGTGACATCAAGAAGGAAAATTTTTAACAATCCTACCCACACTTACCCAGGAGTAAGTTCCATTTACTATCATTGTTAAAAGAATAGACATAGTAGCTTGTTAAAAGTACAGGGCTGTAACATTTTCACAAATGCAGTTACATACCATGGTAGCATCTAGTCTAATATACTAAAAATAAAATATTGAAATGAATGGGGACCTGAAATGGGCTCACGACCCACATAGTGGGTCCCCACCCACAGTTTGAGCAACACTATTGTAAACGAAAGAAATTTCTTTTGTAGTTAGATGGGTATGCAGGTTCGCAGTGGCATTTTGCTATTTCTTATCATTACATTGAGCATGTGCTTTGCATGCATAAGGTCTCAGATTCAGTCCCTAACATGATTCATGTAGAAAGGATCAAAAGTACTAGAGCTTGGAAAGCTGTGAAATTTTAGAGGGGCCATACCAGATAAGATATCTCTGGGTTAAATGTTGTGGTAGCCTGACTCCGTATAAGACAGGTACATATGCTCAATTTTCTTTGTATTTCTGACTTTCTCAACTTTCTTGGCCTGTAGGACCTTTAACCCTGCAGATTACACAGAAACTCCTGCCATGGATGGCTATGGCACAAAACAAGAGTCTTGGGAACCCACACAGAATAACACCACTGATGGAACAGGTAAGGCAATTTTGCAAAAAGATACAGAATTAATAATCTACCAGAAGTTATTGATGTAAGTGTCATGCTGTGTCTGTCCCCAGACATAAATATTGGTTTTTATTTGTTTTTATTGTAAAAGCATAGAATGGGAAGCAGGGAAATTATCTTTGAATATTGCTGCATTTGTGTTGAATAGGCATGCTGTGTTGACCTTAATTGTTTATCTTAAAAAATTGAATCTGCCTCTTAGCAAAGGATAACCCAAAGTGAAGCTAAAGAATTTTCAGACATCAGCAATGCAAAACATAATACAAACAAAATTAAGAGTAGCTGATTGGCAGAAAGCATTATAGCGTATAAAATCCCTTACCAGCGACAAACCCCAACTGTCAGTGACCTGTACCTGAAAAGTCATTCTACTAGCACCATAATGGGGAGGAAAGATCCCCCCCCCCCCGGAAAGAAAGCCTGGAAGCTTTTTCGGTTTTTTGTTTGCCACCAGCTCTGCCCTAAGGTCTAGAGCTTTCCCTATTATAAGGCTTTGTTTCAGAGGGTGTCTGAGACCCAGTGCAAGCCTCTTGAAGGATGGCAAATTGCAATGTTTGATTGTGGGGTTGTTATTAAGGTCTGAGCAAAATGACTTGGATTAGAAGCCAGTATTGATGGGGTGGTGATGGAGCAAGGGTATTTTACCTTCTCTTAGTAGATTCAGATTTCTTTGTATCTGTGATAAACTCATTGACCATAATTTATGCTGATTTTAGTTATGTTTTGTGGATAGGTTGGTTTTTTTAATAGTTGAAATCTTTGCCAAGGAACTTATTAAATGGTGTCTTACAAGTTCCAGTGCTGAGCTCTTTCTTTATACCTTATGGCAGTGATTCCCAAACTGTGAGTTGTGGCTCCTCAGGGAGCTGTGGAAACCAAACCAGGGGAACCACAGAATCCTCGCAAAAACCACTGCCCTATGTAGTGTATAGGATTGTAGCCCTAATGGGGAACTGCAGCCCATGGCCTAGTAGGTCAGAGGAGAGCCACCATTCAAAAAAGTTTGGGAACTTCTTCCTTAAGGACTTCTGGTTTGGGGTGGAACTAGCAGGGCACAGTTCTTTATGGGCTGATTGCTTGTCTGCTTTCCTTTGCAACAGGAACATGGAAAAACTCGGTTGAAGAATGGACAGCTGAAGACTGGAATGAGGATGTAAGTCTATATAAATGGCAGGGAAGAACATTTGGTGTAATCAGCAAGAGCTGCTTTGTTCTGAAATGCCAGTGGAGAACATTTGGATACTTTTTCTCCTCTAACATTGTTTAACCTTCATTATCTTGAATAATCTTAATCTCCTTGTGCTTTAGAGATGTACCTGGCACTCATTTTTCTTGAAATGTTTTAGCCTTCTTGGAGGAACAGTCTCCACCGTGTCCAGTATCTGGTATTCATAGGTAGCTTGAAATGGAGAGCCTTTTCTATTAAATGCCCTGTATAGTTTGTGAACAATCTATTGCAACCCACTTGTCAAAAACATTTAGGAAGAAATATTTCATTAATAATAAATAAATAAATAAATAAATAATAATCAGGGCCCTGTGCTCCCAAGGCTGCTAGAGACCTTATATATAGTGTGTGTGTAGTCATTTACTAGACTCTCTCTAGAAACTGAGCTAAAGGACTGTCCCCCCTTTACCGTCATTCCAGGGTACCCGGAAGGCTGAACTGGAGAGCAAGATGTACAGTTAGGGACTACCAGGCCAGACAGAGAGGCTGAAACTGGGTTCATGCATGATCTACATAGCATCAATTACTAGAGAAAATTGGAAAATGTAACATTTTAATTTGGGGTATGAAGATTATCTCATACCACAGGTTAGCGTTCCAGCTAACAGTTTTCTTCTACAAACTGCGCAAAGGTGCTTGCGAAGTTTTTTAAAAAGTTTCAAAAACATTTCATGATCCACCAAAAATCAGTTTGTGACCCTCTGTTGAGTCCCAACCCACAGTTTGGGAAATACTGGACTAACACATTTGTATGATATCTTGGGGCTCATTCTGCTTCTCAGCAAATGATTGTCATGGCTTGAACCATTCACTAATGAGGCTATGCCATATCTCCAAAACTAAATGTGATAGGCCAAAAACGGACCCCATTTTTTGAATCAGCACCCCGAATATACCCAGGAATTGATCTAACTTTAAAGACAGCAAAATGTGTGTTGCCTTGTGGTGTTTGTGTAGCGCTTCCTGAGTGTGCAAAACATTTCACATGCATTGCCCTGATGTTGTCCTCGCAGCAAATTAAGCAAATTTGCATATAAGCAAATTTCTGGAGGAAAGTCTTTCATAGGTTACAAACCATAATGGGTATGTGCAACCTCTTGATTTTAGAAGTAGGTTACATCAGAATGCCAGATGTAAGGGAGGGCACCAGGATGCAGGTCTCTTGTTGTCTTGTGTGCTCTCAGAGGCACCTGGTGGGGCCACTGTGAGATACAAGAAACTGGACTAGATGGGCTCTGGGTCTGATCCAGCAAGGAGGCTCTTCTGATGTTCTTATAAGGTAAGTATTGTTATCCCCATTTCACAGATAGGGTAGACAGAAGCTAGGAGGAAATAGCTTGACTTTACAGAGAATTCATGGTTGAGGTGAGATTCGATTTATCAAAGTCCTTATTCTTTCTTAGTGTTATCTGCTACAGCCACTCAAATGTTATTACCAAATTTGAGAAAATTTCTTACTTTCATAAAACCAGTTTGTGCTGGCCAAAGTTTGAGGTAAAGTAACTGCTGAGATGGACCACTTGGTCTGACTTATTATGGCAGATATTTTTATTCTTCCTGGTGATTGTGTCCAGAATTTTTTGTACTTGGTGTAATTAAAATATAATTTCTTTTCTCCATCCCTCCCCCCACGTCTTAGCTTTCAGAGACAAAGGTGTTCACTGCTTCATCTATTCCAGTTGAGAACCACATCGCTCCTGGCCAAAGGTATTCACTGCTTCCACACCAACTCTTCTCCTTCAGACAAGCAAGTAAAGAGCTGGGGGAGGGGGTGAGTAGCAGCAGCCTTTGGGTGTACATGTGGACACCCATCACCAGTTCCATATCTCTTGTTAGCCTCCTGCCCTAAGTACTCTCTTCACCTTGCCTTATTGATAGCCTGATCCTGTCCATAAATGGGAGGGGCTTGGGACAAGTAAAGATAGCTCAAATGTGTGTGTGCTCAGTTGTGTAGATGAGTCATGGGCAACACAGGGCCCATTTCAAGGTCATGAACCACCGGTCTTACAGTGGCAGTGGTATGGCCAGAGGTGTGTATTTTCAGTGGTAACAAAATAAAACACATAACACTGCTTTCTGCAAAGAAACCAGCAAAGGAAAAAAAATTCTAACACCTCTACATGTTTGTAGGCTAGCTGGGCTGAACAGGGGGTAGGGTGGGTGCCTGGATAAGTACTGTGGCTGCATCTACAGACACTATACCACCTATATCACCTACCTAGTACACTTCTAAAGCAATTGTAATTTATAATTACAATGTAAATTTTGCACATACCACTTTCCTCCAGGGGGGGGGGGAATGAAATCTATGGAGAAAGTAACATGTAAGAACACATCTAGGAATGGGAGAATAACATGACTTGTTAGCATCTTCCTAGGGGGTCATTCCATGTCATGTCAAGTGGTCTAGGGCTCCCCGCGCGACCATCACGGATTTTAATGAAATTTTGTGTGTAGAGTCCCACATGTCTCAAAGAACTTAGGTAAAGTTTTAGTTCGCCGGTGGAATACTTGTGGAGATATAGCCATTTGTTTGATCCCATACTGCAACCATGTTCAGTACAATTGTGAGATTTTGACAAATTTGAGACATGCTATTTTTTCAAAACAAATGAAGCTTAGCTACTTTACACAACTTTTTGCACTCTATCTTAATGAAACTAATAATAATTTTTGTTGAGCATGTCCAAAGTGGTTAAAATTGCAGCAAAGTTGGCCAAAAAAAACAGTGCTCCAAAAAACCCCAAAGTTTAGTGTTGAATAGCTCCAGCAATAATTAAGTAATTTGTGAAATTTAGTGCATAATATCCCAATATAACCTTGTTGTCAAATATGTAATTTCAGCCTCCTAGCTCTTTCCATTAGTTTACAAATTAAGTGTAAAGTTGATGATTTTTGTAAAAAGGCCAAAAATAAGGTATTTTCAACCTGCTTTGACAAAAAAGTACCTTCTAGAAATGCTTTTAAACTAATCTCATTAGAAAGAGCATGTTTCAAACCCCCCAGAAAAATGGATTTGATTTTCTAACGCAGGCAAACAGTGCCTGAAAGATAGGGACAAAGTTGGGAGACATTACCATAGCAACATATATTTCAACATGCAATTCTGTCATTTTTCAGGTTGTGCTGATTTTTTTAAACAATTTTTTTATCCACATCGTTATAACTGGTCCATGGTGACGTCATCACTACCTGTTCAAGAATGTGAACTGGTAGGGGTGTGAACTGTAGGGGTCACGTCCAATAGCTGTGCAATACCAGACACGGGTGGATTTTTTCATCCAGGTTCCCAAGTCTGTAATTTGGTTTCTTTGTTAAGGTTCCAAAGCTTTGCGTGGGTATCTGTCTGGTTCCAAGCCATTGATTGGGCTGCTTATCCTGGGTTCCCAAGCCTAAACTGGATATCTCATATGGTTCCCAAGCTGAAATGTGCAGTTCGGTTTTAAGCGCTAACCATTTTTTTTTTTACATTCTGTTGCATTTATGAGCCACTTCCTTCAACACACTTTCTGGAAATGAATATATATAGTGTGTGTGTGTATATATATATATATATTAAATAGAGCACCAAAAGTTGTATAAAGTAGCTAAGTTTCATCTGTTTTGAAAAAATAGCAAGGGAGATATTATGTCTCAAAGCTGTCAGAATCTCACAATCGTACTGAACATGGTCGCAGTATGAAGTCAAACAAATGGCTATATCTCCACAAGTATTCCACTGGCGAACCTAAAACTTTACCAAAGTTCGTTTGAGACATGTGGGACTCTACACACAAAATTTCATTAAAATCCGTGATGGTTGTGGGGGGCACTTTTCAAAAACTAGACCACTTGACATGGAATGACCCTAGGGCCTCTTCAGTATAGCTTATTGCTGGTGGCAAGGAGTGAGTGGTTGTGTTCAACACAGGGGCTAGGGCATTCCTATTTTGTTAGCCCCTTGATTTGCAGACTCTAGGGAGTAAAGTTGCAGTTGCTGTGGCACCACCATTGCTTTTCCTGAGGCCACCCACTTTATACATCTGCTAGAGAGCAAATAGAGGATGCTCCAGTCAGTGACTATCTTGTACAGTTGTTTTGGTTTATGCTAGAGGGGACCAGACATTTTAACTCACACTTCTGTTTTTGTCCTGGGTGCCCATCTTAATTTGCTTTTTGTAAAAATACATTGATCTAGGTCTTTTTTGGTGGTACACTAGTTTCGTTTTGCACAAGTGTGATACCACATCACTAAAGATGTTTGAAAATGGTGTTTATTTTTCTCAGAAGGTCGCCCATTGTGTTCAGTAAGCCTGTAAACCTATCTTAACTCCCCAGAAACAAATCTCTATAAATAATACTTTGGTTTCCTTTTTTGCAGTTGAGCACTGGTTCATTAGATTTAGTTTTAAATAACTGACTTAAATAAGAACTATTTAGTTGAGATGGTGGACTAATTGATAGTTAATTGTAGAAGAAAAATCAGTTGATTTATTTTACTTCGTTCATCTACTTTATGTATAGGGTAAGGGCAACAGGAAGGGGGAAGAGTTTTAACTTCCCCATCAAATTTGTCTGTGAAAAATGTGAAACAGAGAAGCATATCTAGGATGTAAGGTTACTTTCCTTCTCCATGACTGCTGTTTCTTGGTGCCTGCAATTCTCCTTCCATGTTCCATGACTGCCAGCTATCCTGCAAATAATTCTAAATGGCTTTTGAAAAGCCTCATTTTGGAAGTTCATTACATAGTTCTGAAGAGAGGCGTGACTAATTTGAGGGGTTCTTCATTAAAGTCAAAGTATCCCATTTAGCTTGTCCTCCAAAGACTGACTCATGCTTTTCATATTTCAGAATAAGATCATTGTTGAGAAGAGTCGAGTATTCTCCCCCCCCCCCCCCGCCATTGTGGTTGAAGGATGTTCACATTTTCAAAAATACCTAAATCGGAATTGGTTTCTAGCATATTTTTCTGATAGGGCCTTCATAATTGTCTGCCTTGCTTCCATGTTTTGGTTTTCTCTTGAGCTAGATACATTGGAAAGACAAGTCTAGTTACAGGTTTATTCAGAAAGTTTTATTTCAAAACTGAAATAAATAACAAACAAGGCATCTGACAGGAATACTGTAAGTGTAGGATATTCTGTGAATTTGTGTTTGGATTTCTGGATCCATGCTGAGTTCTTTCCAATGCCAGTTTTTCCCTCTCTCTCTATGTCTTTTGGCCTCCGCTCAATTCTCTCCTACATGTAGCATTGACCTGATGACACTGCTTCAGAAGCCTGTGACTTCTAACCCAGAAACAGAGGCACACTCCTTTGAGACTCCTCAGCAGCAGGGTTTTGGACAGGCCTTGGTCTTCACAAATTCCCAACACAACTCTCAGATGACCTTGGGTGCTGGCAACACAGTGAATGCCTATTCTCCACAGAGCCTGGTAATTGTGCCTTTTTGTCGTCTTCGAAGCACTGAGCAAGGCTAAGCAAAATGATATTTTCACTGAAGAAAAGGGAAACACTAGATAGATGACTTTGAAATATGTTGAGGACACAAAGCTGGGACTTTCCTTGCCAAGGGTAGCTTCTGCTTGCAGTCTTGCTTGGTGATCCCATCGTCAGCCTACAGATGTGTTTCTGTCATTGGTTGAACTGACCTACTTATATTGATTCTTGGAGGACAGCAGAAAACACTCTGTGCATAGTAATTAAGCTAAAGCAGTTCTGTCTATCAAATGTAATTCTAGGTTGGAAGACGCTGATGTATTATTTCCAAGCACATATCTGATTATTGCATGTGGAAATTGATTGTTTCTGAGTCTTCTGGCCTTATGAAGATTGCTTTGCTATTAACAAGTAGTATCAAATTTTGCAAATGAAAAATACTTCCTGTTCCTGGTGGTACAGCTTGGTCCTTTGATTCTAAAACTTGCAAGCTTCTCTAAATTTCAGTTCACTATGTGAGATTCATTTATTGTGTATGTAGAGTAATATGTATATATGTTGTACCTGGCACTTGTTAGGGTAAGGGAAGCTGGAAGATTGAACTCTACTCCAAGTATTTTATGTTTAGAAAGGAGGCAAGGGGAGCTGGGTAAGAATATGCAGAAACACAGTTTGTATAAACAAGGGTTGGTCTGTGTAGGGGGTGAGGCTCAGGGTTTAAGCCAGAGACATCTCAGAAAAGGTGAATTATCCTAGGTGCTTTAGGTAAGAATATAAGAACAGCCCCACTGGATCAGGCCATAGGCCCATCTAGTCCAGCTTCCTGTATCTCACAGCGGCCCACCAAATGTCCCAGGGAGCACACCAGATAACAAGAGATCTCATCCTGGTGCCCTCCCTTGCATCTGGCATTCTGACATAACCCATTTCTAAAATCAGGTAGTTGGCAACCAGCTTAGCAAAATATGCATTCTGTTCCAGAGGGCGCGTGGAATAAGTATAGGCTCCCTGCGGATATGAAGGATCAGTGAGGGCATCTTTTTAAAAGATAGAACGCTTGGGGAAGGTTAAAAATAGCAGTGAAACCACTGCATTTTCAGGGCTGCAGGCAGCTTTTTGAGCTGCCTACAGCCTCCTCCTAGTTGCTTCAAAGCTGCTGTATTCCCCCAGTGTAGTCCCAGTATGCAGTACAATGCGTTCTCTTCCTGGTGGTACTGCATTCTGGGGTGACATTGGAAAGTGAGCAGCATCAGAGTGACTAAGAAGAGGCTGCAGGCAGCTTGGAAGGCAGCCTGAAAATGCAACGGTTTTACACGATAATGTAAAAGTAGCTGTACGAGTTGAATCTTGTTATTCGCGAGGGTTCCATTCCCAGAACTCATGTGGATGGCAAAAATCATATTAAAACAAATTCAATTAAAAAACAATATCCCTTTGCTAGGGTTTGCTTTGCTAGGGTCCCTTTGCTAACCTTTGTGATGTAAGAGAGTCATTAAGCAGACAATCCATCAGTCTCCCTCCAGGCACTCAGAAAATCTCCACTCTGAGCCAGTGACCCCTCTTCACCCAGCTCCTAGCGCTGGGAAAGAATGCAAAGTGATGATCATCCTTTCACGTGCTCTGGGTGAAGAGAGGAGTCGCTTGCCTTGGAGTGAAGCTGTTCTAAGTGCCTGGAGAGAGAAATATTGGTGAATTGTCAGCTGGCTGCCCTCTCACATTAATGAGGCTATTGTTAAATGACTTTTTTCTTTAATTTCAAGGGCCCTTCTCATCGTGTTGAGGTAAAACCGTAGGTAAAAAAAATCTGTGGATAATTAGATTATACCTGTATTTAATCTTCCTCTACCCCAGGGGTGCTCACACTTTTTTGGCTCGAGAGCTACTTTGAAAGCCCGGAGATCTACCAGAGTTTTTTTTAAAATGTTCGCACCATCATAACATATAACATTTATGTGTACAATGCATGTTGGTGTACCTTGAGCTCCACTGAGTATAACAGGACTTACTCCTGAGTAGACATGCCTAGAATTAGGCTGTGAGGCTGCAATCCTAGCCACACTTACCTGGGAGTAAGCCCCATTGAGTACAATGGGCCTTACTCCCGGCGTTTCCTCCCAGAGGCACCTGAAGGGGGGGTCGGCACTCCGCGGTCTACTCATTTTGCCTCGCGATCTACCGGTAGATCGCGATCCACCTATTGAGCACCCCTGCTCTACCCCATATCTTTTAAAAAGGTGTCGTCCTCTCTCCAAAACAAAAACTTTGGATTCTATCTTAATTTAAATTTTCATTCATATTGCTGCCTCTCATATTGTTCTCAGATCACAAAAATTATATTTGGACAACTTGAGTGTTAATTTATTCATGTAGTAATGGTAATATCCTTCACTTTGCCTACTCCTGCTCTCAGCAGATAGAAATTCTTCCCCATGCACTGAAGCACTTTGTGAGAAAAGGTTTTGAAGAATCGGTGCTATTGCCTGGACGTGGCATCCTCTTGTGAGACTAGCGTTTGTCTGAATCTTCTCAAATGAGAGACTGTACTAAGGGAGAAGTTGGTATTAAGTTCTCTTTAGTATCAGTTTAATGTGGTTTATTTCTAGTCAAAAAAAAATCCCACCTCCAATTTTCAATCAAATTTTCAGATTCAGGGCTGGCCGCGCACCCTAAACCAAAGCCCTTTAGCATTATATAACACAAGAGGGAAAAGTTTCAAGAGGGGGAAAGAAAAAAGGAGCTCTTTTGTTTTTTTCTCTCTCCATCCCCATGAGTAGTAGCTGGAACCCTAAACTGGAGCACTCCCATTAGGGGCTTAAGGATACAGTGCAGCGTTTTGTTGTGGGTCATCTTTTGTGTTGAGGATGATATTACTATAAAGTGTGTAAGTATACATGCATACTTGTTTTTTTTCCATAATGCACTGAATCATGTTTTTTTTTCCCCCTTCGGCCTAGTCTTCAGTACTCTGTTCTGAATTTGGAGAATTCGGATCTTCAAAATTGGCCAACTCCACTGGATCTCAGATTTTAGACCAGTTGAAATCTCCAAGTTTGGGCCAGTTTGCATCACAAGGTTCTCTTAGCACAAACACCCCAGTTTCCACAACTGCTGCATCATCCTGGGATGTAAAACCTGCTATTTCACAGCCTTCGGTTCTCAGTCAGTTTGGTAAGTGCTCAGTCTTTGTAACAGTTAAAAAATATGGGGAAAAAAGTTTTTCTTGCTGAGTAATCGAATGTACTGATTGGCAGTGCTACAAGCTGCCTCAGCAGGTTTTGATGTTCTTCTATCACTCTCTTCTCTTGCTAATGGTGCCTAGACTTCAAGTCGCAACCTGAACCGTCCCCCGTGCTCAGCCAGCTGACCCAGCGGCAGCAGCAGCAGACATCGGCAGCCCCTGCCCCACCTCCTGGATTGGAGTCCTTTGTCCCACAGGTAAAAGTCAGAGAGCGATCACCGATAGAGAGCTCTACAGCTATTGGCAAAATGCTGCACCTCTCCAGCTTGTCTACTGATAGCCAGGTGGCGCCTGTCCAGCAAATGCAACAGAAGCAGATCAAGCTGCCAAAACGAAGGATAACTCCAGCTTCTAAGGTGGGTAACCCTGCAGAGAACCAGCAGCGTTCATGTTGCCTTTGATAGAGTGAGTGGGATTAGATAATCTGGGCATAGGCTAAGGCCGTCTCCAAGTAAGGCGTTTTTCCATGTGTCTTCTGGGAAAGTGATTAATCCCTGAACTACACTTGCATGTTACACTGGTTCAGTATAGGTGTCTTTTATATTTTATTTTGTTGGGTTTTTTATGGTAAGGAAGGGAAGGTGAAAGAACTAATACTTCAATAAATGGATGAATGAGAATGGCTGTGGATAGCTGAGAACAGGCAGCAGGTGGTGGAGGTAAGTTACAGTTTTGTTCCCACAGATAAGAAATCTACGGGAACAGAGTGCTTGAGTAGTGAGTACTGCAGTACTTGTTTCTCAAGTGGAAGAACCCATGTGCTGAGTTCTGTCCCAGAATAATACTTAACCTTGTCTGTTTTGTGCAGGGTGACTACCTAATTCTTAAACTCTTTAGTTCAGGGGTGTCAAACATAAGGGGCCAGGTTCAGTTCTTGGAAGCTCTTAATCCAGTCCATGGAAGTTGTTCACGATGTAACTGTGGAGCTTGGCTCAGCCAGTCTTAATGATGTTCTGAGGTATCGAGGAATTTCATGAGGCCTTGGGGGACCAAAGATGGCAGCTGCCAGATTGTAGAGTGGAGTCAAATGCTACACTGGGCCCAGACCAAATGAGCACTTACTCCATGGAAAAATATGTTGGTGTGTTTCAACTTAGGTTGCATTTGCACCCATGCGTTCACTGCAGTCCAAGGCTTTCTTTTTTGGCACAATCTGTACTGTTCCCTCTTCCCGTGCTGCTGGTCATCTTCAGCAGACTTGCTGGGTCTGCAGAAATTCCAACAGCACTTGCCTGCTGGATGGAGCGGGGTCTCCCTCTGAGGCTTTGCCTTTCTCAGGGCAGGGCACTTCTGGATCCAGACATCTATGGTACTGTGATGCCCCACCCCAGCTTTTGCAGAAGGCATTTTCCCCATACTTCCCCTCACGATTTCTACTCTTCAACGAAGTGTTCTGCTCTTCAATGAAGGAAGTGGATGCCCCAAACGGAAATCCCTTTTGAAAATATGCCCCCCCCCCGCTTACTTCCAAAGTTGACAGGCAGCATGTTGAAGTACACTTCTTCCTGGTTGCTCAGTTCCTTCCTCACATCCCTTGGTGTTGCAGTGCAGCTTCTCTGCTTGCACCACCCTGGGTTGTTGAGGCAGAAAACAAACACCCTGTAGTCAACAGAGTAGCAGCTGGTCCAGTACGTTGAGGGACAGCATGGTTGTCCTGGAGCACCCAGAACGACTTGACCAACTTGTAGTTTTCTTTGAAGTTATTTGGCTTTGCTCCTGCATGCCTCCAGGTCCTTGTAACAGCCCATGTGCGTCAATTTCTCTGAAATGTATCTGATCTGCTCCACATTTTGGTAGCTTTTGGTGAGAGTCACCTGGACTACGTCTTCCTGCCAAGAGTCAATAAATGTCCTGCTGCTTCTTGGTGCTCAAACAGTAAAGAAGTGCCCTGCTGCTGTGGAGTAACTTTGGCTATGGAAATACCACTTCTCTCCATCATGAGCCAGTGCAATTGAAAGGCTGCCTGATCCCCTGTTCAAACTAGGTCCTTTGTCTCCTAGTGGACACAATAAGGGGGAGGAGATGACTGCCCTTTAAAGCTGAAACTAACAAGGGGAAGAGTTTTGGTGAAGAAGGGCTCCCCAGAAGGACAGTCTGAGATGCCATCTCATCTATCGCTCTTTGATATCAAGTTCCATATGAGCATTGCAACCACTTGGTCAAAAACCCACATGGAAGACTCTGAACCCCTGGATTAGGAGAGCAACGAGTGACAGAGGGATATTTGGATATTCCATGGCACAAAACTCATGGGAAAAGGAAACTAATGTCAGTTTTGCATTGTAATATGCACTTATTCCTTGGAAATCTTGCTGCTTTGTACTTCTATGCTTTACTCTTTTATTATGATGGTGTTTTCGGTTCTGTGTGGTAGTGTTTTTAGTTATATTCTAATTGCTTATGAAATTACTTTATATATTTTTGTAAACCACTTTGGATGCCCATTTGGAAGAAAGTGGGATAAAAATGGATAAATACAATAAATAAATGCCCATTATGTGGGTTTCTGCATATGTGGTTTGGGCCTTATTCTTGTGACAAGTTTATAAGTATGCAGGATATTTAATTACCTTTGATGTGATTGTTAGACTCTTTTGTTTCAACTAAGTCTAGTCATGGTAATGGTATTATACCTGCTAATTCAGTTGACTTTTGCTCTAATCACCTTTAGAAGTATATTTGTTGAATTGTCATCTAGAGGTTTGCAGCAAAGTTCCCTGAGAGATTAAAATGCTTTTCCACCTGCTGGACATGTTCTATTCTTTTTCAATATGTTGGTTTTGGTCTATTAAGCCCTACAAAGTTTGAACCTGCTCACTATTCATGCTCTTTCTCTAGGACAATGGTTCCCAGGCTTTTTAGTACTGGGACCTACTTTTTAAAACAACACTCTGTCAGGACCTACCTAGCTTTAGAAGACAAGAAACTGATAAAGATCACTTTAACAGCTGCTCAAGGCTCTGTTTTTTGTCTTTTTTGCTATGGTGGGTGAGCACCTCCTGGGGCATTTGTTGGGCTCCATGTACAATAGGATCAGGACCATTCTGGTGGCCATGAGTTCCCCTTTGCCTGGCCTTCAGTAAGAGCCAGGGCGCATTTGCCTATTCATGAGTAAATGTGTACATGAGACTCGGTTTCACTTTCCATAGAGCTCTGTACATTTTTCTTGTCAGCTTGGAGTTGGGGGACTTCCTTCTTGAGTCATTTTGGGGGCCTGCGTTCATCGAATTGGGACCATTCTGGTGGCATTGTGTTCCTTTCAGCCTGCCTTTGAAGTGGACCTGAGGCATGCTTGCCTGCTCATGTGTAAATGGGAACGTGTTACTCAGTTTCACTTTTTATAGGAATCAATACATTTTCCTTGTCAGCTATCAATTTGTCAGTTTCATGACCCACCATTGATCAAATTGTGACCCACTTTGGGTCCTAACCCACAGTTTGGGAAACACCACTCTAGGGCCTGGAGGTGGGTACCCCCTCCTTTGAGGTTCAGGATGGTGGTGTTTGCAGATAAGTCTTCTCTGTAGTGGGTCTCCTGGTTGTAGACTTCCATTCTGAGATAGATTCTTTTGGCACCTGTGTTGTTGGTGCCTAAAAGTTAGTTTCCCCAAAGCTCTTAGTAGATGACGCACATTCTGTTGGCAGCTTTTGGTGTTAACTTCCGCTTTGTTTCCTGACCTTTAGGAAGCAATTAAGAAATTGAGTTTTACTATTCTCACTTGGTTATTAAGATTCTTTTTGTTCATCTTGCAAGACAGGATGTAGAGAAAATCCGTGTTGTGTCTGTTCATTGGCCAAGGCAGCCCCTGAATAACAGAGCTGGTTTCACTTGGCCGCTTTCACATGTGATGGGAATATAGTTTTAATTTTTCAGATTCCTGCCTCTGCTGTGGAGATGCCTGGATCTGCTGACATGTCAGAGTTAAATGTGCAATTTGGAGCTCTGGAGTTTGGATTGGAGCCTTCCTTCTCAGAGTGTGGAGAAGCTTCAAGCTATGAGAACACCAGCCAGACACCCAGCGACATCTTATACCCCAAGCTTGTAAAGTAAGCACACTGTTCGCTTGTCTTCTGATTAGCTTCTCACTCAACCTGACTTTGTGCCAGGAAATATGTCTGGAGATAAAGGTGTCTGATTCCTCGGGCTCTGTGGCTTAACCCTCTGGAGACTAAAACAGAACTGCATGTAAGTGGGTTTTACATTAGAAATGGGATTCTAAAAGAACAGGAACTGACTTTTTGCTGGTTGGGAAAAGTTGCCTTACAGTCAACTTGAAAGGAAGGTGATCTGCCATGGATTTGACTATAATGATAGATGATACATGACTTTGATTTTTTTCCAGTGATCCTTCAAATACCTCTTTGCCTGTGTCCAGTATGATACAGGAGTCCCCCTATACCACCCCTGCCATCTCTTCTGCCAGCTTGAGTTGCTCTTCCCAGAGTACCAGTCCTGTAACTACCACGTCCTCCTACGACCAGACCTCTGTACATAGCAGGATAACATACCAAAGTTCCACTTCTTCATCAGAACCACCTCCTGTCATGGTGAGTAGGCTCTATAAAACCCCAGTAGGGCAAAAATAAATCTGTGCAATTGAGCTGGGGGACACGGAGGTGATTATTGGATGGAATTATTCGTTGGCAACCAAACTTGTACACATTGCTAACTTGGATTTCAGGTTACTGTAGGAGAGCCCCGTATCCACTGATTCACTTATCCATGAATTGGGCCCATGGCCTCCCTTGCGCTCCCTCAGGAAACAAGGGAAGCCCTGCTTTCTTTACCTCCGAGGATCCTCTGAGTCCAGCAGAGACCATGAGCGTCCATTTGCAGCTTCTATCGGGCTCACGCTGAGCCTTAGAGGCGAAAAAATTCACTTCAGTTTTTTGTAAAACTGGAAGTGACTTTTTAATGCTTTATAAGAAGGCCAGAAGGTGCTTAATCTGTTGAACAAAAACAGTTGTAACTCTGGATGTAACTGATTTTACTTTCTGAGGGCCCAATCCTATCCAATTTTCCTGTGCTGGTACAGCTGTGCCAATGGGGTGTGTGCTGCATCCTTTGGTGGGGAGGCAGTCACAGAGGCCTCTTCAAGGTAAGGAAACATTTGTTCCCTTCCTCAGGGCTGCATTGCGGCTGCACTGGCGCTCAAAATTTATTAATTATTTATTTGATTTGTATTCTGCCATTCTCCCTGTAGGGCACCCAAGGCGGCTAACAATAAAAGCATTACAATATATTAAAATACAGAATAAAAAACAAATAAACATTAAAAGTAAAAACAGTTAAAAACAAGATAAAAAATACAGAGCAGTCAGCAATAAAAAAACGCACAGTAAAAACATTAATTTATAAAAACAGCCCTTATAAGGCCTCGAAGGCTTTCCTAAATAAAAATGTCTTTAGGCCCTGCTGGAAAGCTAATAATGAGGATGCTTTCCTCAATTCGAAAGGGAGGGAATTCCATAAAGCAGGTGTCACCACCGAGAAGGCCCTGTTTCTGGCCGCCATCCCCTTCACCTCCCTTAATGGCGGCACAACCAACAGGGCCCCCTCTGATGACTTCAGAGCATGGACCGGATTATATGGAAGAAGGCCGTCTCCCGAAGAAATTTGGATAGGATTGGGCCCTGAAACATCTCCATGATGATGACTGTGACCAGGAGCACCCTCTCTTCATTCTGCTGGGTGGGAGTTTTGCCTGGCAGAGTTTTACCCTGCTCTGTCACAAACGATGATATCTTGCAAAAGATTCAGTTAACAATGGATTTAATAAGGTAATGTATAACAGTGTTAAACTTTGTTGCACATTTTAGTTCAGCTGCCCTCCATTGTTGACACTGGCTGCTTTGAATTTGCAAAATGTGTTCCTTTATGTAATAATAATAATACAGGTATTTCTATACTGCCTTTCTTGGTCCTCAGATTTCTCCTTAGACTTTATTCAAGGCGGTTTACATAGGCAGGCAATTTAAATCCCCGTAGGGATTTTTACAATTTGAAAGAAGGTTTCTATCTTTCAAGAAACCACAACATTCAGGTGTTTCTTTCTTGATCTGGTCGCACATTCTGGCCTCCATCCTCCCACACTCAGAGCAGATGGAATAGCTCAGCTCAGCTTGTCAGCTGCTTCAAGGTCTCTCCATTCATGGTGCTGGTGGCCTCGAACCGGCGACCTTCGGATGTTATCTTCAGGCAAATGGAGGCTCAACCCTCTAGACCAGACCTCCTGCCCATTTCTTACCATGTACCATGTACATTTCTTACCATTTTCACATTTGCCTGGGAGGTCAGCAGAAGGAATTAGAAAAGATAAATTGATTTCCTTTACTACTGTCCTGACTGGGGTTGTATTAATAGAAAACATTTTGGGAGGAACCTTAAAACAGAAGACTTAATTGCACATAATTCCACCATCTATAGGCAGCTGAGTCATTCTGCCTTTTCTTTAACATTCTTTATCTGAAATTTTGATTTTCAGAATGGCCACGGAAGTGTTCAAACTCAGCCCACCCTTGACAGTAAGTAGATGAAACCTTTCTCCATAGGGAATTCCAACTCCCTCCTTTTTTCCTTTCTGTGCTTATCTGAGTGTGAGCTTATACAAGCACACTCTGCTTTGTGAGCCAGTTTTTTGTTCTTGCAGAAGGCATACAACTTTGGCTTGCCTTCTTCAGGCTGGAAAGAGTAACTGCCAAACTGACCATGTGAGACTTGCCACCAGTGTGCAAGTGGATGTTATCAGTTGAGTTTCTCTTGCCTGAGTTGAATTTGTGGTCGTAATTCTATGTTTCTAACTTTCTTTTGCAGACTGGACAAATTAGAAACCAGACTTGCATGCAAGATTTATCATGATGTGATAAAAGGCATCCCTTTTTTATTTAAGTCTTGGGCTCATCCTAGGTTGATTAATTGTTCCGTGTATGGCCAACATGCGGTGTGTTTTTTTTGGGGGGGGAGGGGGGGGTTGGCTTGCACACAGACCTAATTGCAAATCATTAGCTGTTTTGGGGTTCCCCCATTTTTCTGCTAGATTCTGCTCTTCCCTCTGAACACTTGACTCACAAATTGTTCTTAAATTCCTGTTGCAGCCATATACAGCTGCCCTGTACTAAGTTAGACCATGAGTCTGAGCCCAGCTGGAGTCATAGCTGGGAGTCCCAGGTTCAGTTCCTGACAGCACCACTTAGCAATGAATACAAGTAGCAGGGCTGGGTGGGAGAACCACTGCCTGTCCAAGTAGACAGTACTGGGCTTGAAGGATGGTTTGAGTCTCTTATGAGGCAGCTTCCCTCCAAGACTTCAAACAGAGGTGGTTCTTCCAGTTTTGCTTCTTGAGATCTTTCCAGCTGAAAAGTCAATAATTTGGCCCTCTGCTTTAAAAGCATGTACCTTTCCACTGAGCTCTGGCTCCTCTTCCCAAATGTTCCTCTAAGATACAGGTGTATCTTAATAAAAATAAATCTGCAGTGTTCCCTGTTGACCAGGAGGACTGTGGGATTTGAGCTTGCAATGTCACAGGAGCAGGCCTTAATGAGTGCTAAGCCTAAACTCCTGCACAACAGCATGGATCAGCATTTCTCAACATTTGTCCCCCACTGTACCACTTCACATGGTCCACCTATTCAAAGTACCACCGGAAGAAACTGGTGATGATATCATTGCCAGTTATTTCTGGATTGGGAGGCCAGGCACAACGTGACAAACACCAGTAAAAGGGTCAGGGCAGACAGGAGAGCTGTATTTGAGTATGTGAAAAGTGCACACTGAAGCTCTGCTCTCTGAGCTGAACCTTCCACTACTTCTTGTCATGTTGTATTGCTGGTCTCACTGCCAGGCGACAGAGGTCTCCCACAAGTACCCCTAGTTACTACTTCAAGTATCTTCAGTGGTATGAGTACCACTGGCTAAGAAACATTGGTGTAGATCGTTGGAGATTTTGATTAAGTACTGAAATGCGTTCTAAGTGGCATCCTGCAGAAGTCCCCAGGGCACCACTGTTGCCTTCCTCTTAAACTGCGATTCCTTTTGCTTGGATTGGCTGGAGCTGGTTGCTCCCTGGGCACCTTCCTCAGAGATGGCACTGGCCTTGCTTGCAGTGGCTGAGCAGGCAGTGATCCTCATGGTACATTTTACAATCTGCAATAAGAAAGATGTTTTCTGAGTCAGATTTTTCTGAGCTCCCGTTTCCCCCCCCCCCCCCCCCGAATCTGTTTTTCAGATTGGAAGAACAAAACTTAAATTCGAACTCTCCTGTTGAAATTTTATATTTTGGAATTATAGTCCCTCTGGTGGACAGCTTTTTCTACAACTGGAATATGTTGTGTGTAACCAGCAGTATCAAGATTTCACTTTACTTCATTTTATGATTTCCTGAGAACCACCTGCAATTTGCTCTGAGTTCTCGATCCATCCCCCACTCCTTTCACGCCCCCCTCCCCCCGGGTCTCGGATCACCTTCCAGACCTGAACAGAGCACAGTTCTGGTCAGGTTTGGAAGGTTCAGGTAGACCCAAATCCCCGGGTTCGGAACCTGCAGATAATTAAATCCATGGGTTCTGAATCCACGGATAACAGTCCACCTGTATTTTTTTAAAATTGCTTTATGCATAAGATGTAGTGTCCTTGCCCCAGTTGCCACCTGGTACTGGCAGAGATGATATGCATGAGCTTATTAATGGGCTCTGTCTTCAGACTGGAAGAGATCTGGTTTTTGCATGGGGGGCCAGAGCCCATTGACTTAGGTAACTGATGCTACTTATGTGAAAAGAGCACTGCAGGGAAACTGTGATAAAAGCAGGGGTGTTAAGGGCATTTTTGGGCAAAGCATTTTTGGGTAGCCTAGTGAATGCAACTTTTTTTTAGGGATTCCAAGTTATGTCTTTGTTCACTTGCAGAGAACTTTTTCTGGCTGGATACTGGCACCCCCAGAAAGTGGTTAGAGAAATGTCTCTTCTTTAGAATCCATTAGTCAAAAGTTGTGACTGTCAGTTTCTGTTCTGCCTAAGCCTGCTCCTTTCAGCAAATTCTGTTTTTTATTTCTTTCATGGTAGTTTTGCTTCACCTTAAACTACTTGCTATACTGTTGGGGGGGGGGATTTCTGCTGGAATATTCTGATGGCCTGTTAATGTAGCAAGAGGCACATTATGTTGAAAAGACAGTGATGCTCAACTTCCAAGCACATATCTGAAACTGCATGCTGTGGAAGATCTGATATTCTGAGTCTTTTCCATTGCCCTGTGTGTTGGAAAAAGTTAAATTAAGGGTTAACTCCCAGTCTGATGTGTGCCTTTGTTTGTATATGGTATTGCAAAATAGGCTGGAAAATGCCTCAAACTGTTCTGTTCCTATATGAGAGCTGGTGTGGTGACAAAGGAACAGAGCTGTGAATTGGGACTTTCCCAGGCTCATGTTTTGCCTTGGCTCAAAATAGTTTTGAAGTGACCTTAGGCCCACCATTCCTTCTCAGCCTCAATCCTCCCCAGCTGCAATGGGGGAAAATACTTGCCTTATGACCACATCAAGGTAATACCTGTGAAGCACTTTGCACCCTTGGAATACTGTGTAAATGCTTAGTAGACTGTTGCAGAAGCCAGTGCCTTGGACCAGCCCTATGCAGGGATGGATAGCAAGTCTGTCCTTAAAGGCTCCAAAAGCAGATTTGTAGGCCATGTGTCGGGTGTGGATTTCAGAACATGCATGACATATGTGCACAGGAGAAATCTATTGCAGTTGCTGGGATTGTGTGCAGTAGCCAATAGACAGCATCATGGTTTGCCAAGGGAGGAGAGGGTAGAAGGTACAACAGCAAGAACTTTATTGTGGTGATAATTTCCCAAATGCAAGGAAGGAGAGGAAAAAAATAAAAAGCAATGTGATGTTCCTTAGTGTTTTGTGCGTAGTTCCTGTGTAAAGAGAGAGAAAAGAAAATTCTTAAAAGGGAAAGGGGTGTATGCAAGCAAGGAGGGGGAAAGGGATGTGGGGAAATCAAGAGGGTTACCTGAGGGGTAAAGAACAAGGTGCCTTGTAGTAACAGGAAAGTGGGGGGCAGAGAGCTGAAGGAGAAGGGGGAAGGAAGTGAGAGATTCCCAAGGTTCTGGCTGCAGCATAAGACCATGACTATGTTGCAGTTCTCTGTAGCCTGAGCCTGGCCCCACAGGCAAAGAGAGCCCCGCAGTGGGTTGTGACGTTGCTTTGCTCCCATGCAGCAGGGGAACTAATATAGGTAAACAGCCGCAATCTTGTTGGGCAATGGGGGTACTGAGAGTGTTATTTGCCAGGATTATGGTAGTTGGACAGGCTTATTGGTGCATGCTTAGCAAGATGAGAAACTAAATATAACCATTTATTGGCCCAGTTGATTGGATAGATTTCTCTTATGTTGCCCATCCACCTAGTCCACAGTCTTGGTGCTGCTGCACAGTTCTTCTCTGAATAGCTTTCCCCCGCTTCTTCCAGCTACATCCGTTCCAGCGCCCAAGACGGAAGCTTCTCCTCCCTCACTGCCCACCAAAGTTTCTTCCTTGCCTAGCACTGCGGCCACCACGGCTTCATTTCTGCCTTCAACGCCGTTGCACACTGTGCCACTACCCAGCTTGCCGCAGTCAAATGACTTGGCCAACAGCTCACTCTCTCAGTTAAGCAGGTACAGTAGGAGGTGTGGGGTGGGGGCCGTGAACACATGGTGGAGTTGGGTGACTGGGAAGATGAGTGGTGGAGTCATGGAGATCCCCTCTGTTTCCTCAGGCAGGCCACGTGAGCTTTTATTTCTATTCTACTTCACTTACATGATGTCCTCCTCTTCCAAGGACAATAAGGCATATATGTGCTGCACAATGTGGCTGTTGGCTTGCTGCTGGCTGCTGAAAGGAAACCAGTTGGGTTGTTGGTCCATTGGGAATTGTGTGGTCCTGCTCTTTCTCTGCTTAGGAGTTTTGCACCCTGGGAAGCTTTTATTCTGCCTGTGTAACTTTTGAGGTTGCGAGAGACACACACAAATGTAAAGGGCTGGTTTTCTTGCAGAAAGTTGTCATGCAAGTTACCAATCTACTAAGAGAGATAGTATCATTTTGATCTGAGTTGTTTGTCTGCTTCAGTGCTGGTTGTGTTTGAGTTGAGGTACTAGAAATGTCCAAAAAAGGACATTTTTTTAAAGGAATGCTCAGTTGTATCCTGAGTGTCATTCTTGATCTAACACTTGTGCATGTTCTCTCTCCCAGTTCCCTCTCAAATAATCAGAGCAGTCTCTCATCTGCCTTGGCATCGTCATCCACATCTCACATAGTAAGTTCCTTGGATGTCTTCAGTAGCTAAAGTGTCTTCCTTGATGGATCTGCAGAGCCAGACTTTTCCATGATGGAGAGGACTGTCTTCCTTCAAAGATGGGGAGGGCAGCATTTTGTCCATGTCAGTGAGCAGAATATTGCATAGTGTATCATATACCAAGGCTGTCTGTATTACAGTTCTTATGGATAGTATTGATGGGGAGCCATCCACGATCTAGCTTTGGTTGTGTCAGCTGGTGGTTTTGAGGTGTGGTGATGTTAGAGCTTCAGTCTGGTGGTAGTTTGCTCTGTGCTTAACATGGACAACTCAGAGCGGCAGCACAGTTAAGTGCCCAAATACTGGGATGAGTTTATACTCAACGCTTTGTGCTGGATAGCTCATTTAGAAATAAGAAATCTCTGCAATTCTGTGGAATTATGGTGCACAGATTTGTAAATCTGTCTATTTTAGAATGTTTTATCTCACCTTTTTCTTCCCAGGGAAGGCACCCAAAGTGACTTAGAACTTTTAAACTATCCATATATAGCAGTGAAGAGGTCACTAATTCTTCATTGGGAATCAGTGCTTTTAAAGTAAGGTGTCCTTGGTGAAACTAAAGTATAGCCAAGTGGGAGTGAGTCTGTAAGGGCAGGTAGTGAAGTGGACCATATGAGTGCACTGCCACGTGGTCCATTTGTAGGCAAATTCTTGGGTTGCTTGATGCCACCTGTTTTCTATCCAGATTGGACAGAGCCAGGTGTTTGGAACTAAGGAGGCAATGCAGATGCCAGCGCAAGGCCGGCTTCTTCGCCATGCTGCTTGCTTACAAAGTGTACACATGACACTCTGCAGCGCCCTTTGCTTTCTCTTTAACCTCCTTTGTTTGTGTATGTGTGTCTTTCTCTCATTTCCAGCACACTAGTGTTGAGAACTCCGCTGTGCTCCAGCCTTCTGCAACCTTTTCAATTGCTTCAACCTCAGCCATTAGCGCCACCTCTTCGGTTTCCAGCATGGCCAACACTACCAACAGCCTTGGCCTGAACGTGACCAGTGTTTGTCTACCAGCCCCCACCACACGGGCAGCTCCCTTAGTGTCTTCAGGTTCGCAATATTAACCGATCACGTGGATATAGTGAGAGAGGACTTCGGTCTGCAGGTCTGCCCGTTGAGCACCTCTCATGAAGCTGTAACTGCGTTGAGAAATTCTATGCCTCTTCTCAGAGACTCTGCCTTCTCAGCATGCTTTGCACACTGACCTGTGAAATAAAATTTGCTTGCCTTTTTTAATGTGTGGGAATATTTGATGGGGAAAACTCTCCACCTTGTGTTTAGCTTATTACCTAAACAACAACAAAAAACTGTCTCTTGTGGTTATAAGAGAAACTGTCATTCATTTTCTCTCATTCCTCTGCTCTCCAATCCCCTTCCCAAAATATTTCTCGTTATTTGAAAATCTGGATTGTGGAAACCAAATTTTGTAATATTTAGATTACTGTCCAGATTTCTGCATAATTCTGTTAGCAGAACCCACTGGGGCCATTCTTTTGTTCAGCAAGTTTGGTTCCCATTGGGTGAATGAGGTGAAAGTGAAGAGTGGGTGGAGAGGTAGAGCTAGTTGCTCTGAGAAGATGTTACTTTGTATGGGGAAGGGGCTGTAACCTGGCTGTGGAGCATGTGCTTCACAAGGTCCAGGTTCAGTCCTTGGCTCTCCAGTCTGAAGGTCTTGAGTAGCGGGATTTGGAAAGATCGTGCTTGCTAAAGATCTCTTTTAGTTGGAGAGTTTAGTTTTAGTTGAAAACAATTTTGAGGTTGGTAGCTCAATACTCTGTTCATTCATGGTTCACGAGGGGTTAGACTTGCATATCAATGATGCCTTAGTTGAGTGATCTTAGATTTTGTTCTGGGGAGTGGTGTTTAGGGAATCCACAAACAATGGGGGTTGCTGGTTAGATTTCTTCAATCTTTGTTTAGCTGTAAACCATCAGTTCCCAAACTGTGAGTTTAGGGCCAACCAGTGGGTCATGACCTAATTTTGTTGGGTTATGAAACTGACTGGGCAGATTAGGCCATGTGCATCAAGGGTCTAACGAGCTGCTACTGGGCGGGAGCACTGCTGTCTGGTCACCATTATAGCCACACCCCTTGGCATTTATAAATCAGGCAGCAGGCTGGCTTCTAAAATATGGGAATCACTTCCCTAAACTATTTCAAGGTTTGCATAGTTAAATTTATAACTCGTGCATTCTTTTCCAGAGAGGTGCACTCTCTTGGCAGGTAAAGCATTTAAATAAAATAAAATTTTATTTTAAATAAAATTTCTGTAGAGTGAACACTAGATTTAAATAAAATTAAATTTTAAATGAAAGAGAGTACATGAGTTATGTTAAATGAGTTAAATTTAATTTATCAATTTAAATAAAATTAAATTTTATTTTACTTAATACACCTAAAAACCGCACTGCTGGAATTATCCTAATAGCTATCCTCAACTAGTAGATACTTTGCCAGAGACATTTTGTGTCGCATCCAGAAGATCAGGCTTGGGCTTGCTGAACCTCCCAAGAAAGCTGCATCAGGCTTGCTGCCTAAAATACCTTTGTACAGGTTGAATATCCCTTATCCAGACTGCTTGGGATTGGAATGTGTCTGAGTTTCAGAATAATTGCATAAATATAATGAGAAATGCTTCCTCTTGCTCTTTTTACTGTTACCCATATGGGTATCTATTGGCCTCGACATTTTTCAGCAATGTCTGTACAGGTACACACCACAGAGCAGAGAATAGAACTTACGGCATGTACCTGCACTGTATGTGAGAATGAGCATGATCTTCTAGTGTTCACTCTACAGAAAGTTTAAAAAAAGTATTGGACAAAAATGTCTGGATTTCAGATGTCTGGATAAGGGGTAATCTACTCAGTGGCATAGCTGGAGGGGGGCGGAGCACCCAGCCTGGCGGGGACTGTCTATGGGGCGAGCGAGTGGCCCCTCCCTTCGGAGCCATTCCCAGCAGGGGGAGCAAAACGGAGCCATACCGGGAATGGCTCTGAAGGGAGGGGTTGCTCACCCGCCCCGCAGACGGTCCCCGCTAGTCTGGGCGCTCCGCCCCCCTCCAGCTACACCACCGAATCTACTTGTACTCATATTGGTCAAAATGAATTGTACCACAGTCCTGTACAAGAGCATGCTTCTTTGTTGAGAAGGCTCAGTTCTGTGACCACCATCATTGCTAAGCATTCTGAGCCCTGTTTGAGTGAGATGGAATAAGCCTGTTAAAGCAGGAAACTGTTTTTCACTGAAGGCAGAGGAGAGAGCCTCAGAGCTGCCATGGAGGGTAGTGAGTCCACCCCCCCCTTGCCCTAGGAAATGAGAAAAAACGGGGGAGGAAACAGTATCCCTTTTATGTCATTTCTGGTAGTGCAAGTTAAACTAACACATACCTGCCCTAAATTGTCACAGAAGGACAGGTAAGGGTTTGATGAAGAAGAGAAGATGGGAATGGGGAACAGTTGTCATGGTAGAAGATGGCACAGAAAGGAGGAGTCTGCCATTATCAAGGAGAAGAATCTCTTTTGCGAAGAGACTTGAGCAGCTTCATCAGGTAGTAGAGGTAGGAAAGCAGTTCTCGGGCACAGGGAGTATCATAACAGGAAGGCAACAGTGGAAGTCAAGACTGGCACTTTCCATTTTTCTGTTCTGATGGTTTGTTATGTGTATCTTGCAATTTCAGGTTAAAGTTTTTCAACCATTTTCTCTGCAGAACTTTCTGTTTCTAAGTCATGGTCAGTAGTTACTTCAGAGCTTGTCACAGGACATATTTCAGAACTGAGAGCTATGTGGCTCTTCTTCTACTGTATTTATTAGCCTGAACTTATTCATAGAAACATTTCTCTTGGTTCTACAGGAAAAGCACCCCCCAATCTGCCCCAAGGTGTACCTCCTTTGCTACATAACCAGTACATTGTGGGACCTGGAGGACTTCTGCCAGCCTACCCAGTAAGCAGTTTCTTCTGCCTGCCCTTGTCAGCTTTCTCCCCCATGCCCCAGATGCCAGTGGGATGTGGATGGGGGTCTCCAAGTCTGATCAGGGTTAATCTGCATACAGCAGACTTGGTCATGTGTAACTTGCCACCAAGTCTGAAGATACCAGCACAACTTGCGCTTCTTGGATCTTACTGTGGAACTGCATGTGATTGAGTTGCAACCTGCCTTAAAAATAAGGTCTCATGCTCCTCAGAAACGGGAAAGACCCAATGACTACATCCTGCAGAGATGGTGTAAAAACACATGGAGTGCCTTTTCCCCTCTGAATGTGCGTTTTCTTTGGCTTAGCGTCTAAACTGGGGCACTCTTTTGTTACCTCAATCAAATGTGTCTCTTATTATGTCACTAAGGAACACCTTAGAACTAGATGAATCTCATTTGCCAAAAAATTTAGCAGGTCAGTTCTCACAGTAAAGCTTTAACCTTGGAACAGGTACTGGTGGAAGAAGATAGAGTGCTGGGCTAGTAGACTAATGGCCTGATCCAGCAAGGCAATTCAGGTTGCCATTCTGCCCTGGTTTTATTTGCCGGTTCAGTGAAGGCAGTTTCAATAATACTGTAATTCAAGATCCTATGTTCCATGATTGACTCTGGAGGTGAGGAGGAGGAAGGAGGCATTTGTAACCTTGTCCACAGAATCGCCTGATCCTGCTGTGCTTTATTTTTTTACCCTTTAAAGAGCTAGCTAGCATTCTGACTGAGAGACTGAGTTGGAAATGAAAAGCGCTGGTTCAGGTTTTGCCTCCTGCTATGAACTCATGTAGTTGGTCTTGGACAAACCACTTTCTCTCTGTCTCTCAGCCTGCAGTGTGCAGAGAATAGCCTACCATATATGGTTCTTGTAAGGACTGCAAGAAGGTACTGTTGGAAAGCACTTTGAAACCACTGCTTATGTAAATGCTAAGCGTTTCTTACTGCTAGAGGAGTTCTTTATTGCTACATGATTTGTTATCCTCAGTCAAAAACACAAAGCCCCTGAGGGTCAGGCTTGTGCTCTCACTTGTAGCTGTTCTTGACATGGCTGCTGTTCGCCACTGTGGCATTTTGATTACAAAAAACTCTGGGGGTCTTGGTGGTTCTGGCCTGCAGCCCAAGAGGTTGCTGAGCTTAATGATGTGAGGGGGTGTCTTGTAACTTTTTATTCTCTCTGTCCTTAAGCAGATTTATGGTTATGATGATCTCCAAGTGCTCCAGTCCAGGCTACCTATGGTAAGTGACTTTTTTCAGTGGAAGTGTTCACACTGTATCTGAGATGGTATCCTTTTGAGAGATCTATAAACGTGTGTTGACATGATTTGAAATGTGTAACGTTAAGTCACAGTTCACTAGCTTCAATAGGACTTTGGGATCAAAGCTTTGATTTCATATAGAAGAGCAAGTTACCTGTCCTTATCACATGCTTAAAAACTAGGGGCACTTGGAGGCTTCTGCTGGGCATGAGGTGGGGCTTCTCCACACTGCATAACTTCTAGTTAGTTGTCCAACTGATTACTTTCAGTGTTCTGTGACCCCTTACTAGTTGGAGGGACCAAGTTATATACATTTGGCAGGGGGAGGAGACAAAGTCCTTCATTCAACCACGTCCTGAAGCTTTATTCTGAACCCAAAGCTTTAGCCGCCTTGGGTGCCCTTCGGGAAGAAAAGCGGAATATAAATCGAATAAATAAATAAATATTGAGGACATTTGTGTCCTGCTTTTCTGGTTCACAATTGAACCTCAGAAGGTTCCATACCAAAAAGAAAATCTAAAAACCAGCAGCAGCCAAAATACAACCGAACAAGGGGCAGGAAAGGGCAGATTTTTGGAATGGGAATTCCAAACTCACTTTTACTTACCTTTTGCATAGCTTGGTTAGCATTCCTCCAGCAAGCAAGCTTCAGACTGCGATTTGCAACTCTAGTTTGGAGGGCAAATGCCAACTGTAGACTTGGTTTCAATGCAATGACAAACTAAAATAAAAAGTCCTTTTGGGATTTTTGACCACATTCAGCAAGTTTAGACTCTCCTATTGTTTCGCGCTCACATGTAAGGCATTGTCAAGGACTAAAAACAACACACCTAAAATGGTACATTTAGAACTAAAAATTAATCTACTGGTAAGCTTTTATTAAATTAAATTATGCAGGGGATGGACAGAGTGGATAGAGGGATGCTCTTTACACTATCACATAACACCAGAACCAGGGGACATCCACTAAAATTGAGTGTTGGGAGAGTTAGAACAGACAAAAGAAAACATTTCTTTACTCAGTGTGTGGTTGGTCTGTGGAACTCCTTGCCACAGGATGTGGTGATGGCATCTGGCCTGGATGCCTTTAAAAGGGGATTGGACAAGTTTCTGGAGGAAAAATCCATTATGGGTTACAAGCCATGATGTGTATGTGCAACCTCCTGATTTTAGAAATGGGCTATGCCAGATGCAAGGGAGGGCACCAGGATGAGGTCTCTTGTTATCTGGTGTGCTCCCTGGGCCATTTGTTGGGCCACTGTGAGATACAGGAAGCTGGACTAGATGGGCCTATGGCCTGATCCAGTGGGGCTGTTCTTATGTTAAGCTTTCTCCCGCTAAAGATTCACTAAAACACTCAAATTCCTTTTCCTCTGAGTTTCTGTTGTGAGCTCATGAGTTTTGTTTTTCTAGAACTGGGGGGGGGGGGAATTATGTTTGGAGTGACTTTTTCATGAAGAAAAACTTTTTATTTTTCTGCTATTAATGTAAAATATGAACTCTGTGAAGGGAGTCGCTGTCCAGCTAGCCATTTCACTTGATCTCACTTCCCTTATGGTCTGTGACAATATCCTTGTGTGGGACTGCTTAGTTCTGGACTATCCCTCAGCAACCAAAAAGCTGGAAAGAGAGTATTGCTGATATATTGAAAGCAAAACTGGCCAGAAACTGAGAATGGGGAGGGCTGCTCCAAATATGGACAGGGAGGGTGGGGACGCTGAGCTGGGGTTTATCTTTGTGCTTAATGCTTTTTACAATAACTGAAAGGATAACAATGGATAACACAGGTAAGTGTTATACAAATGGATTCATGGCTCCGGCTCAAGCTTGCTGCTGCAATGAACTTTCTAGGTTGCCTTAGGAAGCGGTGCCCTCTCTGCCTCCTTATTGCTAGGGGACAGTAGTAGCTTCTTTGTCAGAGTTGTGTCAGGATCATATCACTGTAAGGTCTTTGCATGCTCAGGCCCAAACCAAACGTGCAGCTGTTCCATGGGAAAATACGTCCATGGATCACATTAGACAGAGGGTTTCAATTCGTGAGATTTGTGACCACACATTCACCACAATCCAGGGCTTTTTTAATGCAACGAACTGCACCAGTCCTCCTGCCGTACTGCTAGTCACACCAGGGCAGACTTCCTGGGTCTGCAGAAATCCCAGCAGCACTTGCCCGCTGGAAGGGGTGGTTTCACACCAAGGGCTTCATGAACTATGTTCCCTGAAGAGAAGTCGCATATCCTGATCCTATGTCCAGGCAAGGGGAGCAGACAGTTGCCTCAACTGCCTCACCTACCAAATTCACGGATATTGAAACCCACATGGGTTTGCAAGTGTCCATTCAAAAGCGCATGTGGAAGGCTTCGAACTCACAGATTAAGAGAGATGAGTGGGAAAAAGTTGCAGTACTTGGATATGCCATGGCACAAAACCCATGGGATAAGGAAACTCATGTGAGTATTGCTTCACTTTGCACTTACTCTGTGGCATATGCCCACTGCCATGTGAGTTTCCGCACGTTTGGTCTTGGCCTCAGTGAGCGCTAGATAAACGCTTGTTGTGGTTTGCACATAGTTTGCCTTTTCCCATATTTTAGGGCTCAAGCTGTTGTGGAGCTTCTAAAAATGGAGACAAATATGGTTCTGAGCTGCTTGTCCACCTTCGTTTTCCATCCACTCCCCACTTTAGTCTGCAATGGAGAAGTCATCGTCCTGGTCTTTCAGTTCCAACTGGTTTCCAACCCACTTGGAGCCATGGAGTGCTGATTTGGCTGATCACAAATCACCGTTTGCCAGTTCAGAGGTGCACCAGTCTGTAGCTAAGCTGCTTTTTTAGTCCCGTTCCAGCACAAAAGACACTTTCACGGTGTTAAAAGAAGTGGCTGCTATGAGGCAGCCAGCTCTTGGCATGATGTGATTCTAGGAAAGCCCTGAGCAATGCAGATGATAAATTGGGTTCCATGTTTGTTCTGCCTGTTTTGCCAGTTGCATGAAAACTGTGGGTCAGAGAGTTGGCGTCATCATAGCTCTGAGCTAGTTCTGTAGCTCTGAGCTACAGGAGTAAAACTGTTCTGATGTTTACTTTTCTTTAGGATTATTATGGAATTACATTTCCCGCTCCTGCAACATTGACTGGCAGAGAGGGGAGCCTCACCAACAATCCATACTCAGGTGAGTCAGAGTTCTGAAGTCTGGCACAGGGGAGAAAGTAGTGTTAGCTCGGTGTAGCTGGTAGGCTATTGGATCCACATCTAGGAAGAAGTGACCCTATGCAGCTCCAGTTGTGCCCTGTTCGTGAGCTTCCCTGCAACACTATGGGCTGTCCATTTTGAGGAGGCAAAAAGGCAGCACTGACCCAGTGGGGTTGTCTCTGCATTAGTCCTGCTCAAGGTGGTTTACAGCAATCTTAGAAAGTGTTCAAGTGAGTGCAGTATTAAATGTGCAATGTACCAACTTAGCAAATACTTCCTGCCTATAAAGGCAAATGTTATGAAACTTGTTTTCTGTAATGAGAGAGGCTGGGACTGCCCCCCCTCCCCAGCAAGAATAGAGCCCTGATTCTCAGTCTGTGAGGGACTACTAACATCTCATGAGAGAGGAATGAATGAATCAAAGAATATTGTGACTAAAGTACCACCACAGAGCAAGTTGCCTGTTGCATCACTGATGATAGGCTGGTCTTGGTGTCTGCCAGTTGTCCTACACTGGAAGGTAGTTCTGTGGATTGCAAGTGGTTGTCTCTCTATCAGTTCCTCAAGAGATTGCAGCAGGCTTACTTGCTCATTGTACATAGAAAGTCACCATAACCTTGGTCTGTATGGATCCTTGGCCAGAGACACAGTCTTCACAGTCTTGTACAGTGTGCTTTTTCTGTGTTTTTCAGGTGACATAACAAAATTCGGTCGTGGGGATTCTGCCTCCCCCACACCTGCTACCACCATGGCCCAAGTGCAGCAAAACCAGACTCAGACACACCACACAACGCAGCAGCCCTTCCTCAACCCCACCCTGCCCCCTGGATACAGCTACACTGGTCTGCCCTATTATGCTGGAGTGCCAGGAGTCCCCAGCGCGTTTCAGTATGGACCTACCATGTTTGTAAGTTGTGCAGCCCAATGGTCTCTCAGACTTCTCCTGGGGTGCTTCCAAAATATTCCTTTTACCATGATTGAGATGGGCTGGTGGGAGGAGTCTCAGTGAACCAGTGCTCTAGTGTTCCAGAGCAGGGAAGAATGTCATGGGGCCTGGAGCGGGCCCAAAGGCACACCATGTCAATGCTTTATTTTAAATATACTTTTAACCTGCTCTAGCTCCTGAGAGGTTCAGTGTGGCCTACAATGTATAAAGACTTCTTAGAAAACAGACAAAAACTAGCAGTAACACAGACTTTTAGAAAACATATAATAATGAATAAGCACCACTGAGCTTGTCAGGGCCAGCAACTCCTGGGAGAAGGCAGACTGACCGAGGAGACCAGTGCCTAGTGCAGTGGTATTCAAACTGGGGCGTCGCAACCCCCCAGCCTGTGGGTCCTGGCTTCTGGCCCCTTAAGGGGCGGGGGCAGCCAGGAGACAGGGGGAAGGCAGCGGTGCAGTCCACAGGATAATCATCCACAGGATCAGGGGGGCTTGCAGGGGCTTGGGTGCACGTGCCCAAACCTCCTGCAGCCTCCCAGGGGTGCAGGGAGCCCTGCGCAACCTTTGGCAGGGCTCCCCAGGTCAGGAAAAGTGAAAGCGGAGCGACCGCACCCCACTCCACAAAACCGGAAGCGGAGCAAGATTGCTCTGCTTTCCCTTCTGACGGGGCTGCAGGGACTGGGATGCACTCACCAGTCCCTGCAGCAGCCGCCCCTGTGTGCGGGGAACCCTGTGCGACCACCTGCAGGGCACCCCAGGTCAGGGAGAGGGAGAGTGGGGCGATCGCGCTCTGCTTTTGCGGAGGCAGAGCAGATCGCTCCACTCTCCCTTTCCCTGACCTGGGGCGCTCTGCAGGTGGTCGCACAGGGCTCCCTGCACGCAGGGGCGGCTGCTGCAGGGACTGGTGAGTGCATCCCAGTCCGTGCAGCCCCCTGAGCGATGCAATCCTGGGGATCATGTCGCTGCCTGCCCCTGCTGCCTGCCCCTGCCCCCGCCAAGACTTACTGCGGGTTTCAAACCCAGAGAGTTTGAAAACCGCAGGCCTAGTGGTTTACGTGTGTACATATACAGCTTCTTTCTACCCACTTTCTCTACTGAACCAGCAGCAGAAAGGGGGAGGGGAGCCTTGGTAGTTTGTATTCATTGCCACCATGCCAGGCTATACAGACTAGGTGAAGGGGGGGGGGGTCATCTGGGAAATACCCCTCCCAAGAGAGCAGAGGGGATCAATCCTACAGCAGTGTTTGCAGGTTGAAAAGATGTGAAAGTCCACTGAATTACTGGTGAACGTGGGCCAGGGAGACAACAGGTCAAAATGTAATTAGTTTATTTAAAGTCTAAACAAAAGGGATTAACAAAAAGAGGAAATACAGGTGGGTGGTAAAAAGCCAAGCAGGCAGATGGGGAATACTGCTTAGGGAAAATTTTATTTTTTCACATTAATTTTGAATGACCCCGGGGTAATGGATTTTTGGCCAGAAGACCATTTTTCCAAAATCGCAATCAACCTCTCCCAATCATCTCTGTTGATGCTACACAGTTACCTATGGTGAGTAGCACTGCTCCTGGCTTGGCTATAAAGTGTAAAGTGTTCACCAGTTGGATGCAGTGCTCTTTAACGTCCAGCAGATGGAGCTGGGATGCTACTCAAATTCTTTTGGCCTTCTAATCCCCACCTCATGCCTGGACAGAAACCAGGGAAATTTGTAATGACTGGAATGAATTAGCAAAGAAAATACCATAGTCCAGTGTTTCTCAAACTGTGGGTTGGGACCCACTAAGTGGGCCACAAGCCAATTCCAGGTAGGTCCCCATTCATTTCAGTATCTTATTTTTAATATATTAGATTTGATGCTACCATGGTATGTGACTGCATTTGGGGAATGCAGTACTTTAAACAAGCTACTATGTACAGTATATTCTTTCAACAATGACAGTAAATGGGACTTACTCCTGGTTGTAAGTAGGATTGTAGCCTAGCATTATTCCAAATTTTCCTGCTTGATGACATCACTTCCAGTGGGTTCTGAAGATTCTCATTCTAAAAAGTGGGTCCTGGTGCTAAATATGTGAGAACCGCTATCATAGTCCTATAAGACAGTTCTAATTATGCAGCCCCTGTCTTAAACTACTCACATTGCTCAAAGATTCCCCAGCCATTTCACTTGTGGTGGGGTAAGTGGCTGTTGTTTTACAGCAGGCTCTGAATTTGTCTCCTGTCTAAGACTGCTTTGTTGTTAAGAGTTCCTGGTTACTTTTTATGCTGCTATCTTCTGATTTTTGTATCCATTGTTTAATCTTAATTTTTTTAAGCGTTAGGCTTTTTGAGTTGTGGCCCTCCTTCCATTGGACAAAGATGGAAGGTCTTATAAATAACTTGACCTTCTTTTACCTGCCTCTGTTTGCCTGCACTTAGGTACCTCCGGCGTCAGCCAAGCAGCACAGCCTCAGCTTAAGCACTGCTTCAACACCCTTCCAGCAAGCAAGTGGCTACAGTCAGCACGGCTATGGAGCAGGTAACGGTGGCAAATGTTCTGCTGTGAATTCCTCTTTTTTACCTGTAGTGTGATACAGGCTTGTTCCTGTGGAAGGGAAAGATGACCATGTGTGAGGGAGTGTGTCACGCAACACCAAATCTGAAAAGCCAGATCTATAATGTCCACGGGTTCTCCCACATCCACATGCCTGTTGACCTTTCCAAAGAATTCCAAAAGGTTTGTGAGGCAAGGGCAGTGCAGTAATCCTATCTTGCACTGGAACAGGCAAGCCAAGAGGCTTGTACTGTATCCAGTGCAGGATAGTGGCCAGAAGCGGCTTGGCCAGAGGCAAGGGGAAACTTTTCCCCTTACTCCTGGGTAAGGGCCACTGACCTCTATGGGTCTCCTTCGACTTGCGCCACCTCTGAAGGTGGCGCAAGTCTGAGGAGAGCTTGAAGCTGCTCCGTTCTCCCTGGGAAGGGGGGTTGGGATCTGGCATTACTGCCAGATTCCAGCCCCGCCTCCCTCTCCCAGCCCACCCACCCAGGAATTGGGTGGCATCTCTCTATGCACTCTCAAGCATCTCCCTATCCACTCTGTCCATCCCCTGCATAATTTTGTATGTCTCATTCATGTCCCCCCTCAGGCACCTCAGCCTAGAAAAGAGTTGCCTGAGGGGGGGGCATTATTGAGACATGCACAGGAAGGACAGAGTGAATAGAGAGATGCTCTTTACACTCTCACACAACACCAGAACCAGGGGACATCCACCAAAATTGAGTGTTGGGAGAGTTAGGCAGACAAAAGAAAATATTTCTTTACTCGGCTTGTGGTTGGTCTGTGGAACTCCTTGCCACAGGATGTGGTGATGTCATCTGGCCTGGATGCCTTTAAAAGGGGATTGGACAAGTTTCTGGAGGAAAAATCCATTACGGGATACAAGCCATGATGTGTATGCGCAACCTCCTGATTTTAGAAATGGGTTGTGTCAGAATGCCAGATGCAAGGGAGGGCACCAGGATGAGGTCTCTTGTTATCTGGTGTGCTCCCTGGGGCATTTGGTGGGCTGCTGTGAGATACAGGAAGCTGGACTAGATGGGCCTATGGCCTGATCCAGTGGGGCTGTTCTTATGTTCTTATTTAGTGTACCCAAGCGCTATGTTCAGTCACATTGCCCAGTGCCCTAGACATGGAAGCAGTTGTACCAGTAACACCACTCTCCTTCCTCTTGTTCACACTATCAGGCTATGAGGATGTGACTCAGGGGACGGCAGCCGGAGACTACAGCAAAGGAGGCTACGTTGGGTCCTCTCAAGCACAAAACAAAGCATCTTGCAGTGGACCAGGAAAGGGTAATGAACGTCTTGTGGTTTTCTCTCCTGCTGCCCATTTGGGAAGTCTGGGATCCCCTTGGCTCGGCCAGGGCTTCCGAGGCTTCTCAAGGGCCTGTTCCAGCTTTCCTCTCATTACTGGTCTACCAGGGCTGGGCTTTGTCTTTGCAGTTTTACTCAGAGGATCAGCCCAGGGTTTGAAGGGGAACAAGACCCAAGCCGCAGAACAACTCCCCAGTATGGTGGGGGAGGGGGTGCTCCTGTAACTTGGCAGAAACCAAGCTGGGCATGGCTTTAATCTGGCATGGAGGGGCTGGTGAGGCAGAGGAATCAGGCATTCCAAGTAGTACTGTAGGACTTCACATACCTCAAACACTGGATTGATTTTGCTATATATCTTATTGGTCTTTTTAAAACTGGTACAAAAGCTTTACCAGTGGGCAGGCTCTGCTTGAGTGCAGAGCCTTGTGTGCAGGAAGCCCCTGTTCAACACCCTACATTTCTGATGGAATGATCTTGAATAGAGAGCCTGGGAAATTCTACCCTTCGGGGGGGGGGCGATGAGATTTGCTGGGTGGGCTGATTGCTCTGTGAGGAAGCATAGTCTTTACACATTCAGCAGAGCAAACGCAGTCATCTGGACCACATCATCCGTTCACTTTTAAGGAGCTCTGAGGTTGGATGTTCCTAGTTTGGGTGAAGACCAAACTCTGTACTTGGGGGTGTGGAAGTAAGACCCCCTAGAGACATGACTGCCCTTCCTTTGATTTAGGCCCCTGCTTCCAGTGGCCTAGAACTGAAAAAATTGGTGCTTTGGAAGAGGTCAGTTCTCTGAATGACCTTCCACAGGAGCTTCACATAGAGGCCTTTGCAACCTTTCCCTTAATTCAGTTCCAAGTTGTGGGCCTCCTGCAAAGCCGGGGTGGGGGGACACAGGTAAAGGCTGCGTGGCATGGTGGCTGCACTTGTCTTTCAAAGCCTGGGTATGTTAGTGACATGTTCAGCCTCCAATCAGAATGCTGCTGGAAATGTGGGAGCAGACCAGGGGCTCATCTTACTCAGCAGGCCTTCCAAGTGCTGGGAGAAGGCATGCTAGCAGGACGGGAAGGCCCTCTACTGCTCTGTGCTCCTGACTTTGTGCTTGTGGGGCTGCCAGCCAGCCAGTCAGGAACCCCTTAGCTGACAAGTTCTGTGAATTTTCACTCAGTAAGTGGTGAGATTTTCAGGGGCTGAAGCAAGAGTTGGATGTTCAGGGACACAGGCCACAGACGCCTGCGTTTGCCTTCCAGGAAGCATTCCCCCCGGTGTGGGAGACAGGATAGGCCTCTTCTAAGATGTAACCTTCTTTTCTATACAAATGTTTATAAAAACTATAAAGGCATGCCAATTTAATGAGAAGCATCTTTGTTGTTGATTTAAATCACTGTTTCCCAGCCAGTGATCTGCAGACCACAGGCGGTCTGCGAAATCCTGAGAAGTGGTCTACAAGGTCACAGGAAGAAAAGATCACTTCCAGTGTCTTGCCAAGTGAGCACTCCCTCACAGACCATCAGAGAGGGCAGAGAATGGACTGTCCGCAGCCGCAGGTGGCACTGATGTGGGGCTGCAGCTGTGGGCAGTCTGTTCTCCACCCTCCATGGGGCACGCTTGCTCAGTGAGAAGCCTCCCCACAGACTACCAGAGAGGGTGTAGAACAGGCTGCCTGCAGCTGGCAACAAAACCAGCAACACATAAATTTTCTCTATAAAAAAATCTAAGAGATCTCAAATAAACCTTCTTTGTTACAAATTTATTTGCTTTTTTGTGCCGGGGGATGGGGGCATGCACATGGTCCATGACAATTCCAATTTTTGCCTCAGTCATCCACAGGCTCCTAAAGGTTGGTAACCACTGATTTAAATGTTGCAACTCCAGTACTTCAGTTTAGCAGTTACAGCCGGCTGGTTGTTGCCCCTGCTGGATTATTTGTAATAGCAGCTGTTCAGCCGTCCAGGCTGTTGTCTTTTAAAGGAACAGTGTGGCACACTCTGGCTTGGGGCAGAAGGAAGCCTGCTCCAAGGCAAAAGGGTCACACCAGCTGACCTGGTTTGGGAGATGCAGACAGCAACGTGTCTGTCTTCAGAGCTCTGTTTTTTTCCTGTTTCTAGGTGTTTCTGTAACCTCAAGTAATTCTGGAGTGCCTGATATCTCTGGCTCTGTCTACAACAAGACTCAGGTGAGGAGCCCCTGGTCCCCTGCTGCTGCCACTGCGGACCCCTCGTCAGTGTGCTGCTGATCTCGCATGCAGCTCCTTGTTGAGATGTCCTTGGGTCTTACACACTGCGAGAATGCCAGAGGTGGGCGTAGGCCCACCCGCAGTTCAGGCTGCACCCTTGCCTCAACACTCAGCAAATGCTCTGGCATCTTGAAATGCGGTTTCACATGATTCTGGGGCAGAACCCGGGTCATCCTCTCCCTCCCGGCCCCGTAGCATGCTCTGGTCAGAGATGACCGTGTGTCTGCCCTGTCTTTCTATGTCTTCAGGTGTCTTTGTTTGTTCTCCTCTGCTCAGACTTTTGACAAGCAGGGATTCCATGCTGGCACTCCACCCCCGTTCAGCCTCCCCTCTGCCCTTGGCTCCACGGGGCCCCTGAACCCAGGTGCGGCTTCTGGCTATGCCCCAGCCCCGTTCCTCCACATCCTGCCTGCCCATCAGCAACCTCACGCACAGCTGTTGCACCATCACCTGCAGCAAGATGGACAGGTGAGTGGCTGGGGCAGGGAGGCAGGGCAGATGCCCCAGGGTTGCCCACCATGCAGGCCTGGAAACCTTTCACTTGACTGTGGTGCTTCCCCTCCCGTGGGGCAGAAGGCTTAGCTGCCACAGTGATCTGTGCACTGTGTTATGAATATGTACCGTTTAGGCCTAGTAGCATGTAAAGCCTGAACCAAGCTAAACCAGTAACAGAGAAGTGGCTTGCAGTTCTAGCTGCAAGGAATTTACAACTCAATGGAAGGTGATAATGTAGCACCTAAGCAGACAGAGAGTGCCCATGAATCTCCGGTGGGGAGGGGAAGAACTAAGAGGACTAGCATCCAGCCCCATTTTGGGAAGATTCTGGCCCCAAGGGTCTCTGATTGGACAGTTTAAATGAGTACAGAGTCACCTCAGACCTGTCACCATAAGAAGTATAAGAACAAAGCCCAAGTGGTGTGTGGGGGTCTTTGTCTCTTTTGGTGGAAAAGGTTGTGGGTGCAACATCCTGCAGGCAGAGGGCCAGGGCCATGTGGCCTCAAAGGTAACTTGGAGGAAAGATCTACAAAAGAAAGCTGACCCAGGTGAGAGTTGGGGAATAACAGAGATAGCCAATTAGCTTTGTCATTTTAATGCTGATATGTTTCCTAGAAGTTTTATGCCTTTAGCATTTGCCTCTAGCATTTATGCCTCTAGCATCATGTAACCCTATGCATTTAATAAAGTAAAAATCCTTTTACTAAGTTGTGTCATTGTCTGTTGGGGACAAAGTTTCAGAATCCTGCCTAGCCGTTCAACAAGCTACCAAATCCTCATTGAGGACTAGTAACTTGAGGACTGAGGCTTTAATTGGAGAAAGAGCTCAGTGCCTGCAAGAGATAGAATTAAGCCTAGAGGGTCTCAGTGTCCCTGGACTGAGACACTGGCACACACAGGGTGGTGGCAGTACTACCAAACGGGTCCTTGAGGGCTCTAGGGTTCGAGAACCAAGAACTCTGAGCACCCCAAAACCTTGGAAGTGTATGACGTCTACGACACACTGGTTTTAGCTTTATCACCCTCCTGCTTCCTCATTCCTAAACTCAGTGGTATTCTCTGGATGGAAAAGGAAATAATATAGTTGCACTGATGTCTGTTGTACATGGTGGAACTCTGCTTGTCCTTCTGACAGATGATGTTTTTTTAATGGATGGAGGTTTCCAAGGGATGGACTCATTGCTCTTCTGGAAAATCAAAAGCTATCCAGTTCTACTTTGAATGGAAATCTCATTAAAAGACCATCCCCCCCACACACTTGGGGGCTTGAAATGTCTGGAAAATGGCACCTGGTGGGTAGAGGACTTGCTATGATGTCTGAAAACTGCTGCAGGATGTGCCACTTCTGGGTCTTCTGGTGTTGCCCATCAGAGAATGTGCCAGTTGTCACTTTTCGAGCTTGTGGTGGTCCATGTGTGCCTGTGCCCTTCACCCCCCAGCTATTTTTACAGAGCTGTAAACAATGAGAATCTTTTTGCAAAGGCTTCTGGGGGTTTAAGTATCCTACAGGTGGCTCCCTGAATCAAAAGCAGCCCCTGAGATAACTGGTGGTGGCCCCTGCTGCAGCCGCTGGTGCAAAGTGCATCTTCAAGTGACTTTCTCTCTCTTGCCTTTTTCTAGGGTGGATCCGGCCAGCGCAATCAGCCAAGTGCCATGCAGCAGAAGTCTCAGGCTACCAAAACTGCCTATGGAACTTCCCCATACTGGACAAATTAACCCCAGACACAGAAGAACCGGGGGTGGGGGGAAGAGGGAGAGAAGACCGCAAGTAGCAGCCAGCAGCCATCCTTGGATCTGCCCAGAAGACAGATGGGGAGCGTGTGGGTTGAGGATCCAGGAGTCCAGCCCAGAAGCCTGTGCAGGAGAACGGCCACCACTTCCCTGCGTATGCAGTTCCTTGCCCACCTCCTCTGTGGTTTACGTTGTATGTAATATATTTATGTATGTATTTGTAAATGTCATAGAGTCTAATGGTGGCTTCTGCATTTTATTTTTTGAGGAAGCCTGTTTTCTTCCTCCTACAGGAGCTCCAACCCTTGTTGACCCAGGGCAGCTCTCTGGATTTTTTTTATATTGCTTTGAGGGTGTTGCACTCGAAGGACAAAGTGTGCCGCTTTTTGTTGTTGGGTTCAGAGACACTACGACTGAAAGGCTGTTCTTAACTCTGGCAAATGGCGAGGCTCGCTAGAGGAATGGAGGCTTTTCGCCTTCCTCCTAGTTTCTTACATGTAGTTTGTTTTTTAAAGAGTATTTTTGTTCCCTGTCTGCCCAGTCCTGCCAGCACACAGGTTGAGTAGTCTGGCTGCAAATAGCAGCATCATGTTTTTTTGGACAACTTTTTTTAAGCTGCGAGGTCGCTGGGATTTCTCCCCACCCCATCCCCATGTTCTCCTGCCAGAGACTTTGGTCTGCTCTGCTTCTCCCAGAATAGTGTTGACCAGTCAGGGCTTCGGCAATGCAGGGATTTTTTAAATGAAAGGATGCCATGGGTGCATCTTGTAACTCTCTCTTTCCCCCTTTCCTTGGCCTGGGTGCCACTCCACATATCTGAACCAGGATAAATAGAATTAATCAGTGATGGCTCTTCATGAACTCCACCCAGTCTTTCTTTGCAGGGGCAGGAGTAGAACGTGAAGGGGGGGTATGCATCTGTGTGTGCAGGAGGAACTCTCCATTCTTCCTGTTCTACACCACTGTGGTGAATGTGTTAAAAATTTTGTGTTTTTTTAGCCCAAACTCCACCTAATAAAGTTCTACGCATATCGAAAGTTTGCAGTCTCCATTTTCAAAAGTCAGCTGGCTCTGCACTTGCCCTTGCCCAGTGATTCACATCTGGCCTAAAGTCAGGGGTTAGCAAGAACCCCCCTTCTTGATGTTCTCAGTACCTCAGCACAACAAAATGGCTTCTTAGCACACAAATAGCTGGACAGTGTGGACTTCCTCCTCCTGCAGTGTTACCTAACAGTGCCAGAAGTCCTCCCATGGCTTATCTTGTGCCTAGAACTAGGTAGCTACTAGGATGTGCAATCTATAGAACTCTGGACAGCCTAAGCAAGTTAGTGGATTGGCTGGAGATCTGGGGCTGGGGACAGAAATACAAGGGATCTGTTTAAGTGTCCATCTTCTGCCAGTCTAGGACATGGTGGAGAAAAGATCAAAGCGCTGCACTTGGACAGACGTGCCAACAGCATCACCAAGCAGCGTAATATTCTTCTGTGATGAGCTGAGAGGGCAGAGAAGCCTTCAGCTGCGTCTGCAGAATTTACTGCAACAGATGAGGGCTGCTGTTTCTGGTCTCTACACCAAATTGTAAAACAGCACCCAGAAAGGAAGCCAAGCGGAGGAAATGAAAAGGCATCCAGTGATTGGACTCTCCAGGGAGACTTCAGTCTATGGAAAAGCTTCTCATTCATGTTACAGAGGAAGGAAACAAATTTACCTGGATCAGTGTATGATTTTTGCTCTGACACAAGCATGTCTATTTTAAGAAGTTAAAAAGGTGGTGGGTTTAAGTGCACAATGCTGGTTCTAAGGAGGATTCCTGTGGGTGAAATGTGATTCTGTTCCAGCCAAGTAAGAGTTCTAAGATGATGTGTCAACCATCAGCTACTCATTTGTGCAGAGGGTAACTGATGATGTTTGATGCTGTGAGAATAAGCAATCCGTGTTCTTGAAGTATTTTCCATCTTGGTGGTTTAATTTTCCCCAATAGCTTCCTCTATTCTCCATGCCTACAATCCATTGTTTTTACCACAAGCTGCTTAAAAATTCTGGATGCTTATTTTGAGTTTCATGTAGCGTTAAGACTGTCCTTCAGTGATGCAGCACAACATTGAAATAGCACATTAGTGGCCAATTGTTTATGGAGTGTTGCTGTAATTGTGGTTGGCTTCTATTCTGGTGGCTGCAGTGCATGTTTGCTATTGGCACAGAGCATAGCAATAGTAAAGGAGATCACTGCGTGTGAAACCAGCTGAATTTCCAGTTGAGGAAATTCTTTCCGTGGAAAGGAAATGAGGAAAACAATTACCACTGAAATGACTCCAGTTGGTTTTGTGGATCCCTAAGAACTAAATGAATAGCACATCTCTTGTAGCTGGTGTCCCTCCTCTCTTCTCATAGAGGTGTTTTTTTTGTGAGTGAGAGGATTACAGATGTCTTAATGAGCACAGTGGGCAGTAACCATTTCCAAACACCTGCTCATAGAACCATCTGCTTATAGCTTGTCTGGTTCACCACACACTCATGAACTTCCCAAAGTGTTTAAGAGCAGTGCGAAACTATAGTGTTGACATAGTTTTTCTGACCACATGTTGAGGGTCTATATCCTTACTATAGGCCGGTCAGCCTAACATCCATACCGGGTAACATCCATACCGGGTAAGATGGTGGAATGCCTCATCAAAGATAGGATCTCAAAACACATAGACGAACAGGCCTTGCTGAGGGAGAGTCAGCATGGCTTCTGTAAGGGTAAGTCTTGCCTCACTAACCTTATAGAATTCTTTGAAAAGGTCAAACATCCAGCTAGTTCAGCTTCCTGTATCTCACAGTAACCCACCAGATGCCTCAGGGAGCATCCAAGACAACAAGAGACTTCCATCCTTGTTGACGAGACAGACTCCATCTTGACCCCTAGACAAATTTGGTCTGGCAACGTTCTCAATTCGGAACAAGCTCTGTTTGTGTGAAATATGCGAGCTAGTTAAAATCAAGGACTACAGAAAGTAGTCTATAACATCTATACCGGGTAAGATGGTGGAATGCCTCATCAAAGATAGGATCTCAAAACACATAGACGAACAGGCCTTGCTGAGGGAGAGTCAGAATGGCTTCTGTAAGGGTAAGTCTTGCCTCACGAACCTTATAGAATTCTTTGAAAAGGTCAACAGGCATGTGGATGTGGGAGAACCCGTAGACATTATATATCTGGACCTTCAGAAGGCGTTTGACACGGTCCCTCACCAAAGGCTATTAAAAAAATTCCACAGTCAGGGAATTAGAGGACAGGTCCTCTCATGGATTGAGAACTGGTTGAAGGCCAGGAAACAGAGAGTGGGTGGCAGTGGGCAATTTTCACAATGGAGAGAGGTGAAAAGCGGTGTGCCCCAAGGATCTGTCCTGGGACCAGTGCTTTTCAACCTCTTCATAAATGACCTGGAGACAGGGTTGAGCAGTGAAGTGGCTAAGTTTGCAGACGACACCAAACTTTTCCGAGTGGTGAAGACCAGAAGTGATTGTGAGGAGCTCCAGAAGGATCTCTCCAGACTGGCAGAATGGGCAGCAAAATGGCAGATGCGCTTCAATGTCAGTAAGTGTAAAGTCATGCACATTGGGGGAAAAAATCAAAACTTTAGATATAGGCTGATGGGTTCTGAGCTGTCTGTGACAGATCAGGAGAGAGATCTTGGGGTGGTGGTGGACAGGTCGATGAAAGTGTCGACCCAATGTGCGGCGGCAGTGAAGAAGGCCAATTCTATGCATGGGATCATTAGGAAGGGAGAACAAAACGGCTAGTATTATAATGCCGTTGTACAAATCTATGGTAAGGCCACACCTGGAGTATTGTGTCCAGTTCTGGTCGCCGCATCTCAAAAAAGACATAGTGGAAATGGAAAAGGTGCAAAAGAGAGTGACTAAGATGATTACGGGGCTGGGGCACCTTCCTTATGAGGAAAGGCTACGGCGTTTGGGCCTCTTCAGCCTAGAAAAGAGACGCCTGAGGGGGGACATGATTGAGACATACAAAATTATGCAGGGAATGGACAGAGTGGATAGGGAGATGCTCTTTACACTCTCACATAATACCAGAACCAGGGGACATCCACTCAAATTGAGTGTTGGGCGGGTTAGGACAGACAAAAGAAAATATTTCTTTACTCAGCGCGTGGTCGGTCTGTGGAACTCCTTGCCACAGGATGTGGTGATGGCGTCTAGCCTAGACGCCTTTAAAAGGGGATTGGACAAGTTTCTGGAGGAAAAATCCATTATGGGGTACAAGCCATGATGTGTATGCGAAACCTCCTGATTTTAGAAATGGGTTATGTCAGAATGCCAGATGCAGGGGAGGGCACCAGGATGAGATCTCTTGTTATCTGGTGTGGTCCCTGGGGCATTTGGTGGGCCGCTGTGAGATACAGGAAGCTGGACTAGATGGGCCTATGGCCTGATCCAGTGGGGCTGTTCTTATGTTCTTATCCTGAGGGCTCTATTCCCAGAAGCCCACATAGATGCCACATAGTGTTAAAGGAAATCCATTTAAAAAACAATGCCCCTTTGCTTAGTGGTTTAAAAACAGCCTTGCTGACCTTTATAATGCAAGACAGAGGCATCAGGCAATCATTGTCTCTCCAGTTGCTTAGAAAGGCTTCACTTTTGAGGTAGCCACCCCTGGGTGAATGCTTCACCAAGCATTCTTCTGTGTGCTGGGGGAAGGAGGGGTCACTTGCCTCTGAGTGAAGCAGTTGGAGAGCACCAGGAGAGAGAAGGACTGATAGAGTGGCTGTCAGCTGCCCTCTCCCACATTAACAAGGCTATTGTTAAATGACTTTTTTTCCTTTAACGGACGCTTCTCATCCTGTGGCTTAAGAATTTGTGGATAATTAAGTTATACCTCTAATTTTTAATTCTGGACCCATTAATTCTTAGAACCTTTTCATCTTTAGCCTAAGAGAAGTTGATTCTTGATGGTGAATGCTCAGATTAGTTAGTGTCCTTTTATCAAACTTATAAGGGGGAACCTGATACAGGTCTTCTACAATGAGAGAATGCAAAGTTGGTGGGCTTCTACTCACATTAGGCAATGGGATGAATTCATAGGGGGAAGGTCACCTTTGATTGTCTACCAATTCCACTGCTGATAAGATGGTATTTTAATAGCACTGACTTGCCTATGACAAGCTTGCTTCTCAATAATGCATGGTAGACAGTGGTGTAGCTAGTTCACTTGACACCTAGGGCGCATAAATTTTTGTCACCCCTATATAACAAAATTGTCATTAGGTAAGGGAGGCTTGCCAGAATGTGGAATGAAATTGGGTACCAGTTGGAAGGGGAGCCCAGGTCTGCCCGGCATAGATCTGGGTTCCCAAGTTTGGATGGGAGCCCAGATCTACCTGCCAAACAAATCTTGGCCAGAGGCCAAAGGTCATTCAAGAGCCCAAGTCTACTGGGCTGGTTGACCTGGGCTCTGGTTTACATAGTGCTCATACCACCCCCCCCAAACACGAACATTGGATCCCACCCTAGTGTAACCCTCCCACCAGATGTCACCTTGTTAACACCTTATTGGTTCCATGCTGTGACATAACATCTCATTAGCTCTTTGAACAATTAGTCTCGTTGGTCTATTTTACATAAGACAGTTATATTTTTGGTTTCTGGTTTTGTGGCCATAACTTTTGGTAGGTTGGCAACCTTCAGTCTCGAAAGACTATGGTATAAGACTACAGCACCCAGTATTCCCAGGCGGTCTCCCATCCAAGTACTAACCAGGCCTGACGCTGCTTAGCTTCCGAGATCAGACAAGATCGGGCATGTGCAGGGTAACAGTTGCTGCCATAACTTTTGACAGAATGGAGATTTCACCTTGAATTTGTTTCATTGTATTCTGCTGCAAACTACACATTGAATGGTATATAACATGTTGAGTATTATTCCTAACTGCAGTTCTAGCAATTTTGGTCACCAGTGGTGTCACCGCTCTGAGGGTGACACCCAGGGTGGATCACCCACCCCCACCCCGTCAGCTACATCCCTGATGGTAGGTTTAGGGATATTTTATTTTAATTACAATAAACAATTTTTAAAGAAACCCATGCATCAAGATGAGCACTCCAGCTTGGTAAAGAATTTGTTTGATTACTTAGTGATGGGACAGAGCTATGCTAGTGGAGAAAGTTCTATGCTAGTGGAGAAACTACAAGAAAACTCATACATGAATTGAGAAATTCCAGCACATTTCAGCATTCAATGTTCACTTTTGTATTTAGTAAGTTTGATAGAAGTTCATTTGGCAGGATCCATCCTTGGAAGAACTGGAAGAATTTTGCTTAATGCCATGTCCTACAAAGCCAGTTCTTTCCAGTGAGTTCACCCTCAAGCTGTCCGAATCCCTGTGTAAGTTACAAGATTGCCTTAAACAGGAGTAACAAGATAAGATGGTATAAAACCATATCCACCATTTACAGGGATAATGTAAAGGCTACAATATATCAAAGGCTTCTGCTTGTTACATGAGCTTTTCTAAATACTATGACTCATGTTCTCTGTGGCCTTGCTGGATTATAGAGAACAAACTACTGAAGGCAAGGAAGCAGGTTGTTGACACCAAGGAATTCTCACCTTTCCACCAGCTGCAGTAGATGAAGCAACCTACTTCTTGTGCCAATGAAGGTGGGGAAAAAATGGGAAGGGAGGTTACTAACCAGGGGCTTTTGCAAACCAAAGAACTGGTTTGGATTTTTGGCCATCCAATGGCCATCCAATGCTGTTAGAGATGCTGTGGCACTTTCAAATGTAAGCACAGGTGCTTCCCAGCAGGGACACACATGCCTCTTTTCAAGAGAACAGAAGAAAGCGGAGAAAACAGGTCTGTGGAAGATTTGTCAGATGTGACAATGCATTTTTCCTTTTAAATGTATCTTCCTTTTGCATAACAGGTTCCCAGTCACCAAAAGAACAACCCCCTAACAGCAAGTACTAAACACACTTGGTGATTTTAAACATTACTTTGCATGCTGTCGATTGCTTCTGCACCGCAGAGGAGCACCGCGTCTGTCCTGGCATCACTGTACTTGCTGCAGTCACAGAATCTCTCTCAACAGCAGAGGCTTCTTCTGAACTGCATTCCAGTGCAGAGTACAGCCCACTAATACAGTGTCCGCATGCAACTGCAGCTGCATTAGTGAACAGAGAAAGTGGGATACATAAATGCAAGCAAGAAGGTGAGCACTTGAGGTATTCATTTGAGAGCCACACAGAGAAGCAAACAAAAATGGCTCTCTATTGCATATTTAACAACCCAAATTTTGTGTGTGTGGTAACAGAAGCGCCGACATGCTCCCTTGTTATACCCACTAATGTGGAATGACAACAGCTGTGTTCTGGTTGTTTTTCCACTGCTGTAGTACAGGGAGTTCTACAGCAATGAGGGAGGCTGTAGTAGGTCATACCAGCAAACACCCTGAAGGACACAAGGAGGGTTCCTCTTAACAGCTCTGTGCCTCTAAATGAGGTGGCATTTGGACAGGGAACCAACAATACAGAGGTACTTTATTTCACATTTTATTAGTAGACAGAGTTGCCAAAAACTAGAATTGCCAAAGGGGATGGGGGAAGACAACACAAAAATGCATTAATCAGGTTTAATTATATCAACCAAAAGGAAGAAACACACTATCCGGGATTTCCACTCTAAAAAAAAAAGCTGGGGTGCTTCCTGCTGGTCTCAGAATAGTTAACTGCATTAGAAATGGTTTCTGCATCAAAAACAAGGGGCAGGAGAAGTTGGGTTTCTGAGAGATCGAGAGTACAGATGGCTCAAGTAGCGTTTATCACCTTCAAACATGTAAATATGTTTGAGCTTGTATCTCTGTTGGATTTCAAGACCGGGAAACCAGCAAGTCAACAGGCAACGATCCCTTGAAGGGTGGGGATGAGTCAGCCTGGCCCAGCGGGCAGCAAAACCCTCTTGGAGCAGGTGCTTTGCTTCCCTCCAAAACAAAGTCACAGCAAGGGGAGGACAGCGGTCTAATAATGCATCTCACACCACCAAGCTCGAGAAGACAAGTTACTGGAGCGCATACAGTGAAAACGGTCAAAGTACAAGAAAGAGCTGAGAGATGCAGTTCCCTTGTTTCAAACCAGGCCAAGAGTACCGACTCCACCTCCACTGCGCAGATCAGGGCATATAAGGAATCTGCCCTGTCTGCTCAGCAAGGGGGCACTTCACAGTTCCCTGCTGTGGCACAGAATGCTCTGTTTACAGAGCCACACGCTCTCCAAGAACAACCTTACTCCAGAAGTGCCCCCCACAGTTGGATTGTCTTGAACAAATCACAGTTGGTTGCATTTTGGTTTCCATTTTTACAGTCCTGCTTGACACCCTCTCTCCCCCCCCCCCCATGCCTCTTTAAGCAATTAGGACTGTTCCACAATTTGAACGCAGAAGCTGAAATGGGCCAAGTCAGCCACCCTCATTACAGCCAAGGGATCCACAGTTGCAACAGAAGCCTGAGACATATAGCTCATTCCACTGGATGAACAGGATTCTCACAGACGGTGGCTGGGGGGAGGGGCAACAGATACCAGTCGAGGACTGGCTTCCCCAAAGGGGTCCATGGCGGCTTCAGTTCACTCCACAAGGCTGCCTAGAATCCATGGCTACTGACGAGCCTGCTTCTGTGCTGCAGCTTCAGGGCAGAGCTCTTCAGGGCGAAGGCACAGCGCCAGGGTATTCACCCATCCTTGTCTACATGATAAACTGAAGTTGTGTGAATGACATCATGCAAGAAAGCAGAGGGTTGCATTACAGTCATGGCCAAGATATCCACCTACCACAAGGTCACAGAGGATTGGCACAACAGTGATCACATGGTTTCTGTCACTGACTTAACTCTTTGATGCTAAATTTTGTCCCACCCCAACCCATTTTCCTTGCAAAGTTCAAAGGCGCAGTAGATCCCTTGTATAAAGCTATCCTGAATACATCACTGCTCGAGGAAGGGGTGCGCACTGCAGACCATAAAGCCAGTCATTTTTTGTTTAAATCCCTCCAAGAGGCATTGCTCTAGCTAGGCATCACAGCCCAAGCATGCTCTTAGCATTACGCTCATTAGTGAGTATACCATGCCCTCAACAGCTTTCACCTCTGGCAAGAGCCCAGAGAATCTCATCTAAGTAAACCCACAGACCCTGGTTTCTGCCCCCCTCCCCCCACCCCTATGCTAAACAGCACTTCCTTTCAAGGTTGATCAGATTGTTCTGCCCTAGTTGGGCACACCCCACACCCTGGGGCAGAAGGGAGCAGTCACAATTGCTCCCAAGGAAAACACAGTATGCTTGAGAGCTCTGTCCCACAGGAGAGAGCCTGTTGCAGCTGACTCTGCCTTCAGAGAGAGGCCTTGTGACAGCAGTGGTCAACTGTCTCCCCCGCCCAGATAAAGCAACTCGAGGGTGCAGTGGGACAACAATACAGAGTGCTTTGAAGTGTTTATTGGAAGGTTCATATCACAAGACAACCACCCCAAGCCTCAATTCAACTTCTTGGGGGCTACAGCCCCTCTCAATCCAGGCTCCCTCCCCCCTCCACACATTTTGTAGCACTGCAATGGAATACTGGACTTGTCAGCACCCTGTCTTGTCAAGCTCACTACCCCGGAGCTTATACTTCCTGCCCAAGACCTGAAAAGAAGGCGAGGGGCAGGGGAGAACCACCAGCACAAGGCCAAACAAGTGAGCACCCCATCACAGTCACTGGAGCAGCAATATCTTGGCAGGGGCCCTGCAGCCAATTCACTGTCGTTCTCATCTCCGTTTAAAAACCCCGGCTCCTGGGGAGGAACCCCCCGCCCCACAGTCTCTGGCGTGAAATACATTAAACATCCGGATGAAAGAGACTGTGTTTAATTCAACACCCTAAACACAGAGCAAGCCTGTTGTGTTGTGAATGTTCCTGGAGGGGGTGGTGGCGAAGAGGAGCAACTTTGTGGGGGGGGGGGGAGAAAAAGGCCAGGACGTGGGGTGGGGCAGAGAATAATGCAAGTTTCAAGACACTCTGTGGGGAGCTCGTGTTTGCTAAGAGGTCCAAATAAACAAAGGGGAAAGAGTGGGATCCATACAGCAGGAGAAAGCAGGAGGTGCAGGTTTCGTTGGTATCCCCCCACCCCCTCCACCGGTGTGTATATATATATTTATATATTTTTTGCTGAACTGTCACCAGGTTACGACTGCTCCCCTCTGGCCACACGGGCAGGGCAGTGCGGGGGAGGGGCTGGGGCAGGTCACGACTCCTCGTTGCCAGAATCATCGTCATCGTAACAATCAGCATCCTCCTCCTCCTCCTCCTCGTCTTCATCATCTATGTCGTCGTCGTACAAGTCGTCATAAAGCAAATCCGAACTGTGGTCATTGGAAGGCACTTTAGTTTTGATGCAGTACTCGGCCAGCGTGGTTGGAACCTTCACACCGTCCTTCTCCGCTTCTGCCTTGGTTGCCTGGACTTGTTTCCTGCAAGGCAGAGAACCGAAGGCCCGACAGTTAGGCACACTCTGCCCAGCCAAGGGCAGCGGCCACATCATCGCGCGACTCCGCCCTCCATCAGCTCTGAACACTCTTCCTGTGCCCAGGGGTGCCCGGCCTCCACAAGCAGCAAGGAGGCCAAGCAAGGCTGTGGAGTGAGGGCAGGAGACTAGCTCAGGGAACTGTCTGGCTGGGCAGATTTCTGCAGTCCAAGTTCAGAGACAAGTTCCTCCTAACAGCGTTCCTCCAATGGATGATGGTCCCAACTCAGGATTGGAAAGCCAGGAAATCCACCTCATTCTGCCCTTGGCCATGGGTGCGGAGGAAGAATCTGGCCCCCTGTCCCACTGGACCCCACCCCCAGTACTCTGCTTGAAAGCCTTTCTATCTCGAGCAGTTGGCCAGAGCAGAGAGAAAAACATAAGTATAGGATCTGGGTCAAGTCTCGATTAAAATGCAGCCTTATGCTGCTGCTTGGCATATAAGACAGTGTGGGGAGGAGAGAGGAGAGCGTGCCCTGCATGTGTGTTTGTCCAGATCAGGAAAACCTACAGGACTCATTGAGGGGAAGTTGGCAAAGTGCTACTTCTCTGAAGGCCAAATGAGAGGAGGACCCCACCCCACCCCACCCCACCCCGTTGTCTCAGAGGAAGATAACACTGCAGCCATCCAGCTAGGGCCTCAAGCACCAGCAGTTGCAAGGCTTCACTGCACACTGCCTGGGGAAAACCAGGGAGCCAACAGGACAGACAATGTTGGGCTGGACAGATCAGTGGTCTTTCAGGCTTCCTCTCACCCCTCCTCAAGCACTGCCCACAACTCAGGCTGTCTGCAGAGGCCTCAGGCTTCTCCCCAGTCCAAAAGGGTCCCGGGGCCAGTGATGGGCAGGACTTCCCTCACCCCAGGACCCTGGAGAGTCCATGCCAGTCAAGACAGACACACTGGCCAAGACTGAGTAAGACAGCTTCAGAGGCTCTCCTGAGGCCAGTTTTGAAGCGGATCCCAGGAAGAAAGCCCTTCCCCCACTGCCCAACCCAGGAGGAGGAGCAGCAGCAGCTGCGGGCTTACCGAATGATTTCTGCGTATTCTTTGTCTTTTCCTTTGCTGTCCCTCCATTTTCTGAACATGACAGAAGCATCGACATTTGCCGGAGAGAAGGTGTTGGGCTCGTTAAGCAAGGAGATTACGCTCAGCAGGATAGTCCTGAGGAAGCAGGAGAAAGAGGCATGTGTCAGGCGGGCTGCATCTGAGGGAGTGTTTCATGGTTCTTGAGCTTCCAGAGCTGGTTCTCAGCACCTTCTGACACATTCAGGACAGCTCAAGTCAAGCAGTTTCTACCACAGGACTTGCCATGTGTGTTCAGAGGGGAGTTCGTGCAAGGCAGGGAATCACTGGACTTGCACTCTTGAGTAAGTGGCATCGCTCACACCTGGCGATCCAGGGAGGAGCAGCTCCTGGAATCTGTGGCAGCCCCCTTTCCCCAAAGCCTCAGAATCCCACCTCAGGGATTTTCTGAGCTCCTGCTTCCCATACAGCCACTTAACTGGGAGCGCTGAGGACCAAGCCTGGGATTTCCAGACGCCTTGCCAGCGCTTCACCACTGATCCAAGACTTCCAGTGCTGCACACAAGCACCGTCTGCATGGGATGCAGTGAGTGCAGACCAGAGCATGAAGAGAAGCAGCCCTGAAGTGGGGCACGGGTGTGTGCTGGAGTCAATGCATGTTAGTACACCCCTCCCCCAGAGCTGCCTGGGGGCCGGTCATCAACAGCAGGAGCTGGCAGCCTACAGCCTGTAGACTGGATCTGGCCTGCCACCCAAAGTCAGCCAGCCTAGGTGGAGCTTGGCTTGTGAGGCAAAGCCTCCCACCCAAGTTGCTCCGCATTGGACAGGACACGGCAGAGCTTCTGGTGCTCGCTGAGTTCCTTTGCCAGGCAGCAGGTGGTTCTGCTGCTCCCTGTTTGTTTCACTCCCAAACTGAGCTGTGTGTGCTTCTCCTGGGAGCTTAGCAACCTGGAAGTTCAGTGAGGATGTCATTGCCAAACGTCCAGCCCCTTTGCCTGAAAAGGTTGCTGATCACGGATCTACAGCCAAGAGAAGGAGAGAGAAAAACCAATAGTGGGGATCACGCGGGGCCAGTCAACAGGCTGTGGAAACCAGGGAAGCCCAAGGTGCTCCAGCAAAGTCTTTTTGGAAGGAGCAAGTCCTGAGGAGAAAGTGGTGTGGTCTCAAATGGATGCCATTGAAGGAGAGGGATGCATAGATGAAGCAAGGACGAACTCTGAAGCAGGGATGAGGAGCATGTAGTGGGGGGGGGGAAGCCAGAAGAGAGACTGGAGTAGATGCCCAAAAGAGGCATATGGGGTTGTGCCCAAATGCAGCAGGCATCCTTTCCAGTTCGCAAATCTAGAACTTGTAGCTTTCAGCACCTGTGGGGTTGGGCAGTGCACATCCTAGGCACATGGAGAAGAGGCAGTGCTAGCCAGTGGGAAGTTGGCCTGGTGAGAAGCCAGGGAGGTGCCCCCCCCACACTATGGTGCAATCAGGCTGCCAGCCTTCCATCACAGCACTGAAAGACCCCCAATTCCGACAGCCTTCCTGGGCTCTGGCCACCTGCTATATTGAACAGACACATGGGGAAAGCAATTCCTTCCCCAGCCCCCAAGTGGCTAAATGAGACAACGCAACAAGACCGAATGAACAACTACAAAGGGCTTTCCCACAAGTAAACAGAACAATTGCCGCAGCGGCCACACACGGGCCCCCAACAGTCGACCCTGCCAGAGTCCATTTTGGCTCCATGATTTAGAAGCCGGCTCTGGAGTGATTCACTCCCAGAGATCTTTGTAACTGTTAGTCCATGCCTGCCATTAATGAACTTTTCAATACTGGCCATTTCTGCAGCCTCCAGAGGCCCAACCTGCCGCGCAGCCCCCACTGAAAACAAGTCGGTGGCCCACAGACAAGCTGGAGTGAGACCGAAGCACACTTGGATGAGGTGACCTCCAGGTGCCTCGCTTCACTCTTGCAGCAGGATTGATCCAGATTTTTATGCAGTTGCACCTGTAACAATCATGCCAAACTCTCTGCAGCAGACCTAAAATCTGCTGGAGCCAGAGTTGGAGTTAGGGTTTTGGAAGTTTAAACATTATGGAGAGGGAAGCCGAGAAACACTGGTGTGCTTGGACCCAGGCTCTGCATCACCTTACCTGACATTCTGGGTTGGATTCCACCTTTCAGATGGCAGCTCTCCACTTTGAGGGTCATCTACAGGTGGGTGAAGGATTGAAATACAGACGTCTCCATTCTGGCAAGAGAGAGACAGGTGGTCAGGACATGCAGACACCCACCTCAGCACAGACCCCCCCCCCCCCAAATACCTCAGCCTCGTTTATCCTCTCAGCTTCACCATGAGGAGGCTGGGCAGGGATACACAGTAAGACTTCTCGAAAACAAAAGGGGAGAGCATATATCCCTGCAGCCTAAGTAACCCTCAAAGGGCTCTCTACACCCCTTGCAAGTGGCTGCAGTGGTCCGCCTTGGGCGTTCTGGTGCTTGGGCACAAAAGCAGCAGGAACTGTGTTTTCCTTGGGGGTTCCCTTGATGAGCATCCAGAATCCACAGAACTCCAGCAGGGGGAGCCAGAGCTCTCGGAAAAAGAAGAACTGCCTTCAGCCCTCTGCTGGTCCGGAGCTCCATGCCAAAGCAGCCCCAACACACACCCTGTAAGATTGATAAATCTGTATGTCCTTTTTGCGCTGGGCATCCAAGGGGGCAAAGACATAAAGGAGAAAAAGTCCACCAGCACGCACGGATGGGTCCGCTTTGTGGGCTCCAGAGTATACGGCATCGCAGCTTACGAAAGGGTGAGAACCGATAGAGACAGGTGGAAAAAATGGTGGGAGTGGTTAGATGGGGTGAATCCACCTATAACGTGATGTATCTGTGTTCTAGTTAAACAGCTGATGTAATGTGACTGTAGTTGAAAACGAAAAATGTGATTTCTTTCCTTTGTATTATTTATTGTAGTATGAAACTTTTTTTAAAAAAAATCTATACCCCCCCCAAATCTATATTTGCCAACACACACCCTGCTTTGTTCACCTTTGCATCTCCATATGGAAGGGTGGGGGGCTGAGGGGGGTGAACAGGAACTCCCAGTGGTGTGGGTAGCTAAGGGGAGAGATAGTCACCTTGCCCATGGGGCAACTTGACTATTTCCCAGTCTCCCCTTCAGTTGCACCTAAGATGGGAAGGGAGACCAGCTGAATGGACAGTGGATGATGATTGGCTGTGTGCAGTGCTGTTGTTGGGGGTGGAGGAATCCCACCACTGATTATGTGTCTCGAAGGTTATGGTGCCATCATTAAAAGGGCGACAGGTCACAGGGGTTTTGCAGTGCGGGCTGGTTGGCCTCCCCAAGAGAAAGACGGCTAAGACAGACACACAATTGTCCTGCTTTGTGACCTCAACCCCTCCCCGCCTCAGGGGTACTGGTGATCCTGAAGGTAATCCCTCGAGCCTACAGCTGCTGCTTTTAAATGCCAGGATTAAAAAGCTGCTGCTTTCAACATGAGGCCTGCCTGACCCAGGACTTTACCCTGGCAGGCACCAGAGACCTGGCTGGATGAGGCAGGAGGGCTGGGTCTCCCTCAGCTCTGTCCACCAGGTTTCTTGGTGCTGCAGCAACCACAGCTACAGGGATGGGAAGTCAGGGTCATGATGGTCTGATAGGACGCAATTCCCCTTATTATTAAGATTTACACCCTGCTTTTCAACACAAAGTAGTTTACAGAGAAGACCAAACAATGGGTAGCCCAATCCTGCATTCCCTGCTCCCTCTCCCGGCCCGTCTCCTCCCCTTCACCTCCCCCACCGCCTCAGAATGCCTCCTCCCCACCTCCCCCATGCCCCCACCTACCGCTCTGCTGCCTTGTGGTTCATGCAACTGCCGAGCGGCAGAGCTCCAGCGCTCACCCAGTGTTAGCCCAGCACCGGTGCTAGGGCCTGCAAACATGCCTTACGGCACGTTGGCACCAGTGCGTGCCAGCAGTGAGCTGGTGCACACTGCATAGGATTGGGCCCTAAATGGCTCGCTGTCCCCAAAAGGGCTCACAATCTAAAAAATATGCAGAAGAAACACCAGAGAACAGCCATGACAAGAGACAGGGGCTTGAGTGAAGTTTTCCCCTGCTAAATACAGGCATCCCCCCCAACCACAGTTTCACTTTTCTGAGGTTCTCCCCCCCCCCGTTTTTTACTTATCTATGTGCCTTTGCAGCACTCTTCCTATATAGCCCTTCCTGCTACAGAACACTAGAGGAGGAATGCAAGAAGCAAGCAGTCAAAACACTAGAGTAGTGGTTCTCACACATTTAGCACTGGGACCCACTTTTTAGAATGAGAATCTGCCAGGACCCACCGGAAGTGATGACATGACCGCACGTGACATCATCAAGTAGGAAAATTTGCCTTAACAATCCTAGGCTACAATCCTACCCACACTCACCCAGGAGTAAGTCCCATTTACTATCATTATTAAAAGAATATAAATAATAGCTTGCTAAAATTACAGGTCTGTAACATTTCCCCAAATGCAGTCACATACCATGGTAGAATCAAGTCTAATATATGAAAAATAAAATACTGAAATGAATGGGGACCCACCTGAAATTGGCTCGCGACCCACCTAGTGGGTCCCGACCCACAGTTTGAGAAACACTGCACTAGAGGAGGGAGACAGCCAGAATGTTAACAGGAAACAGGAAGCAGTCCCACTTCCTGTTAGCGTTCTGCTGTTTCTCTCCTCTAGCATTCTGGCTGATTGCTTCTCGCATTCCTCCTCTAGCTTTCTGTAGCAAGATGGTCTGTATAGGAAGAGACATTAAAAAGATCACGTAAGTATAGAGTTTGCTTTTATCTGCTGTTTTGGAGTCTGGGGGGGATGGGACATATCTGCTGTTTCGGAGTCTGGGGGGATGGGACATATCCCCTGCAGACGGAGTGATGCCTGTATAAAAGGAGAAGCACTTGAAAAAGTGCTTCTGTCCAGTTAGCAGGATAATCAAGTAACCTGTTCAGGGTCTATTTTGTCCCTCATGCTAATTTCTAGAAGAGGTCACCTGAGGATCTGGAGAGGGGTGGGGTGCCTTCAGTTTGTTGATGACACCCAACTCTATCCCTCCTTTCCATCTAATCCTGGGGGGAGCGGCTGCTGAAATCTTGGAAGGTGGTGGGGAATTGGATGCGGGTCAATGGACTGAAACTAAATCTGGACCAAGCAGTGGTCCTCCTGCTCCAGAAATCCATGATGCAGGTGCGAGACTATCAACCTGTTCTGAATGGGGCTGCACTCTCTGCAGGAACAGGTGTGCAGCTTGCTTGGAAGTCTTCCTGGATACACAGCGGCTCCTGGAATGCCCGGTGTTGACTGTGGTGGGGGGAGCCTTTTGCCCAGCTTTGTGTGCCAGCTGAACCAAGACCTGCTGACATCTCATTCGCATTACTGCAGTGTGTGCTACACAGAGCTGCCCCAAAGACAGTCCGGAAAGTGCAATTAGTGTAGGGTGCTGTGGCCTGTGTGGCTACTGGGGCTCAGTGGTTTGATTCTACTGGACACTGTCAGTTCATTTCAGAGCCTAACTCAAGGGGCTGGTTATGACCTTTTGTCTTAGGATCAGGGTACTTGAGGGACCTTGCTGTGAATATGTACAGTTTAGGCTTAGTAGCATGTGGAGCTTGAACCAAACTAAGCCAGTAACAGAAAAGTGGCTTGCCATTCCTAGCTGCAAGGATTTCAGTAAACAGCCAACCAGATTTACAACTCAATAGAAGGTAAGAAGGTAACACCTTTGCAAACAGAGTGGTGCCTATCAAGCTGACAAAGGGCAGCTGGGCTGGCAACCAGACCCACTTCAGGAAAGTTGTCCCCAGAAGTCCCTGATTGGACAGCCCAATGTCACCTCAGTACTATTAGCCTAACAAGTATAAAAGAGGAGGCCCAAGGGGGTGTTGGGGGGCCTGCTGGGACAGAGGTTTTGGGTGCAACATCCTGCACGCTGTGGACCTTTGTCCACCATGGGCATCTGGCCTCACAGGTAGCCTGGAGCTAAAAGATCTACAAGAAGCTGAGCCAGGTGAGAGATAGAGATTAATAGAGATAGCCAGCTAGCTTTGTTATTTTAATACTGATATGTTTCCTAGATGTTTAAGCCTCTAACATTTGCTGCCTTATGTAACCTTATGTACTTAATAAACTAAAAACTCTTTTACCTAGTTGTTTCATTGTCTGTTGGGGACAAAGGTTCAGAATCCTGCCTAGCCATTCAGCAAGCTACCAAGTGCTCATTGAGGTCTAGTAACTTGAGGACTGAAGCTTTAATTGGAGAAAGCGTTCAGTGCCTGTAAAGGATAGATTTAAGCCGAGAGGGTCTCAGTATCCCTGGACTGAGACACTGGCACATACAGGGTGCTGGCAGTACTACTAAACAGGGGGCCTTGAGGGCTTTAAGGTTCGAGAACCAAGAACTCTGAGCACCCCAAACTCCCATAAGTATGCAACAGACCTCCTCCTCCCATACATGCTGGCTCCCTCCCAATATTTGGAAGGGGCCCTTCTGCACATGCCAATGCCATCAGAAATAAGGGGAGCAGTACAGAAGGCCTTCTCTCTGGGGGGTGCTGCAGTTGGGGATTCCCTTCCCTTGTGATTAAAGAACTGCCCCCCTCTCTTGTTCTGGCGGAGACCAAAGACATTCTGTTCTAGCCAGCATGTGGGAGTCTTATTGCTTATCACCACCTTTTATCAATGGTGCTCAAAATGGCACTCCATAATGTTCTGATGCCGCTTTACTACTTTTTTCTATTTCACCGATTCTTGACTCCTTTGGCTCTTTCGTGGCTGCCGTATTGTGTTTTGGTGCTCACTATTCATTGCTGCTTTTGATGTTTTCACTGTTTCCCATTTTTACATGTATTGAGGCTGTTGTAATGTTTCTTATACAGGGGGCCCTCGTTACCGAAACCCACAACCACTCCCAAGTGCTGGCAAAGTCCATGGTTCTTGGAAGAGGAGCAGCACTGCAAGACTAGGCCAACCCAGCCTTGGCCTTCCTTGCCAAGTATCAAGCCTGAGGCTCAGTGGCAGCCTTCCAGGCAGCCAAGAGGGGGAAGAAACCAGTGGGAAGGCGGAAGAGATCTCAAATGCACCAGCCCTGGACAACACATCACGCTACACAATGGCTACACAATGGCTTCTCTTTTGACATAAGAGATGCTTTGTGGGGCAAGAGTGACATACAGGCTTACCTCATAAATGTTGGGGTGCCACATTTTGGTCAGGAATCTGAAGGTCGGTGGCGAATACGGGTAGTCCATAGGAAATTTAATGTGAGCCTGAAACAGACAGAACCAAACACCATATTCAGAATATGCACTTGGCACCCCAGTACAGCCATAAAAGCCTAACCTTGCATGCAGCTGCAGAGCTGTTCTGCCTCCTTCATACCAACATCATAGTCAAAGCAAAGGGACAGCAGGAGCCCCTCCGAGCAGCCAGTCACCCTCTTCTGCATTAAATTTGTGTTGGGTTCAAGTTCCCTCTCAGGCATGTTATTCACTAAGAAAACCCGAGGCCAATGACCATCTTGGCCTAACCTCACAAGGTTCTTGAGTGCATTGATAAGAACTCACACGCAGGCATTCCTCCCTAAGCCCCAAGCCCCAGAGGGACGACAGGACACCAGTGGCCAAAAACAACTACAAATACCACGCAGTGTTTTCTGGCCAAGACCTGGAGGCTGAGAAGCTCTGGACAGGGAAGATTAAGTTTTGTGGAAGTGCTAGGCATGTAGCAAATAGATTTCCAAAACTCAAGAAGTATTAAGAAGTTCAGGTTGGGCCCACATTGAGTCAGATCCATGGATAGAAAATCCGTGGACAAGTAGGCTCAAGCTGTACATAATTCTTAAAAACAACTGAACACAACACCATAATGATGGAGAAGAGGAGGTTGGGCTTCTTTAGTGCAAATGCTCCTAAAATCCAAAGCTCTTTCTACCGATATATGTGTCTTTTCTGAAATAAAACCAATGCTGAGGGAACGGATTTTTAAACTGGATAATGCTCAGGATTTAGATTTAGTAAGATCTTCAAATTTTTCTCAGCTGTACCGTTTTCTGAAATTAAGTCACTCGAGAGCACAATATTTATTCTCACTTACCTCTGCCCCTTTGAGAAAGGCGTTCACTGAACTGCGTTTTCAAACCATGCCAACAGCAGTTCTAGATGGCAGATATTTGTCCACTCCCAGGCATTTGAGATTTTGTATTTGTGGAGCAGGACAGATCGAGGATATTGCACATTATCTGCTTTACTGCCAGCTTTATCAAAACCCTAGGGAAAAATTTCTGGAACCTATTTTGGCTACCCTACAAGGGGAGAATCCACAAATGAAATTGTGCTAGTTACTTTCTGACTGTGACCCATCAGTCACTTATAGCGTAGCGTAGCGTTGCTTGCTAAGGCTGCCAGAACTATTTGTGCCAACTACCTGGGGGAAATAGCGGTAGACTGTCAAGGAGACTCCTTAATATGATGGGTATAGGTCCCTTAGTGCTTGATTTTGATTTTATTTTATTACTGTTTGTATTTTGATGTATACCTGGATTGATATATTTATTTCATTGTGATGGCTATTAGCTAATACAATAAACAATTTTGACTTTGACTTTTGACAATACCATAATGAAAGCCACCAGTGCTCACAACAGAAACAGCATGTGAAAATTAAAATGATCACAAAACCCAAAGAACTCAAGGAAATCCAACATGAAAGTCTTAGCTGCCTGCTAAAAAAGCAGGGACCACTCGGGCATTTGGTGGGAGGGAATCCAAAACCAGGGCTGCCACCACTGAGAAGCCCTCGTCCTGTGCTCCCATCAGCCATATTTCAACAGGCAACAGAAGATGAAGCTGGCAGCCTGCCTCCTCCCCCACAAGCCAGCTTATCCCTCCTGTGACACTTCAACAGCTCTCTCCCGTGAAGACAGACTTGGAGGCAAAGGGCTTTCTGCCCCATGCCCCCACACACATGAATGCAATCAGGAGTTCGTCCCTAAGCTGCCAACTCCTGTGTGAAAGCAGAGTGAATGCAACCAGATGAGACAAGCAAACCTGGTGTGTAATAAGGCGTGAGATGCAAATCAGGGTAGTGAATGTTACCAAGGTCAACAGTGCCTTCTGGAGAAAGGGCAATATATTCACTACATTTATTCACTACATTTATTTAAGGGACAGAGACACATCACTAGATTCGTTGTGCTTACAAGAGGTGCATCTAGTTAATGCAATTCATTCATAACTTACTCCACAACCGCTGAAGTGTGAAATGGGTGCCATGCAGTACCACCAAGTCCACTGAAACTGAATGCCACAAGCCTCACAAGGCATTAACAGCAGGTGGAATTCTCAGAAACCCAAAACAAACTTCTTATTCAGTGCCAGAGTTGAATTCCCACTGCTGTGCTGGATGTGCAGCCAGGCTGCAGGCAAGGATGCTGCTCTGCCTGAACAGGGAGGGCAGACACTACGCATCAAAGCCAAAAGCAGCACTAGAGCCAGGTCCTTCTTTTAAACTCCCCTCCTCTCAGTCAGGGATCATTCAGAAAAAAGGTAGTGCAAGCATAGTTGCTCCAGTCACAACCCAGCAAATCCACTGAGAATGAATAGCCTGGCACGGAGCTTTTGCAAAAGCTGTTGCTGGAAGCCAATCTACAGGAAAGAGCTGTTCATCTTACAGGACCACACTGAGTTTCAGAAGACCCTGCAGGGGCCAAGATACAGCCACTTCTCCACACTCACAACCAGAAAGCTGCCATTTCTTGAGTGTTTCAACCAGCAGCAGAGTGTAATTGGGATATGCTAATACCACATATCCCAAAGAGGGGCCAGCTCAGTGTCAAGAGGCCAAGCACCCCCCTGAAGTTGAGAACACGGCAAGACATAGCAGGGTGCTTCCTAAAGCACACACCACAGGAGCTGTTGTCCACTGACTGACCCACTGCAGTTCTGTCCACTGCGACGGACAGTGGCTGGCTTCCCAAGGCCCAACATGCCATGTTCTTTCAGCTGCAATGCCAAGGAATGAAGGGTTTACTTTCTAGCTGGTGCTCTACCACTGATTATGGGTTTTCCAAGGCAAAGCAACAAGCTCACTCACTGGTTAGTGTCAAAACTGCAGCTTCCATGTGTGAAAAACCCACCACAGATCAAACAGCAAATTTTCCAATTCAGACAGTTCAGATCAAGTGGCAGCCAAGTTATTGGAGAATGGGGTAATGAATGGGTCATGTCTACAGGTTCTCTCCTTCCATGCCTGGACAATCCTGTTTCACTCCTTCAACTATACATGTGCTGATGCTCATCAGTTAGTAAGCAGGAAGAGGCTCTGGTTGCACAGAGCTTTAAGCTGGGTATTTATTTTTCACATTTTTATACCACCTTCCTCCAAGGAGCTGGTTAACATGGTTCCTCCCCTCATTTTGTCCTCACAACAACCCTGTGAGGCAGGTGAAGCTGAGAGACCATCTGGTTTCAAACTGGCCCAGGATCACCCAGGAAGCTTCCAACTGAGTGGGAATTTGAACCCAGATCCTCCAAGACTAAGCCCTACTCCCAAACCACTACACCATCCTGACTCTCAATTAGATTAGTCAGACATCTGCCCGAGGAATCCACAGAAACAAATTCCAAAGAAAACACGTTCACCAGAAGTCAATATTGTATTTGAGAGACTGCCAGATGGGCAGAAGTTGCAAGAAGATGCGCTTTGCATTAGGATGCCCTGTTGCTTAACAAGCAAAACAACTTCCCCGATCACCAAGCAATAAGTGCATAAATACAGGAGTTGGGTAGTCATCTAAAAGAGCCTGTACAGGTTGAGCCTACTTATCCGCGGATTTCCTAAAAAATTGTTAAAAAACAATGTTCCTTTGCTCAGTGATTTAAAAACAGCCATGCTGACCTTTTATAATGCACACAGAGGCAGTCAACCTCTTGCCAGGGGCTTAAAAAGGCTTCACTCTGAGGTAGCAAGTCCTCCCTTCCCCAAGAGCCCAGCACAGGTAAAGAATGGAGGAGGTGATAATGACTTGCATTCTTTCACATGCTCAGGGGGAAGGGAGGGGTTGCTTGCCTGGGAGTGAAGCTGTTCTAAGTGCCTGGAGAGAGAATGATTGATGGACTGTCTATCGGCTGCCTTCTCCCCCATTGCTATTCTTAAATGTCTTTTTTCCTTTGATTTAAAGGGCACTTTTCATCATAACTGCAGGTAAAAAAATCCATGGATAATTAAGTTATACCTGTAGGTTTTTTTTTGCCTCCAGAAGGCATTCTGAAGCCTGCAGAGGCCATGAGTGGACATGTGTGGCCTCTGCGGGCTTCAGAAAACCCTCCAGAGGCGACCTGAGCACAACTCTGGTTGCCTTTGAAGGGTTTAAAGGGGCCCAAAACTGCGGATTTGTTTATCCACGGTTTTTGGTATCTACGAGGGGTCCAGGAAAGGATATCCCAAGGATACCGAGGCCCCACCTGTACAAACATACAAATTATTCACACTATACGATCACAAATTTTGAGAATCGCTCTACAAACGGAGCCAGCATAGTACTCCCCCATAGTAGCCATTAATAGCCAAAGTTAAAAATTGCAATACAATGTGAAAAAAATATTTTACACAGCTGACAAATGCAGGACACTCTTAATGCAGCCACTACAATATACTGCCATGTTGAAACTACAGACTGGATATGGCCGACTGCTGCAAACAGTGGGGACAGTCCTAGCTGCAAGGTTGGCAACTGCTTGTCCCTGGAACAGAACCTCCACTCTGTCGCCAACTGACCTGCCAGAATATGGAACTTACTTCGACAGAAAAACTGATTCACCTGTTGGCCCTCAGGAACTGTAAACCAGATTCCCTCCTTTTGTGGTGCTTGGCTTCGTCCTTATGTTCAAGACTGAGCGGGGCTACGTCCATCTAATTGCCAGATAGTTGGAAAAAGGCTACCTGGGTAACTGAGGGCCCAATCCTATCCAACTTTCTAGCACCAATGCAGCCATGCCAACGGGATGTGTGCTGCATCTGGGGGGGAAGCAGTCACAGAGGCCTCCTCAAGGTAAAGGAATGCTTGTTCCTATGCCTCGGGGATGCATTGTGGCTACAACAGTATTGGAAAGTTGGACATGATTGGGCCCGAGTCATTTGTACCTGAACAGGACTGTTGCTCTAACACAATGCAATGCAACTGAAACTCTGGTCTTCATGAGCAAGCTATGGTGAGACCAGTGTTTGTCTCTCTCAATAATTTAATTCTGATTTTTCTGTAACTTTTAAAGGTTGACTATAGCTTAATTTACTGGAAAATTCAATGCTGACCAAAAGATAGACTGACAGGCTGGATGAAATTTAAACACTCAACTCCTCTTCAGTGGATCATATTCTTGCTTAAAGAAGTGAAGACTGGCGCCTGGTCAGCGAAGACAAGTCCCTGTTTCAAACCTCTGTGCTTTCCAGGTGCGCTTACAGCAATCAGTGAAGTGACAGCCAGAGGACATGTGCGCACACGTATATGCCCCTGAAGGCATATGCACACTTTGGTAACATGCTAAGTTCGGGAATTTCCAGCAAATAAATCCACAGCTACTGAACCTATAGGGATGGCATTTCTATGCCATGTAGCTGAACATAGGAGTTTCCTTTTGTGTACCAGATAAAATTCCTCATTAATAAGAGGACGGCATCCCCCAGATGGTTGTTTCCATGGAAACACCCAAGAGATTTCTTGTCAGACTCCAAGAGAAATTCCTGTATATATGCAAGTGCAATAATTGTGTCCTCCTTCCTGCTTAGCCATTACAGGCTTCAGAATCCTCTGTCTGCCAATATACCAAATGGTACCCTACTTTCTTGGCAGGAAGAAAAATAGTCAAAACTCTGCTCAGGGTAGGAATTTAACAAGGAATTACAGTTCCAGGACAGCCCCATGGTATATTGGGCAGTTGCTCACAGAGCTCTCCAGAGTAATGAGGGCCAAGCCTGCAGATGCTCTCCACCCACAAGGTGAGGAGTTTATCACAGGGTCTCCTGCCACTTAGATCTGGCACCCCTGGACCAGTGGAGGTTCCAGGTTGCTCAGGTAAAGCCTTGCATTGAACCCCCATTACCTCCCCCACCCCCGGAGGAAACACAGAACTTCTGCACACTGAAAAAAGAGAACGGACCTCAGAGGGCAAAACAGATTTTTAAACTGTGAAATGCTGCAAAATTCAATAACGAACGCCTGCCTCATTTCAAGCCTACAAACTAAAACATTAAACACAAATTACAGCAATAATTTTCAAAAGTTTATTTTACCAAATATCCTATTTCCAACATTAAAAATGAACAACTTGCATTATGCCATCTGAGAAAGATCTGTCATTAAATTTGGATATCTGCACTAAAGGAGCAAACAAATTTCCAAAAGATGGCAATGCCATGTTTTGTCACATGCCTTGCAAACAGCTAGGCAGCTACAATTGCATGCAGCCCTGAATTTTCATCACGAGAGAAAGCCTCCCTCAGCCAAAAGAAATATGGTTTACTATATCCCTTCTACAATAAACAAGGCAAAACCAAAATAGCAAACAGAAAAAGGTCACCATTGATTGGGCAGATGCTGGGAGTTGAGCATCTCCACACATCCCCCAGGACAGTGGCTGGAAATCTAGGGTAAGGGGCCGGCCAGGCAAGATCCCCCTCATTACTCCCCTGTTGCCGACAGCTCATGCTTCATCTGCAAGGTCTGCCCTGGACTGATAACGCGTCTTGCTCTCTGAAACGGGTTCTTTCCCAGCTATTCACACTTTGTTCCTTTAGACACCATATTGGGAACACCTTCACTAGGTGGGCTGCCCAGAAACACAAATTCCCTAGAGGACATTTGGTCGCACATCCAGTTAAACCAAGCTCAAAAGAACTTCCTATGAAAGCTGTCCATTAAGAAGTTAAACTGCGGAAAAGACACTTGGGAAATTAGACCTGCCTGTCCCTGGTGATGATGCTATGAACTGCAGATTAAGTTTCATCCCTCAAAACTAGTGTCTGCTTTTCTACTTACAAAAGGGCTCTAGTTCTGAATATATATATATTTTTTTAAAGCAGTGGTTCCCAAACTGTGAGGCATGGCTCCCTGGGGACCCATGGAAATCAGCAAGGAGAGATGCGGAAACCTTGCAAAAGACTCTGCCCTATACAATGTATAGGACTGTAGCCCTAATGTGGAGCCACAGACAATGGCCCAGTAGGTCAAGGGAGCCAAGAGTTGAAAAAGTTTGGTTTTAACGTATCAATATCTGCTGAAGACCCAAACTAGATATCATCTGGGTAGGACTTCTCTGTACTTGTGTTGGGAAAAATTCTCTTTTAAGCCTTTAAGAGTTTGCACAGTAAGCTGACTCGACTTAGATGCAACAAAAAGGGAGATGTTGCACTGATACATTATCTAACACAGAGGTTTTCAAACTTTCAGGTCTCCAGAGTGCTTTACACCCCTAAGAAGTTTTGGGGAGCCCCAAAGTAACAGATGCAGAGGACGCATCACCCAGCCCAATGTCAAAAGAGAAGGAACAGGAGGGGGATGAGGAAGGAGAGCCATGAACAGGAGAGGCAGGAGGGATGGTGAGCAAACCAGGTAGGGGGCAGATGACGTGCTATTTATGACGTGCTTGTGGAGCCTCTGCAGGGGTGTCAGGGAGCCCCACAGCTCCTAGGAGCTCACTTTGAGAAACACTGATCTAAAAGATCAGCAGGGCTGGTGCCATGCTCAGCACATCTTACTTTGTCCCAGATGATTTTATTTCCTTCATTTAAAGCAACTGCATCCAAACTGCAGCCCGCTGAGGCTCTGAATCACCTTTCTGGGTGAGATGGTGGCAGAGGCTTTCCATTTGGTGGGCCGCTGTGAGATACAGGAAGCTGGACTAGATGGGCCTATGGCCTGATCCAGTGGGGCTGTTCTTATGTTCTTATGTTCATTCTGCAGTGCAGCTCTGTTTTTTATGCTTCTACTGCCTGTTGCCCCAGAAGGCTATGGGCCCCAATTTCCAGGTGGAAATGGCTACTCAGCACAAGTTCCTGAAAAGACTGGCAACAAAAACAGAGGACTGTGGAACGGGAAGCCCTCCACCACTGCCATGCCCAGACAGACAGCTTTGGGACACCAGATCCAGCCCATGGTTTGCAGGCTACTGATTTAAAGTCACATGCATGAATTCTACAGGAAGCCACTGCTACTTGGCTGTCCCAGACCAATCAATGTCAATCTAGCCATATGCACTTGAGAAAGTAGTCACAAGGGGAATGCTCCATGTAGAAAGAAAATGGCTTCCCAAGAGGGTTCAGTACAAGTGAACGTACAAGTCTCAGAAGACAGTGGAATAGCCCACAGTGCTGTTCTGCTGCTGAAGTGTGCAACGTCTGCTTGAACATTAAGTGACTGGTAGGGCAAATGGAGGCATTTTGCCAAGAACAGCCCACAAAAGGGGCCTGATCAGCACTCAACTACCCAACTAAAGCTTTCTGGTGATGGCAGAGAGGCCATTTCTCACTCAAATCATAGGCCAGCTCTTATCAAACCTTCATGCACAACCAACCAGTCAGCATCAATGCAGTTGTTTATTTATACCACGAGTGGCCAAACAGCAACTCGTGAGCTACCTGTGGCTCTATGTTCTTTGGTAGAGGAAAAGTTCATTATAGGTTACAAGTCACAGTGGGTATGTGCAAACTTTTGATTTTAGAGGCAGGCTGCCTCTGATTGCCAGATGCAGGGGAGGGCAATGGGACGCAAGTTGTATCTGTTGTCTTGTGTGCTCCCTGGGGCATTTGGTGGGCCACTGTGAGATGCAGGAAGCTGGACTAGATGGGCCTTTGGCCTGATCCAGCAGGGCTCCTCTTATGTTCTTATGGTGGACAGCCAGCAGAAATATGTTGAGCTCCTTTTTACAACACAATTAAAAGATGAATAAGAAGTTTTCAAGCTTTATAATTATTACCGGATATAAACTGAGAGCCCAATGGGTTAAAACACAAGTTTAATGTTCATGGGGTGTCAATGCATTTTAGAATTTAAGTGCTTCTTAAAGACTGCTGCTTTCAAGCATCTGAAGTTTATCATACAAGACGCTTACATTAGGCAAGCCTGGTCACCCCCAATACATACAGCGGACAGAGTGTGGGACGAGGAGACTTGGGTTCAGATCCCTCTCAGTTATGAAGCTCCATATGGGTGACCATGGACCAATCCCACTCACTCAGTGTCGGTGCCAAACTACCTCACAGGACCAGTGTCAGAATAAAGAGTGTGCGGTGGGCCATCTGTATCTAAATCAAAGTGCACAAGTAGTAAAGTTTTGCTGAAAATGAGAGAAGAATTGGGTAAGAGGCACTTTTTCAAGTGTGTGCTCCTCTTTTTAGCAGGGGGAGAGTAACTGGCCCACCTCACCCCAGCACTGTCTGTTCTAGTGGCTGTCTGCTGGTATTCCTTTGCATCTTTTTAGATTGTGAGCCCTTTTGGGACAGGGAGCCATTTAGTTATTTGATTTTTCTCTGTAAACCGCTTTGTGAACTTTTAGTTGAAAAGCGGTATATAAATACTGTTAATAATAATAATAATAACAACAACTCTGGCAGGGCATGGGATCCACTGCCATCATTTGTAAGGACGCCACCTTGTTCACTGCTGTCTGTACATAAGCTGGTGACTGGCTGAGACTTGGCAACTGTAGGCCAAGCAGAGAGTCCTGCAGCTCAGTCTGGCCCAGAGTCATTTCTCATAAAAACGACAGATACACGAGGAGGTTGAGCACAGCTCCTCCCTTGGCAACGGGCAGGCTGCGTGTTCTGAAGCAGCAGCTTCCCTCGTCAAGCAGTTTCTATTTCTGTTGCTATGTCAGCACAGTTGCCACTGTGCCAGCAGTCATGGCGGAGGGCGGGGGAGAAGCAAGTGACAAGGGCCAGTTCACTGAGGCAGCTGAACTTCCAGGGAAAGGGTTGTGCCAACTGTATCCACATTCAGGAGAGCTCATCATAGCCACAGTTCCGAGATGCAGACACAAAAGGATGCAGCAAAGATGGAAGGACTATTTTAGAAGAATGGGGAGATTTGTACTTACCATGAATCCCCCTTCTCAGTGGTCTCTATGTAAGGAGATTAGTCCTTACAAGTGGTTAGCTCCTGATTGGGGGGCGGGGCAATGCAGTGAACTGAACAGGCATGATCTTCGGGGCTCCGGATTTCAGCCTGTTTCTCACCTCTATTTCTGTGTGTCCAGGAGATCCAATGACTTTGCCAGGAGAGGTTTAGTCATCCTGACGGTGATACCTGAGTTAGGTTGGAGCCCGGGGGGGAGGGGCTTGTGTTTGTTTATGGAAACAAATAAAAATGTAAAAAACAAACAAGTGGGTAGCTCCTCTCTCTCAGGTAGGCAGGCCAGAGTCTTTTGGACTTCCTGAGGGGAGGGGCTACCTGGACTTGCCCAGGCTGTCTAAGCTTGAAGAGCCCCTCCCCTGTGGGATGTTTTCAGATGCTAGATGTTCTGTCCTGACGTGGTGGTCGTCTGCTACATGCTGCGCTGCATGTCAGCTCCAGCGTTAAGTGGGGAATGGGTCCAGGTGGCGTAACACCCTACTCTAGTTCCACTGCTACTCCGCGCTCCCCTTACATCACCATTCTGCTTCTTATTAACCTTACTTATCTATCTTTTGTTCTCATACTTGTTTAAATTTTTGTACGGCTGCGAGGGCGGGCGGACTAATCCGGACATGGAGACCACTGAGAAGGGGATTCATGGTAAGTACAAATCTGCCCATTCTCCAGTGAGATCTCCATGTCCGTCTTAGTCCTTACAAGTCCTTACTCCCTGAGGGAGTGAGCCACTATGCCCCTAGGGGGGTTCCTTGTCGGAGGCTCTGTAGGCCTCGGTTATGGTCTCTCTGACCCACCTGGAAATAGTGGAGGGAGACACCTTCCTGTCCTGATCACTGGGTCGGTATGAGACGAACAAGGCCTCTGAACATCGGTAGGCAGAGGTCCTGAAGATGTAAAAGCTCACCGCCCAACGCACGTCGAGGGCATGCCATTCCCGCTCCCTGGGGTGAGAAGGGTTGGGACAGAAGGTGGATAGCACCACCTCCTGCGACCGACGGAACAGAGAATTCACTTTGTTGCACGGGACCTGGCCATTCCTGCATTTAATTCACAAGTGTGAATATGTGCCCAAGTGAAAGAAGAGGATCTGGCCCTTAGTTGTACCTGCTTGGGTTACTGTGCCTGACATTACATTACTCCCTCTCGCCTACCCACCCTGCTTCTCTGCTGTAATCCTAGAGCAATGGGGAAGTGTCACGCCAAACCTCATGAGTGTATGTAACTTTCCATACCCTGTGGTCCCATCTGAACAACTGAAAACTTGCAACTACTAAGGGTGACACAGCAACTCTTTTGGCTCACAAACATTCTAAAATGGACAAAGACCAAGACTTTTCATACTCCAGGACAGAGATGAGAATAAACATGTTGCAGGAATGAGTGCAGTTTGTAGGAAAAAAATTAGAACAGGAACAGAGCAACAGCTGTTGGGCAGTTGAGGAAAGCGACAGGAGTTAAAGTCCCAGGTAACGTACATGATACACTTTCCAGAAGGATGCCTGCAGACTAGACAGAGCGCCCATTCTGCTCAATTGAGACCAACATCTATAGAGGCCCTTAGGCTTGTATTTTCCCACATTACCTTTTACACAGGGGTTGGTGGCACAGAAAGGGCAACTGACAAGCTGGGAGATTGCATGGCTAGTGGAATGCAAGGTTTGCCTTCACCTCCATGCTGAACCAACAGATTCTTCAGGTTCAGACATTACCTTCTGTGTGCAGCAAGGCACTGCATGAACCCAAGGGCCACTTGCAATCTCTGTGCCTGTAAGCTGGGGGCAGCGGGAGCAAGGGAGAAGGAACATATCAAGTAGTAGCGATGCTATGACTGTGGCGTATAAGTAATGAATCTCAGTCTGTGAAAACAGAACACTACAGTATTTTTAAATTAGATTACAGGTGCTCAGGAAACATTTCTCACACATCCGAGTAGGGCTCATTTCCTTCTCTCCCCCCCCCCCAACTGTAGGCAGTGGCCATTATCCACTACCAAATAAGGAGCAGGAATGCTGATTTGCTGCAAGGAAGTAGCAAGACTGTGAATCAAGCTGGAGCTCTCAAGTTCATCAATGGGAAACAAACAATATGGAAATCTTGAGAAAGTTACCTGAACCAATAAGTGCATTGGATTTATTATATGGCAGACATTTTCTATTCAAAACTTCTAAGTTTAAGAAAGAGCATGTGAAGCAAAGCCTTCTATTCCAGGGCATGCCTACTAACAGCTAACTCGGGCTGCTGGATACCAACCAGCCTGCATGCAAATGGGGCCACCCACAAAGTAGTATTTTCAACGTACTGGGGGGAGAGGGAGGTACACAATTCCCTAGGTCAGGGGCATCCAAACTTTTTGACAGGAGAGCCACATCATCTCTCCAACACTGTGTTGGGGGCTGGGAAAAAATAATTTATATTTAAAATTTGAATAAAATTTACATGAATATATTAGAGATTGAGCTTATACGAACGAATGAAGGTCTTGCGATAGCGCAAGGCCTATAAAAGACCTTGCCCAAAGCAAGGCCAGCCTTTCCTTCACTGCCACTGCCCAGACGTGAAACAGCAAGCAGCGGAGGGAGCCCTTGGCCTGCAGCTCATGCAAGAGGTCAAACAATCAACCCTCCTGCTGAGAGTAGTTGCATCAGGCCAGCCTGAGCTCCAGCAAGTTTCCGGAGGGCCAGAGGCTCATTGGAGAATGGGATTCCCCGCGGGTCAGACTGGGGTCCCTGAGGGCTGCAAATGGGCCCCGGACCAGGGTTTGGACACCCCTGCCCTAGGCATACAGAAGTAGAGGTTTCAAATTAAGAAGGATGCCCCCCCCCCCCAGTCTGCCACACACACACGCACAGGTACATTCCTGCCTGATGGAGATGAAGCCTACATGGAATACTGAAGAGTCACCTGGGGAAAAAACCGAACATGGGTAAGGGGAAAGAACAAACACATTGGCCTGCCTGAATCAGGGGCACTGGGCTTAAGTACAACTTTTTGTTACAGATCCCTCTTATCACTTATAAAAAAGGGGTGGGGTCGAGCGGAGGAAGGACAAAGAATACATGTGGGTTAATGGGCAAGTAGAATAAAAGAAAGGGTTTATTGGCTCTTGCTGGAATTCAGCTTGGAAGAATGCAAGAGAAGATGTACATGGAAATCCAACTGAAGTTAGATGAAAATCCTGCCAGTCCACCTCTCACCTCAAAGCCTTTGAACAATAATTGCCCCTTCCTTCCCAGAGGATATACACTGACTAGACTATGCAATAAACCAGGGTTTATGCTGTGAAGACTGCACCGATAGGGGGCATGTGAAGTGCTCCCAGAATTAAGATAAATGCTTTGATGCACTGTTTTTACTAGATGAGAACAATTAAAAAACAAGTGTTTGTGTTAGGTTTGAATTTGGCCCCAACAGTGAAGGGCCAACAAAAGACAATAAATTTTCTTATTGGCCACAATATTTGTTTTTGGCCTTCTCACTGATTCTTCTTAGGAGTTTTTTTGTTGTCTACAAATTCTAAGCAGCAAACACAGGCTTTTTCCGTGACTGAAATTCCATGTGCCATATACTGTGCAATTTTAACAGCAGCATGCATGCATGCACACAAATGGGGGCACATGTGAGCACTCTGAAGTTGTTCTGGAGCTGCATAAAGCACAAAAGGTTAAGAACCCCTGCATTGAACAGGTATCACAAGAAACTCAACAGCTGCGCTAGATTCTGCAATTTGCAGAGAAGGATCAAGGGCAATCCAAAGGATGTTCACTGCCAGAGTACTGCATCTCTCAATTCCAGCTTGTACAAACATTTCCAGCGTGACGGTGAAGCTCCTCTGGCTCACTACATCCTCATAAAGATCGCCACTACAGATGTGGTCTCACTAACTCCCAGCATAAAACATAAGCAAGAGAAATCCCCTCTTTGATTTCCGGCTACAGTCCCCTGCTGCTTAAGAGATGAACCAAAAACATGATGCAGACAGGGCTAGGAAGGTGAGATCCAAGGACTGTGTCTCCAGGAAAGAATTGCAGAGTTAAGCAAGGAGTTAGGAGCCTTCTGTCCTAGGAGTGCAGGGGGGGATTCCTCTGACTCTAGTAATCACTGCCAGGCCAACATCTCTGCAAAACCATGTTCTCACTCACTGACCTTTGATCAGCCACCATTTCTCACCACAAATCAAAAGAGGTGTTGTGATCATGAAGACAGATAATGTGCTCTCGACATTAAGGTCTATGTGCAAAAGACACAACAACAGAATCGAACAAACGTCCAGACGATAGCAAGCAAGAGGCAGGAACTTGCACCAGCCAGCAGCAGAGAAGCAACTCAGCACCCTGAGGAATGTTACACTCTGGAACTTCCCCTCTGTCAGAGCAATTAGCAGGAGTCGGGCTGCACCAGATGGAAGGGAAGGGTAAGCAAACCCGCCTTTCCTTACCCAATAAAGAAACGCACAGCATGCCTGGCCAATTCCTAAGCAGCGAGCAACCTTGTAATTAGGCAGCTATTTTTAGGAAAGGAATTGCTCAAGACTCCAGCGGGTCACCAGAATCAAGATGCTGTCCCGGCTTGATGCCATCCCTGTGCACAACACAGCATGTTGTGCAACTTGTTCCTCAAAATGGCCACAGAGCCAGAAGATTGGAAGATAGCAAATCTCACATCAATTTTTAAAAAGGGAAAGAGGGGGGACCCGGGAAACTATAGGCCAGCGAGCCTTCTTACCCAGCCTAACATCCATACTGGGTAAGATGGTGGAATGCCTCATCAAAGATAGAATCTCAAAACACATAGACCAACAGGCCTTGCTGAGGGAGAATCAGCATGGCTTCTATAAGGGTAAGTCTTGCCTCACAAACCTTTTAGAATTCTTTGAAAAGGTCAACAGGCATGTGGATGCGGGAGAACCCGTGGACATTATATATCTGGACTTTCAGAAGGCGTTTGACACGGTCCCTCACCAAAGGCTACTGAAAAAACTCCACAGTCAGGGAATTAGAGGGCAGGTGCTCTCCTGGACTGAGACCTGGTTGAAGACCAGGAAACAGAGAGTGGGTGTCAATGGGCAATTTTCACAATGGAGAGAGGTGAAAAGCGGTGTGTCCCAAGGATCTGTCCTGGGACCGGTGCTTTTCAACCTCTTCATAAATGACCTGGAGACAGGGTTGAGCAGTGAGGTGGCTAAGTTTGCAGACGACACCAAACTTTTCCGAGTGGTGAAGACCAGAAGTGATTGTGAGGAGCTCCAGAAGGATCTCTCCAGACTAGCAGAATGGGCAGCAAAATGGCAGATGTGCTTCAATGTCAGTAAGTGTAAAGTCATGCACATTGGGGCAAAAAATCAAAACTTCACCTATAGGCTGATGGGTTCTGAGCTGTCTGTGACAGATCAGGAGAGAGATCTTGGGGTGGTGGTGGACAGGTCGATGAAAGTGTCGACCCAATGTGCGGTGGCAGTGAAGAAGGCCAATTCTATGCTTGGGATCATTAGAAAAGGTATTGAGAACAAAACGGCTAATATTATAATGCAGTTGTACAAATCTATGATAAGGCCACACCTGGAGTATTGAATCCAGTTCTGGTTGCCACATCTCAAAAAGGACATAGTAGAAATGGAAAAGGTGCAAAAGAGAGCAACTAAGATAATTACGGGGCTGGGGCACCTTCTTTATGAGGAAAGGCTACAGCGTTTGGGCCTCTTCAGCCTAGAAAAGAGGCGCCTGAGGGGGGACATGATTGAGACATACAAAATTATGCAGGGGATGGACAGAGTGGATAGAGAGAAGCTCTTTACACTCTCACATAACACCAGAACCAGGGGACATCCACTAAAATTGAGTGTTGGGAGAGTTAGGACAGATAAAAGAAAATATTTCTTTACTCGGCGTGTGGTTGGTCTGTGGAACTCCTTGCCACAGGATGAGGAGATGGCATCTGGCCTAGACTCCTTTAAAAGGGGATTGGACAAGTTTCTGGAGGAAAAATCCATTACGGGTTACAAGCCATGATGTGTATGTGCAACCTCCTGATTTTAGAAATGGGCTATGTCAGAAGGCCAGATGCAAGGGAGGGCACCAGGATGAGGTCTCTTGTTATCTGGTGTGCTCCCTGGGGCATTTGGTGGGGCTGCTGTGAGATACAGGAAGCTGGACTAGATGGGCCTATGGCCTGATCCAGTGGAGCTGTTCTTATGTTCTTATGCGGGATCAGAAGCATGTGGGCCAAGTTTTAGTACTCTACACGTGAGGGCATGCAGACAAGTCACAATGGGAAGAAACAGCAAACTGTACTCTTCCCTGCTCTGGTCTTCTTTGGGTCACCAGGTCACATGCTAGAGAGGTCTGATCCTTGTGACTTGCCCGTTCAACTTCCTCTTTACTAGTTCCTTCATTTTTGAGGTCCCCTCTCTTTTAGAGAAGTGTGTCTGTTGAGCTTCTCTATAAACTTTTCAATTATTTGTGTGTATTAAATTCTTATTTAAAAATTTTTTAAATTGCAATCAGTTAATGAATACAGCCAACAATTTAAAACAGGGGCTTCCAAAGTTTTTGGCAGGACGGCCACATCGTCTCTCTGACACTGTGTCGGGAAAAAAAACTAATTTACATTTAAAAATTTGAATAAATTTACATAAGTTTGCATAAATGTATATATTAAAGATGGAACTTATGTGAATGAATGAAGGTCTTGCAATAGCTCACGGCCTATAAAAGGCCTTGCACAAAGCAAGGCTGGCCTTTCCTCTGCTGCTGCCAGTGCATCACAGATGTGAAACAAGCAGTAGAGGGAAACCTCATCCACAGCTCACGTGAGACATCAAACAGTTGCCCTCATGCTGAGAGCAGTTGCGTCGGGCCAGTGTGGGCTCCAACAAATCTCCAGAGGGCCAGAGGCTCATTGGAGACTGGGGGCTCCCTAAGGGCCACAAGTGGCCCCAGGGCCGGGATTTGGGCACCCCTGATTTAAAGCAAGCCTATACATGTCAAACAAGACTGCCCCGGGAAACATGTCTGCAGGTCCTTCTGTCCATTATTTCAGGTTCTCCCCTTGCACACAAGGCATGCAACATCACTAAAGCAAGCACCCTGAAATGTTTGTGGAAGGGAGAGTGGAAGAAAGAATGAGAACAGCACACACTGCATGTACCATGATTTCCTCCAGAAGCCATAAAACGTGGTGCAACACCAGGTGTGTATAGGAAAGCCCACAGCTCAGTGGCTAGACCTCTGCTTTCTATGCTGACGGTCCCATGCTCATCTCATCAGTGTCTCTGGTTTAAACAGTCAGGTAGTAAGTGAAGGTAAAGACCAGGGTAGAGCCACCCTGGGTCCCTTTGGGGAGAAGGGCGGGGGGACGACACCGCCGACGCTGACAATAACAATAACAATAACTATTACTATTACTATTACTATTACTACCAGTGCCCAAGTCTTAAAGATACTTCCAGTCCCAGGAGACAACAACAGGCTAAATGGACAACACCAAGCTGTTGAACTCCACACCACTAACAACAGAACAAATGGGGTAGAGAAAACCTATTTCAAAACATTAGTCAGAGAGAAGAACTAAAACCAACTTCAAACGCCTTTACAGGTGAAGAGAATGTGTGGGAGGAATGCTGCAGCCTGGGCACCACTACTGAGAAGAACCTATCACCACCCAACCACACCGCAGATGGCTGCAGGGCAAGGCCTCTACCAATGAGCTTGGTGGGCAAGCAGGTGCCTATAGCAGAAGACAGTCCTGGAGAGATCTTCCAAGCACTGTAGGGTTGGGCAGCAAAGCAAGATGCTGAACTGGGCTTGCAGCAAATAGAGAGTCACTCCACTTAAGTGTAACCCTCATAGATAGCCCAGAGGTTGCACACAAGTTGTGCAAGAATCACTCTCAAAAGGATGCCATAGTTGAGAACTAGTGGTTGTTGCCATTTCCCACCCTACCCCTAGTTTGTAGGCTACTGTGATGTAATGGAGCTATTTAAGCACTGGGCAGCACAAAATGAGGCACAGCAAACAGTGGCACTTAGTAGTCCCCCCCTCCCGAAATAATTCAGGCAGCACTTTGGAATTCCAACACCAAGCAATACCCTTAAGCCAGCAGGGAGCTGGTGAGTCACCAGTCGACAGAGCCACCTGGATTCCAAGCCGCCTTCTCCGCCTCTGCAGTTTGCAATCTGTCCCAGCCGATGTCCCTTGCGGCCAACTCCTCCTTTGCTTCCACCCCCAGCCAGTCACACGTTCTGTGAAGACACACATGGCAGTCACCTCCGTCATAAACAGCTCTCACCCTGCTGGAAGCAGCAGCAGGGCGAGGGGATTTATTTTTAGACTGGGAAGTGTAAACCAAGGCACTGTTGCAATGGTGAACAGTTCTGCCTTCCCACCACTGACTGGTCCAGGCAGTTATCTTCCCAAACAGCAGCTGGTGCCACCTTTTCGGATTTAGAGAACCTCCCTTCTTGAGCTAAGAGACCCTTGTCCTCCCACATTACTCAAAACGCAAATCTGTGCCTCACAAAATAGCTGAGGCCTCCATCAGCCTATGTCCGGACCTCTTCGAGCTGCAGGTCTCCCCCTCCATGAATTCATCTAATCCCTCTAATCCCCCCCCCCCCAGCAACCCGGCTAATGGCATCCCATCTGGTGGCTGTGCTGAGAGGTCAAGAAGCAGCCACTGTTCTTTAGCCCTCAGCGACTTCATAGTCAAGGTGACCACAGAGCTGAAGGCTTTCCAAGCTCACAGTCTTCATCCCTACTGTCAAAGAAGTTGTTGCAGCAAGTGAAAGCCATACCAAATTTTAAAGTCAAGGCAGGAAACATGTCCATGTTGCAACATAGATATTTCACTATTGCATACTGTATAAGGAGTGAGATATGCAATATTTTAAAAGTGTGTTTCCATGTCATGACAGCGAAGGCGTTATACACAGGAAGTTTTAAGCATAAGATGATGGCAACTTTACAGGCTGACGGATGGTCATCGACAACATTCCCTACCCTGGAAGTGGGTAGGAAAACTGAGGAGTACCTCGCGCTTCAAATAATGGAGATTTGTGCTAACACTGCCTTCAAGACAGACTTGCAGCTGTATGGTGCTTAAGAACAGAAGTGGCCTCTGTGTGTGTGTGTGGGGGGGGGGGGAGAAGAGCAGTGTTGCCAAGTCAGTACTACACATTAGGTTCAATTCCTTTGCAATCACTCTTTACAAACTATTTTCACAACTTCCAGGTTCTCTGAACACCCCTCACATCTAAAAGCACGTAAAAAAGTATTTTGCTACTGAAAAGGCTTCGGGCTAGATCTATACAGGCATCCCACCTGTATCTGTGGAGATCCGTTCCAGGTCCCCAAGATTCAGAAGCCATGGATAAGAGGGGACCCTATTGGCACAGAGCTCCATGCCCCCCAGCACACATTACCTTCATATTTCATTGGCAAGCTGGCACGTTTCTTGCTTTTATAGAGGTTAGAACACAACATGCAGGAAGCCTGCACACTAGAACAGCAGTCTCTAAACCAGGAGTGTCCAAACTTTTTGGCAGGAGGGCCACATCATCTCTCTGAAACTGTGTTGGGGGCCGAATTAATTTACATTTCAAATTTGAATAAATTTACATAAATGAATATATTAGAGATGGAACTTGTATGAGTGATTGAAGGTCCTGCAATAATAGCTCAAGGCCTATAAAAGTTCTTGCACAAAGCAAAGCCAGCCTTTCCTTCACTGCCACTGCTGTATCACAGATGTGAAACAGCAAGCAGTGGAGGAACCCTTGTCCCACAGCTCATGCGAGACATCAAACAGCCATCTTTACACTGAGAGCAATTGCGTCGCTCCAGCGCAGGTTCCAGCAGGTCTGCAGAGGGCCGGGTGCTCATTGAAAACTGAGGGCTCCCCGCGGGCCAGATTGTGAGTCCCTGAGGGCCTCAAGTGGCCCCCGGGCTGGGGTTTGGGCAGCCCTGCTCTAAACCATGGGACCGCTGAGCCCAAAAAACCCGTCCCGGTTGTGAACAGAGCTACCAGTTCTGCAGGGCACCTCTTATCTTCCTTTCCGATCTCCCCAGAACCTCACACCAGCCAGCCACTGGCTAGAAATCTGGGTGACTGCTGGAGTGATGGGCAGCCGAAGTGGCTGCCCAGTATGAGATTCTAGGGAGATTGGAGAGGAAGATATGAGGCTGCCCTGCAGAATGGGTAGCTCTGTTCATGACAGGGACGGGTTTTTCAGAGCACCGGTTCTGGTTCGCAGGCCATAGTTTGACAAATGCTGCACTAGAGGGACACATGAGACCATTAACAGGAAGCAAATACTTAGTTCTAGGGAGGAAGTAAAAACCCTTAATTGGTGTTTGGAGGTAGTTCTGGATTAGATAAGGGCAAACAACGTCACTGGGAGACCACTGGCGGACCACTGTGGCCCATAATAAGTATGTATTTGAATTCTGATTAATATTCAAGGCAGGGATTGGCCACTAACATACAACATGGAGTTGAAACATCTGAAAAAGCCATGGCCACAGAGGTCAACTCTGTTGACTGGACAATGATAAGAATAAAATGCATTGTGTCAGCAAATCTGTTTGGAATATTCTACAGTGGCAATGCTGAACTCCTGTTCACTGTATCCCAGGAAACCTGATGCAGCTGCTTGCTCAGCCAGTGTACACCGAAAGCAGGGCCTCCCAATTTCATTCTAGTTGCTAGATATTCTCCTATAATTTACATCATCTCCAAAGCTTCTGTGCCAGACCTAACTCAGGTCCTCCATACAGTTCAGCAGATGGAGATCAGAACACGGATCAAATCCTGCTTTTGATCCAAAATTTCCTGCTTCATTTGTCAAGCAAGGTGTAGCCAATTTCTGCTAGGCCATAATACTGAAAATACTTCCATTCTCACTACTTTGCTTTTGTTCTAGTGAGGTGCAAATGCTTTTGCCTCCAACATTTCACCAACAAAAGCAGTAAGAGTTGCATCCTTGCAACCAGCATTCCCACTAAGCTGTGCGGGATGGCTTCATGCAGGATTGCCAATTTTTAAGGGGAACCCTGCTTGCAACATCCTATTCTTATAACAAGGACAGTGTCAAGAGTGTCCTGAGTGTTTCTGCTCCAGACCCTACTACTACAAAATTGCTAGAGGCACTTCTCTTGCTGTATTCATCTACTGTGGAATAATTTTTAAACTACAGCCTAGGCTAAGAGGGCATGTTTTTCCATCTTTTTGCTTAAAAAAAAAAACCTAAAACATACTAGAAAAACAAACTGCCTTCTAAATGTCCAAGGTGAATGATCTCAGCTGCACTGAGCAAATGGCAGCACACTCTGTGTGGTGTCTAGCATAGTTCACTGGCCTGCAATCAAGGTGAGTTAGCCGTCCACCAGTGGCGTAGCTTATGATCATGTAGCCCAGCGCCAAGTTCAAAATGATTCCCCAGAAATGAACAGCCCTGCTGGATCAGGCCATAGGTCCATCTAGTCCAGCTTCCTGTATCTCAGTGGCCCAACAAATGCCTCAGGGAACACACAAGACAACAAGAGACCTGCATCCTGGTGCCCTCCCTTGCATCTGGCATTCTGACATAGCCCATTTCTAAAATCAGGAGGTTGCACATACACATCATGGCTTGTAACCTGTGACGGATTTTTCCTCCAGAAATTGGTCCAATCCCCTTTTAAATGCATCTAGGCTCCATGCCATCACCACATCCTGTGGCAAAGAGTGAAGTCACACCCGGGCCTTTATCAGGCAAAAACCTGCCTCCCCCACCCCCAGCAGCTCACCACCCACTTGCTCTGCTGCCTTCCTCCAGCCAGTGGCATAGCTAAGGCATTTATCTGTGCTGGGAGTCAAAGAAGATTTTGTAGCCCCTCCCTCCATGACCAAATCAAATACAATTAAGTAAATAGTGTGCCCCTTATTGGTAAGGGACACTGTTGGGGTGATGGTTATTCTCCCCCGCTAAATATAGGAGGAGTGCCACTTGAAAAGGCGCCTCTATCCAGTTAGCAGGGGTAACTGTATTATGATACATGGAAATGAGAGTTGACTCATACTAAGCCCTGTCTCATAGGTCAGTTTGGAATTAAGGAAATCCACTTTATTCCATAACACTTGTGTTTTCATTTTCTGGTTAACTGGCCATAACTTTTGATAAGTACAGATATTCCAATGAGGTTTGTTTCATTGCATTCAGCATTAAATTACCTTTCCAATGATATATAACATGATGGTATTATTCGTTCCTACCAAGGTTTTCACGATTTTGGCCACCAGTATCAAGCTCGGCTTGTTGCCAGGTGCAACTGCTACCCCCAGTGCCCCCTTAGCTACGCCTCTGGCCCATCATCCTTACAAGCCATTCAACTGCCTCATCTCCTGGTGCAGCTCCCTTCCCCAAGTCTAAAACTTAGAAGCCAGGAGGGGGAGCCACCAACGACTACCACCTGTGGCATTCTACAAGCCATATGAGATAGGGAAAGTCATCAGAAAAATCAAAGCATATGAAACGCTGCTCCAACTCTGGGGCTGTGAAATGCCACAGATGGAATTCTTTCAGCATTGTTTTGGGTAGAATAATGAAGCTCCATTCCCTTTCATGCTGTATGCCAGTAACTGATGCACCTTAAAGTTATGTCTTTACAAATCAGAAGTGGAAACAAGTAGTTGCTGTTTGCGTTCAAGGAATGAGGTGCTGTTTTACCAAAAATCCCTAGCATAATACACAGAGATGTGCCAACTATCCTCTTTCCTTTAAGGACAAGTGATCAGAGAGACAACAGAAGCGTTATTATGGTACACAGAAGTGGGGCAGGCTGAGGAAACACATCAGTGGCTTTTCTGGTGGGGGGAGGTCAGAGTTAAGCAGGACAGCACCTGCTTCCCATGCAGGAGGTCCCTGGTCCAATCCTTGGCAGATAATTTCTGTCAAACCCTACAGTGTGACTGCCAATCAGTACTGACAGTCCTGAGCATTTCTGCACTTGGAAGGAAAGTCCTACACTAGTGTTCACAGTTGAAAGACCCAGTGCAGGCTGTTTAAAATAAAACTGAAAACCTGAATTTTAACTTCAGAAGTCTTACAAAACTGATCTCCTCTATGGAGAACTCGTGCAAGGAAAGCACCCTACAGGTAGACCACAGCTACGATACAAGGACATCTGCAAGAGGGATCTGAAGGCCTTAGGAGTGGACCTCAACAGTGGGAAACCCTGGCCTCTGAGCGGCCCGCTTGGAGGCAGGCTGTGCAACATGGCCTTTCCCAGTTTGAAGAGACACTTGGCCAACAGTCTGAGGCAAAGAGGCAAAGAAGGAAGGCCCATAGCCAGGGAGACAGGCCAGGGACAGACTGTACTTGCTCCCAGTGTGGAAGGGATTGTCACTCCCGAATCAGCCTTTTCAGCCACACTAGACGCTGTGCCAGAACCACCTTTCAGAGCGCGATACCATAGTCTTTCGAGACTGAAGGTTGCCAACACAGCTATGTAAAAAGCTGCAGAATTTAATCACAATTGATTATGGGTTGCTAGAGATCAACCAGAGCACAAAAGCACAACTCAGAAGCAAGATCTTCCCTTCAAGGGTCAGTGAAACAAGTGGGACTCACAGGAGCACAAAACCATTAATTTATATAAGACTTCAAGAACTTCCCTTGATCGAGTATGCCTATCGACATTTCATATTCTGGATTTTCACAGCTCAAGACTGAGGCACTCTGCTGCAAGAGACTGCCGACAATTCATCACCCAGGTAAACAGCAGGTGGATTAGTTTCAGAATGAACAGCAAGCAGACAGGAATGGCTTGTCAACACACAGTAAATCAAACTGAGAGGACTGTTAGGTTGGTTTTGTTTAGACCAAGAAACATTTAGAGTTCCACTCATCTCAAGGACTCATTCTGCCCATCCAGCTCAGTACATCACTTGAACTGCAATTCTTCCACATGCTGGAGAAACAGGACAGTCTTCCTTCTCTGCACCATGTGAAAACCGGCAGAACATGCTGGTACCTGGTCATGCAGCGCCAGGTTCTCAAGAGAGGCTGAACAGTCTGGGGAATAAGCAGGGATTGGGGGCCTTGGGGAAGCACAGCACTTGACCCAAACTGCCGCACACTTGAGTTTCTTCCCAAAAGGGAATGGTGGGAGAAAAGAGCCCATTGCTACTGGAAGCACAGAAACCAGAACTATACAGGAACAGGGGGTGTGGATCAAGCCTTCAGCAGACTGCCTTTCTGAGCTGTTTAGAGGGACGCCTTCACCTCCTGCCCCTGACAGCACTGCGAGGCGACTTCTCTATGCCAAGGACCGAGGACAGCAGCTGTTTACAGGGCACACAGCAATGCCTGCACATGCTTGACAGGATTCCAGGCTCCCAGTACCCCTTGCTTCCCTAATACAGGGACAGCTGAGTCATCAGATATTTGGGAAATGACTTCAGAGGTATTATGTGCAACCCCACGCCACATTTATGGAAAGTCTGCTTGATATTTCAGGAGAGCTCACCTGGGTTCGGCAATTATTGAGGGGCTCCCTGAATCAGAAGGCAGACCTTAAGGATCGACTTGCTAATAGGTCCGGGGCCCACTGCTCATTCCGCTGCCCTCTTTGCTTGAACATCAATTTTAACTTTCAAACTTTTAACAATCCTGCCCACACTTAGGAGTAACTCCCACGGACTATCATTGTTAAAATAATATGTATAGTAACTTGTTTAAAGTACAGGTCTGTAACATTTCCCCAAATGCAGTCACATACCGTGGTAGCAACAAGTCTAATATACTGAAAATAAAATATTGAAATGAATGGGAACCCACCTGAAATCGGTTCACGACCAAGCTAGTGGGCTCTGACCCACAGTTTGAGAAACTCTGAATAGATCAAAATAATGAATTTTTCTCCTTTTCTAATTTAAAAACACACACAACCTGCATCCCAGTGCCCTCCCCTGTATCTGGCAATCAGAGGCAGATGCAGGGGAGGGCACCAAGACGCAGGTTGTGTGTCTTGTCTTGTGTGCTCCCTGGGGCATTTGGTGGGCCACTGTGAGATATAGGAAGCTGGACTAGATGGGCTTTTGGCCTGAGCCAGCGGGGCTCTTCTTATGTTCTTAGAAGATAGCCAATTTGCAAACTCCGGTAATGCATATTTTGTTTTTAAATTAGAAAAGGAGAAAATTGATACATTTGTTAACAAATATGTCTGATCCAGAGTTTCCATTATTATTATAAAAGCTTATAGAGTTAAACGACAAGAAGAAACCTACAATTTTTTTGTACAAATATTTGTTGGTATGTAACAAATATGACACAAATGTACTATGAAAAATGGAACAAGGAGCTGACCAGACCAATTCAATATAACCAATGCATTATTACAAAATACTTCTTTGATGTCTATGGATCTAAGATTATGATTAATCAAACAGATGATTATTTTCCAGATATACTGGACCTCTCAACAGTTATAAAGTAAAGGACTGAATGCTGAACCAAGATGTTGGAGGTATAATGTATCAAATGCCAAATGACTCATATGCTATGGTCCTGCCCAGTAATATGTGGCTTTCAGGAAGACGTTGTCAACAATATTAATATTGTAACCGGACAAAAACTGCTATTTATTAACATACACGTTATGTTGAACTATATACCCATGACTTACAGATTAAATGGTTGTCAAAGCAAGTGGATTCTTTGTGCTCCAACGACAGCTAAAAGGTTGATTATGAAAAACTAGGAGGATAAATGCCCTCCATCTATTATACATTGAACTGGTAGCCTATTGACACTTGCTACATATGAACAAACTGCTTATAGAAGCCAACTTTGGCTTTATTTATTTGAAAACATTTGGAAACCATTTCTTGATTTATATATACAGCCAGTATCTAATGTATTGTTGCATTATTTGTATGTATGGTATATCAGACTAATTGAATACAGTATTGACAAAATTTTCTTTTGTTTTTTGTGCATGGGTTTGTGTGTGTATATGGTTTGTTTTGTTTTTTCAAAACATTATAAAAATAAAGTAAAAAAAAACTCCTTACTTGTTGGGGAAGGTGGATTAAGACAGGCCAATCCCATACAGCAGTGGTTTCATACAAGTCCAAGAACTTAGCAGAACAGTGCGGTATAGAAAAGAATTCTTTGGAACACTTAAACTTTGAATTCAGTTCTTTTAAACACATGGAAACATTCAAGTAGCCTGTGTTTCTTGGGATAAACATGTAAACTGATCCTCCAAGGCAGCTATTCATCACAGGCTGGGGAGGGATATGGGTGCCACTACAACCTCTAATGGCACCTGCCAAGAGTCTTCCTAATGGCTGCCAGCCTTGGTGGAATTTACCTGCTGTTGTTTGATTTACTTCCCAAGGTTGCTGTCGCTGCTGTAACCAAACACACTAGACTCAAACAAGCGGCAAAGTGCAGCAAGACTCACTGCCTGGTTCCAGCATACCCAGTAGAGCTTGTCGTCATTGATGAGGCTGAGACTGGTGCTCTTAAATGATGGCTGCAACATAAGCAGCAGTGTGACACTTCCCATCATAGGAAGAAGCAGAGAGGAACGGCCTGGTTACCTGGAGACATTTGAGGAGTGTGTTAGGGAGGAGACTTAGTTGGGGGACTGGGACATGACCAAGCCTGTGTTTAGAATGTGTGTGTGTGGGGGGGGGGGGGGTTGGAGGCCAGGGACTTGCTGCTATTGTGGCAGTGCTAAAGAAGGTGCTTCTGCCTGGCAGGAAAACAACTGAGTATGCAGCAGAGAAGCATCAGGTAGCCATTTGCCACTCTATGGCCAAGAAAACAACTAGCAGCTTTCTGGGGAGCAGAGGGGAGGAAGAGGAGGAATGTTGGGGGTATGTAGCTTAGTGTATTACAAAATTTTACATATTGACACAAATTCAACAAATAGCAGATGGAAACCCATCAAAACCTATTTCCAGTTCAAATCATACTGCTAAAGAACAAAATGAGAACTTAATTTGTTTCCCTAACAGATTTATAAGGCGTATCTATTTGGAAAGCAGGGGCTAGAAAGAACAGGAGCTTTAATTTAGAAGAAAGTTTAGCACAGGAAAGATGTTAATAGTTATTTCCTCTGAAGAACTGCCGACTTTTCTCATGCATTCTCTGGACTGGACTCTTGGTATCAGCCCCCTCCCCAACACTACAACAGCTCCTCTTCAGAACATATTCTGCCTCAGTTCTGTGGTAATGTGGGCCTTTATACACGCGAGGTGTATGGCACCAGTGGTTCTCAAACTAGCTGATGCGGCAAACTGGCAATTCCTCCAATGTGCCAGGGACCAGCGCCATGCTTGCGCCATATTACTGCTGCCATTTCTTTCATGTGCAGACTAGCAGCTGAGGGCTTGCAGACCACCATCCTGAGTAACAGTGTACTACACATTTCATTAGCTGCTATGCACGTTCAGTGGTTCCTTTGTGCTTGTGACAGCTGAAAACTGAACTGTATAAAAAAGATCTGTGTTGGCTGCTGCCATGTACATGCTGCTTGATTTGTGTGCATGGGGAATAACTGAAAAAGATGCAAGGCTAAGTAGTAACTAGTTTTTCCTGCAAGTTCCATCCCCACATGGGTTCTACCCCATGCTGCTGGTCTCTGCCCCCTGGTCCCAGGGCTGTAAGCCGGCATTCAAGATGGGTTCCAGTTCTTGACCAGTTAAAAGACCAGTGGGTAAGATCATAAGCAGGTACTACTTAGTTCCTAGGATAAGGAAAGGGCTACGTTAAGGCTGAAACAATGAAACCCTTATTTTAATTAGGATCCTGATTTGAACACTTACTAAGAACTGCAGCCTAGACGTTGTTCCACCTCCCACAATCACCACAGGGTATTTCAAGGGAATGCCTAGCTGCCACAACAAAGCTTCAGCCTGGCTTTCCCTATATGGATTTAAGCAATAGCAGGAATTTGTACAAGTGACTCAACGCACACAGAAGACTAGGATCAAGAGCAGAGGTCTACAAACCCCAGTCCAGGGACCAGATGCTGCCCGTGGCCAGTCTCTGATCCCGAGAGCCTCTGACCCAGTTGACCAAACACAACCTGAGTTGTGCTTGTGAGGTGGGGTAATGGAGGTCCATTTAAGTGTGTGCTTTATTTCTTGGGCTGTGCTAGTGTTTGGAGAACTCCTGGACATTTGAGCCCATTCATTCATTTATTCATTCATCTTAAGTTCCATCTCTAATGTATTTATTTAAATTTTATATTTGTTTTTTTCCCAGCCCTCAACAATGTGCCAGATATTTGATGCAGCCCTTCAGCCAAAAAGTTTAGAGACCCCCCGATCTAGAGGACTGCAGTCAACACACATCACTCTTGTGCTGGTAACAGCTGAAAGTGATTCTCAAAAAAAAAAAAAAGGAATTACCACTGGAAGATGCATGTTTTGAGTCCTTACTTCCTGCCCTTGAGCAAAGTTCCAGCCACATGCTCAAGTGTGTTGCAGCTATAAGCACTAGGTAGGGCCGATTCATCTATGAGGCCAACTGAGACCGTTCTCAGGCAGCAGGTGGTGGGGCATCCATGTCTGCCTGCCCACCCATCTCCACTTCTCAATCTGGAGAAGCTCTAGTCACCTCTCTCCTACTCCATACCCAACTTCCTTTTCCAATTTAGTGATGCTAGCATATCACTAGGTAAAGGGGCAACATCTGACATGTCACTGCAGGTGGTACAAGGTCTCGGACTAGCACTGGCAGCAAGATTTTTAAGACCCCAAACTGAAGACTCATGTGGTGTCTAAGGCAAGCCTTCTCAACTTCCAGGAGTACCACATTCATAAGTACCATCACCTCTGCCAGGGATGGCGGCTGCACTTACAAGCAAATAGTTTGCCACACAACTGGGCTCTCTGAACCCTCCTTCTCCAAACTGACTCTTTTAAAGGATCTGGTAGCTCCACAGCCACATCTTGCCCCCGGTGCTCCACTTCCCCAGCTACCTTCACCTCCTACAGTATTGGGCCAGATAAGGCAATGCCACTTGGTCACTGTGACAATGCAGCAAGCACCACCTCCCATAATATGCCACACATCACTAGTGGTACCAATACCACTGGTTGAAAACTGGTCTAGGGAAGCTCCTCCAGCCATTTAGATGCACCTTGTTGCTGCAAGCCGGTCAAGCCTGGAATCAACCCAGCAGTTCTTCTCACCATTGCTTTGCAATAAGATCTTCGTTCTCCAAATGTGGGATGGTTTTCATTCTTCTGACTGGTACTAAGAAATACGGTCAGGAATCTAAAGCTTTCAATTCAGCCTACTTGTAAGCGTACTTAGAACTGCAGCCTTTGTGTTGAGCCTGCACTAGTCAGAGTCCCACAGAATAGTTAACAAGAAGTTTAGCTCTGTGACCTCAACCCACCTCGCTAAGCCTCAGCAGGAGGCATCTGAGCACCTGCATATAGGAACATGGAAGTTGAGGCAAACAGTATGGAGCAGTTAATTCCAAGCCCCACAGAATAATTGTGGCATTCAGTCTTGCCCTGCCTTTGCCCTGCAGGCAACTACCAGGACCTGCAAAGAAAGTGGCAGAGATACAATGTTGGCAATGACACACTAACAGTTGGGCGAGCAAAGTTACCTTGGATTCAGGTCAAAATGCTTGCTCACCCACAGCTAGGTCTCCAAGCCTCAGATCTCCAGCGGCAGAGGGATTAGCAGATGACCTGCTCTATTAAGCTGCTTCCAACCTCCCTGCAACAGAAGATTCCCCGAAGCACACTGAGTTTTGTTTCCCAATAACCCCATCCTCTCAGTTTCCCAGATATCCTTATGCCAGTTCATACATTTGAACCCTTGTAAGGAGTTGGGAAACAAAAAGGCAAGTTGTTAGTCAGGCAAGAAGGTGGGAGCCTCTTGTAGCCCACCTCCTCCCACTGCAACATCCACTTGCAGCCTGATCTCCTCGCTCCTTCTCTGTTCATATTAGATTGAAAATGTTGTACAGGGGAGATCACTTATCCTGACTGATGCGAGAAGGGCGGGTGACGCAGGGTGAGCCATCTGCTCAGACACCAAAGCAAATACTGATGCTGCCAAAGAGACAGCCAATCTCATTTCTGCTTCTTCTGGTCTGGAGAAAGGGTTATGTGGGGCAGCAGCACATTCTGAGGCTGAATTTCACAGCACACACTGCAGCCTCACATAATCCAGCTCTCAGGTCAACAGCAGACAGCACACTATCAAGAGCCACCTGTCCTTCCCAAATCCTCAGAAAGGCTTACAAAGCAGTTCTCCAGTCAACCAATGCCAATGTTTAGAAAAGCAGTTATGATCAGGTGGTTTATTCCCTTTTTTCCCCCCACCCACCTACCCCCAATGTGACCAAGTTAGGCAGCTCATGACACACACACCCGCCCCCCAACAATACAAGGGAGCATACACACTTTGCTGGAATTTGTTCCTAATTTGTAACTGCTGCTATTCCATTCTGCTTTCACTCACTGAGGTTGGTGAGTTGACTTTTTAAATTGCATTTTAAGCTTTTCATTATTTTGTAAGTCATCTTGGTTACAAGGTGAATGGAGAAGTAACAATATTTTAAATACATCTTCTTTACAAGGCATTCATCTTCTTGGCTCAAGTTTCAACACAAAACACTGCTTGTCACTTTTAAAACTATGTATCAAAAAGACAGACCCTGAACAATGAATACACCACAAGGTTTAAGCAGGGGGCATTCAGATGCCTCACTTGCTGGGCAATAAGCTGTCTCACTCCTACTGGTGGCTCCTGTCTGCGTTTGCTTAAGAGGCTATTGCAGGAAGAGTCTGCAACAATGGCAGGTTTCCAACTAGTAGGCTACAGTGCAGTCTTCCACTGTGATTCTTACATGAGAATGCAACTGCACAGGACTTACATAGTGACTACAAACACAGCGGTGCTCGCTCTGATGTTCAGAATTACGGAGTTCATAACATAAAGGGGTATGATTATATAAAGGATAAATTATATCAAGGGGCACTAAAAGGGGCACACCTCTAAACAGAGACCTAAGATCCAAGAAAGATTTTCTATCCCTTTCCATTTGTTTGACATTGCTCACAAAGCGCACACTGGATGGGATCTCGTATTCCTTATATTAGCCACTTCATCAGTTGTGGATATGTAAGAACTGTGCACAATATTGTAGAGGTAAGAGCGCCGGGGGGGGGCCTTTGATATACAGTACATCTTGCTAATGAAGAGGGTGCTTGCCCTGCCTGTAGCTTTCTAAACCAGAGTGCTAGCATCACATGGGACCAGAGATTAGTATCACCCCTCCTTTAATTGCACAGCACGGCTGCATTTTACACTCCTCACCATTTAAAATCTGCCCTTCCAGTGTTATTTGCATCCACCAGAAAGTAGTGTTAGAACAGGGCCAAATTCCAGTTGAGTAGTTGGCCAGAGTCCCCATCAGGCAGCTGCCAGGGGCCACACCAGACCCATAGTAATCTCTCCTTTCAGAAATGAATGGAGAGGGTGTCTTACCCACTAGTTCTGTGCCTGCCTCTCTCATCCAGCACGCCACACCTCCACATCCTGCCACCCCTAATACTTCCATCAGTATTGCTTCACTTGTGCTGCTATCCTGAAGAGGGACAGTAGAAGTGGTCATTGCTAAACACCATCCATTTGCCCTATTAAGCACACCTTTTCTGGAGGATAGTCCGCAATTTATGTGATGTAGCAGGGCTGTTATAGGCCATCTGTGGAAGCTGATCAGGCAGCAGCAGCAGCATGCCTCAACATACCTGTTGCTGAGAGACCACAGGTAAGGCTTTCTATAAGTACCTGGTGGACCAGAGTGAATGAACCTGGATGCTCATAGATGAATCTGGCTGGATCCAGAGAACTCTTGTTTTCTATGCGACTGATAAGGGTCCCAGGCTTATGGGCCATCCCTGCAATAGGGTATTTAGACACTGTTGCTACAACGTATTCCCTACACCAGTGGTTCTCACACATTTAGCATTGGGACCCACTTTTTAGAATGAGAATCTGTCAGGACCCACCGGAAGTGATGTCATGACCAGAGGTGACATCATCAAGCAACAAAAATTTTATCACTCCTAGGTTGGAATCCTACCCACACTTACCTAGGAGTAAGTCGCACTTACCATCATTGTTAAAAGAATATACTGTACATAGTAGCTTGTTCAAAGTACAGGTCTGTAACATTCCCCCAAATGCAGTCACATACCATGGTAGCATTAAGTCTAATATATTAAAAATAAAATATTGTAATGAGTGGGGACCCACCTGAAATTGGTTGGTGACCCACCTAGTGGGTCCCGACCCACAGTTTGAGAAACATTTTTAGTCTGCATAAAATGGTACTCCAAATCTCATATTTGGTAGACTACACTCTAGTCAAGCACTCACTGTGTACATAACCTCTTCCTTTTTAAGCTTCACACTCCTGCAACACTCCACCAAGCTCAATTTTCTGCTGGCAACTTTTAGAAAAAGTCATACAGGGACTACATGACATGCCTTATCATGCAGGATTTCATATTTACAGTGTAACCATAGCTCTCTGTTCCGATTTTAGGCCAGACTGAAATATGAGTTGGCAGCTCCCCACTTTGAACTACACGTCCAGCCTATTTATACACAGATTTTTTATACACGAATTTGACTCAATACGAATGGCCACTGCAAATGAGGAGTGTGCTGGTCCCTGGAGAAGGGAAAAAAATCCCTTTAAAATCAGTTTTTTAAAACTGAACAGTACTTTAACAGCCTCCTTAATATATGAGAGAGAGAAAGAGAGAGAGAGAAGCGGGCTGACAATCCATCAATCCTTCTCTCTCCAGGCAACCCCTCCCTTCTCCCTGAGTGAAAGAAAGGTGATCACTTTGCATTGGTGAAGTGAGGGGCTGAGTGAAGTGCCTTTGTAAGCTCTTGGAGGATGACTGATTGATGGATTGTCTTCTTAATGACTCTTATCTTACATCATAAAGGTCATCAAGGCTGTTTTTAAATCACTAGAGCAAAGAAACTTTGTTTTTTAAATTGAATTCCTATAGTGTGTTTTCTGCCATCCAAGTGAGTGCCTGGAAGAGAGCCCATGCGAATAATGAGGCTCAACCTGTACACATTACTCTTCCTGCTCAACTGTGTGATCAAAATTTAGATGACAAGATATGGGTGAAAGCAGAAATGGTTTAAGAGTGATGTTTAACAAGCAGAATGCCCACTAGGCAGCCTTTGCATTTGTGTTCAGAAGCTGGCTGGTTGTGCCATTCCCCCATTCTACAGAGATGCTTCTGCTACCAATTATCCAGGATCCTATCTTGGGGAAGCAACAGGGACAAGGACACGGACTCAATAGCAATGCCCCTATTTAAGCATAAGTGCATCTATAGAGGCTAAGTCTCCACAATTAGATTAGAAGCCTGGAGGTGCAGCTTCAATTTTCCCTGGAAAGGTGGCCATATTAACATGCAGTGGTGCCCCTACAATTCTTGAAGGTATGCAGAAGAAATCCAGCAGAGGGAGATATGCCTAGACACCCCAGCCATTTTTATTTACTTCAGATTATCAGGTTATTGTCCACTGCTTTGAGCACTCAGACATGGCCAGAGAAGCAAATAAGTCATCTGGGGGTTTGAGAAGAGGCGTCACCAGTATGCCAACACTAGGCACTCACTCTGTCTCTTGCTCTTCACAGCTCCTGAGGGGGAGGAGACACCCTGAATCATCATCAACTGGCAGCTGTGTAGGACAGGACACAGGGCCAGCAGCAGGGGTGAGTGAGCCTGGCAAGTTTAGCCTGGCATGTTGGAGGTTTTCCTTTCTAAAAATGCTGCTGCTGGGGGTTGGGCAAGCCTCGGTTCAGAAGGCTGCTATGTAACTCTTCTGACCTGCAACAGAGGAAAGGGGGAAACTCAGAAACTGCAAGCCTCTAGCAGCAGTTTTGGAGACTGCAGAGCTTCCCTTGGGGAGGAGGAAATTTGATCCAGAATAGCTCTCAAGAGTGGCAGTGTAGCTCTTGAGAGGCTGTTCATGCTACTCTGCATACTGCCCTTGGAAAACTGTTAGCTGTGGGAGGCAAACTGGATACATTTGTATTTCAGCAATCTTTAAAGATAAAAATATGAGCATTTTGTCCCATGTTTCAAAGACAAGCATAAGATTCAAATAATACTGTTCAACTGATTAAGCTTCTAACTCAATTACTCCGTTCCAAAGCAAATTCCAAGGCCACTAGCCAATGTACCATGTCCAAAAGAAATATTAGTTAACTTACACAGAGACTGACAGTGACCATAAAATTTGGTAACTTAATGATTACAAGTACAGTTCTAATTTTTTGTAATTGATATTCTAAGATAAAGATAGTTTGCCAAAAAATATGAGGTGGTTACAAAAAATCAAGCCCGTCTGTGTTAACTCATTTCTATATTATGTATATAAATCACTTTACAAACTGCTTTTAATAGAAAAGTTTCATATATAAAACACGTAATTGTTCTGTTGTCTAACCATTGCCCAGAATGTGGCTTTTCAAGCTTTAGCTTGTGCAGACTGTTATCCACAGAGGCAAGACCAACATTTTGAACATCAACATTCTCAATGGCTAGGACACAAAGTGAGTCTCTCATCCGCTGTTGAAGACCCTAAGTAGTTTCTGATGTGCTTCAGCTCTGACAAGCCATGCTCAGCAATGGCAACTGTACCTGGAAGCACATGGAAAACATTTAGAAACAGACATTTAGAAACAGGCCACTCATTTTGGTATCAAGCCTGTACTGCAGATCGACTCAATGCTGGCATTTTCCAGTCAACAGAATGTGACAAGGCAGTGCAGTTCCCCACAAAGATCTGCACTGCCAGTGCCACAGTAGTCACCACTGGTGAAAGCTTTATAGATCAATACAGTGGGTGGGAAGAATATCATGCAGTAGTTTTTTCAAGAATTCTCATCTGGAAGAATAACCATAACATCAATTTCACTTGGCTCACTGTAAACAACTATACACTGGCTCCCTGAGTTAAAGATAACTCCATCTGTACTATTGCACAGGTGTAGAACATTCTTAGTGGTAAGTTTGCACAGGTGTCATAGTAATGTGCTAGTTAAAACTGGAGGCTTACAGTTAAAGCACAATACCTTACCTGTACTTAAGCGACTTAATGCATCTACAAACACAGGTTGCATTATCTTAAGCAACAATGCAGGGTCAGCAGTGCTACTGATTGGTGCAATATGTAGTACTGTTCCTCTATTACTATTCTAGGTCTCTGATCAGGAACAAAGCCCCTGCTATCTTCCAAACCCAAAGGGCACTTGCACATTCTTGTAACTGCAGCATGCAGAACCCATTGCTTCACTACGCCAAAGGAACTTCTGCAGACCTCCTGCATCTTTCTGCAGTGGGGGCCATTGCTCTGCTGCCTTGAGCCTCAGACAGCTTTTTAGAAGGCATTTCCACAAACATGCCAGTCAAGTTGTGAAAGAAAATAAAACACCATCAAGAACTCCCTGGATTCAACTGGCTTCCTGCTGTAAGAGAATAGCCTCCATTGCCCACCAGGCCCTTCTTCAGCTTGGGCCTGCTCCTCTTTGGGGAAGTAGGGCTGGGGAACTCAGAGTGAAGCTATTCCTAGAGCAACTGTGTCCAACGCGTTTAATACGGCAGGCCAAATAGAATTCATGAGACCTGCTGGGGACCAGAAGTTACATCATTAAACAGATGATGGCCAGAAATTAGCACTTTGTTCTCATACAGAAACACATTAGCTGAAAATGACGGAAAAGAAAATGTGCAAATCTTATTCATATTTTCAAGAAAGCAGAAAGCCCAATTATCACCCAGGTTGCCCTTTTAGCAGCACTGCTCCTGCCAAGGTGAAGCGCAGCAGCCGAGAGGTGGCCTGCTAAGGGATGCCTTGGCAGGAACAGTGCTGCTGAAAGGGCAACCTGGGTGATAATTGGGCTCTCCCAGCACCTCGGCAGCCTCTGCCCCTCACACCTCCTGCTCTGCCCCTTCCCCTGTAGCATACCTTGGCTTCTGAGAACTCCTTCAGTCTCTCCCTCCCAGTGTCTCAGCAGAGTCAAGGAGAGCCCAGTTATCACATGGGCCAGATAAAGAGCTTCTATAGGCCATATATGGCCCACGGGTCTTATATTTGATATCCCTATCCTAGACGGGTATCCTCTCAGACAGGGGGATACCCCTGTCCTTCTCCACCTCAATTTGTGGCTATGTTGGAAACTTCTGGAGGCCTGTTTTAGTCTACAGGAGTGCAATACCGATTCCCGGAGACGGGCAAGTCTACCAGGAAAGGGGGAACAGGGTTAAAAGAAAAAGAGAAAGACCTGGAGAGAGGGAAGCAGCAGCTACAGCCAGGAAGGCTCCATTGGGAGCCCAGAATTGAAGCAAGAGAGCGGTGTAGAAAAACAGCAACTGACAGGTACTTTGTTCTATGTTTTTTACCCAGCCACTGCTAAAGAGCTAAAGAGCTAAAGAGCCTATTACACTCCTAGGCAAAACGGGGGGGGGGGGGGAGAGACTCCACAGAAGGAGTGGTCTATCAGTATTCAAAATAATCAGCAAGTCATATTATACACATATATCTAACTTTTTTATCAGCTAACCATTATGTCAGAAGAAAATGCAGTGAAAAGAAAATGTGTTAGAGGAAGGGACAAAACAGCAACATTCAGTCTCCAAGCTTCTCAATTTTAAAAAGCCGCTAGGTTACCCAATCTTGCACAAGTCACATGGGGAGGGCACAAGCATTCCTTGCCCAGGGCCTAATCAATCCTATGGCCAGCCCTGACTGGATGGGTATAAATACATTGAAGCTTGATCCACATGACAGAAATGCTGGTTTTTTCAGGGGGAGTTCAATCAACTCAGGATAGATTTAAATGAGTTGGACCCCTCCAGTAGAGGTTTGCAGACTGGGGGTGCTCTTTGATCCAGTTCTAATAAGCACCTATGGCAGTGATGCTGAGGAGTGCCTTTCATCAACTTTGACTGTTGCCGGAGAAGTCAGACCTAGCTACAGTTGTCCATTCTCTGGTCACTTCCAGACTGAATTGCTGTAAAGCCCTCCATGTCAGGGTGACCCTGCAGACAGTTCAGAAGCTACTGCAAAATGTAGCCTGCCAAGTTCTAACTGGACAGCTCATCACAGTCATTCAATACCTACATTGTCAAGTATGTGCTGGCCACCTGCAAGTTTTCAGGCTCAATCTGTGGTTCTGGTTTTGACCTACGAAGCCCTAACCAGCTTGGAGTTAATCTAGTTTGTGACCCGGATACTCAAAATCTTTTCCCACATATAAACTTTTGCCTCTCCCCACTTTGCTACTAGCATGGATCTTTACTTGAGACCATTTATCAAGTGCATGGCAGGCACCCTTAAGTAGGAGAGCCTTTCTGGCAGCTGCACTAGCCCTTGGTCAAGCAGGCCCCCTTGTGCAAGTCTTTGCTCAGTGGCTGTTCAGGAAAGCATTTTTATATTTAGTTCTCTTGGTCAGTTGTGCTCTGTTAATAACTGTTGCTAGTATGGAGCTTATCAATTACAGCTAGCAACAATATTGGCTGTTTTTGTACATTACTTTGGGCCCTTTGGGAGAAGGGTAGTAAGCAGCATTTTAAAAGATATGCAAGTTAGTGAGCACCAGCCATTTGTAATCTAGCAGTCTTCCTTTCAAGTTCCTGAAATGTCATTAGCAGGATGAAAACTTATTTCAAAGTCTGGCCTAAAATACCTGCTCTCTAGACATACCTTGAGCTGCCAGAGAGTTACTCATTTCACTCAAGCCACTGCCCAGAGGACAGCTGGTCCAAATTTTACACACTAGTTCCATCACTTGAAGACAGCCACAGCCTAGAATTACAAGACATCCAAGAAGACAATGCCTGTGATAAACTCCCAAGTGCTTCTAGTAAGCAGGATTAAAGCCAAAATCTTACTGAAAACAATGGGTTTACTTCTGAGTAAAACAACAACATTTTCAAATACTTCTAATAATGCACAACAAAATCCACAAATTAAAATACACCAACTTATAAGAGTAGGCAAAAAAAAAAAAAAGAATGGTAGTGTAGAAGATACACATCTTGATTCTCACAAGTTATTAATTCAATAAGGGGGTTCCTTGTCTGGCAGGACAAAGTTCCAAACGTAGTCCTGAAAAGAGTTGGAATCCCTAGTATGTATACACTGCTGAAACAGACATCTGCGTTGGCTTGGTCATGTCGTGAGAATGGGCGATGGCCGGATCCCAAAGGATCTCGTCTATGGAGAACTCCTGCAGGGAAAGCATGCAGGGAAAGCGTCCTACAGGTAGACCACAGCTGCATTACAAGAATATCTGTAAGAGGAATCTGAAGGTCTTAGGAATGGACCTCAACAGATGGGAAACCTTGGCCTCTGAGCATCCTGCTTGGAGACAGGCTGTGCAGCATGGCCTCTCTCAGTTTGAAGAGACACTTGGCCAACAGTCTGAGGCAAAGAGGCAAAGAAGGAAGGCCCATAGCCAGGGGGACAGACCAGGGACAGACTGCACTTGCTCCCAGCCTGGAAGGGATTGTCACTCTCGAATCAGCCTATTTAGCCACACTAGACACTGTTCCAGAACATTCAGAGCGCAATACCAGTCTTCCGAGACTGAAGGTTGCCAGCTGGAAGGGGGTTCCATAACTATGGCACACAGAGAAGACTCCTCCCCCAGTTGCTGCAGCTGAGCCCTGGATAATGGCATCACATGCAGATGGCCATCAAGGGTGGTATTTCATACAAGAGGAAGCAATCCCTTAGATACCCTGACCACAAGACATAAAGGAGTCAGGAACCCTAAAGCTCATGGGTCAGATCCAGCCTGTGTGGAGCTCAGCTTGGAGGCAAAGCATCCTGCCCAATTTGCTGCATGTCAGACAGGGAGCAGCAAAAATGACTGGCAGAGTCCCTGGGCCATGCATCCTGGCATTCTCTGTCCAGCATGTGGCAAATTGGGTGGGAGGCTTTGTCTTCCAAGCCAAGCTCCATGCTGCCACTTCTAGGAGCAACTGAGAAGTTTGGTGATGACACAGTTGCTGAATATCCAGCCTCTTTGCTGAAAAGGTTGCCAACACCTGCCATAAATACAATGTATGGTGGATACTTCTTATTGGTAATCTGTTTTGAAAGTCTGAACCATTCTTTTAAAAGTGTATAACAATGTTTCATTTTACTGCCAATTACAAAATCTAAAGCTCTGGTCATCTTGCCAGGGGACACTAAACTTTGCACATCATATTGTGCAATAATCTGTGCACCAAAGCTCTGTTTTCTAGTGTAAGATACCATCTTAGGAAAGCAACTGACTACCAAGCTTTGAATCTTCAGTATAATTACTGAAGAGTTTAAGACACATTCACAGTGCAAACTGTGTTAAACTACTTCAGTGCAGTCACACACCTATAGAAAACTATAGGAGATAGGAACTATAAGCCAGATTAGTACCAGTTTCCACTGGTTTTATATACAGAGGTACAGAATTGCCATAGTAATTTATAGGGAGATTCAGGCAACCAGTATTTAGATTTAGTATCAGCCTTAACTGGAAGGTCCTAGGGAAGCAGCAGATATTTAAGAGTGATCAGTTACATGCACCTGCTCATCCAGGCACCTGCTCAAGTAAAATATCACCAAGAAAACATGGGGCAGATCTCTGGAGGGAGTTCCCAAAGAATCAAGGACTACATCTCTCCAAAGCAGGTGTACAACATCAATATTATTTGCATTACAACAAAAAATTTCCAGTGCATTAAGCTATAAAGGGACCGCCATCATAAGCCATTTCTGCCCAACACTGCATATACACAAGGTTCACATGTGGGCAGGGCAGAAAAGGGCAGAAAGGGGTTAAGAACCCTGCAAAATACCCCAACTATTACTAGTATGAAAGTTTTCAATTTCAAGGATTTTAAATTGCTACATGTGATCAGGCAAGTTACTATTTACAAACATGGCTTTAAACATGAAGGCAGTATAAATTAAAAGCAAGATTCTAAGTTGGTCCTGAAGGTTACTGGAAGCCACTGCAAAGCATGGGAGAATTATGCCTCAGTACAGATGCTACCCTCACTTTCCATAACGACTGAGCTAGAGGAGTTCATTGTTCAGACAGCAACAATATTTTCAAACCAAATTGGGATTACTCCCTTACACTGCTTTTTCAAAGTCAAATGTTAAGAATCTCATTTTGGGGGTGGGGACCCAAAGTCTTAAACATACAGAAAATAAGTTGACTAGATAAGACCCAAGAGGAGGTGCCTGCAGCAAGAACGGCAGTCTATTTGACAAGCTGCCACTGAAAATCATCTTCTGCTCTTTCTGGACTGCAAAGGCTTTTTTAACCTAAAGTTTATTCTACTCATGAGGTGTTGCTCTGCAGCCTGCAAATCATTCCACACCACAACTCACCAGTTCAAATATAGGTTGAGCCTACTTATCCATGAATTTTGGATCTGTGGATTTGGCTCAAAGCAGGTCCCCCGTAGCAGTGTTGAGCCAGATTTGGCCCAACCTGAAGCCTCCAAGGGCCCGTGCATGGCCTTTACAGGCTTTGGAATGGCCTCCGGTGGTCCTAGAAGGGCACTTCTGGTTTTCGGTCCAGTTCCACATGAGGCCCGTACAGGTCATGTGTGGGCCTCTCTACAGGCTCCAGAATGGCTGTGGTTGCATTTGGAGTTCAGTGGTACCCAAAATTCACATGATTTGATTTCATGCGGAACTCGGTATCTGTGTGGGGTCCTGGAACGGAACCCTTGAGGATAAGGAGGCACCACCTTAGTTTAGAGAAGCAGCACCAATGCAGCAGGTCCCTCTAAAATATGGGTAGGAAACAGAATGTGCCCAGTTTTGTCCAGTCTTATCTGGGCTTAGTGGGGTAGGTCTGCAGCTTTAGGTGTTGTGGGGCAGCAGCAGCTAGGCCACCTTGCCCCAGCATCAGATTACATTTCAAGCAGCCATTCTTATGCTTCCACCCAGTTATTGTCACTAAAGCATGCTTCTTTCAATCTTAAAAGGGCATGGAGGGAAAATGCAAACCTATCTCAAGTGAGGCACAAAGATGCATTAGCATAACCAGCTGGCTTATTTTCAGACTTTGAGGGAAAGGACAGCAGCACCACCGATATGCTTCCCTCGAACTACTCCCTACTTCCATTTTAGTTATCCAGAGTTAGTCTTCTGGCTTTCTGGTTCTGAAACCAGAAAAAAAATTTACAGCTTGATTCTTCTCACATCAAACTGCAAGGGAGGGGGAGAAGAGCACATGTTCCTCCACAGAGAAGGAACACCCCTCCACTCTAAAGCCCCCTAAATTCCAGCCAGCTTCCCAAGGAAGTATTCAAACATGCAACTCTGCAGCTATAGCTTGAAAAGTACAGTTGGTGACGAACTGCATCGCTCCAGTTTACTGGCTGTATATGAAGTGACATTAATATATTCAATGCTGGAGAAAGAACCACACCACTGATTTAACCCAAGCATCTTGAACATTGGTTCACTGGACCAATGGGTTGTTGTTGTTTTTTTAATGCACAAAGAACTGAAGAAAGAGGTTTTTTACAACTGTAAAAATACCTTTGACATTAGTTCTGCAGTTTTAATGGACTAGGGATGGGAGAGCATATCTAAAGCATGGCATATCACAGCATCCATCACCAGTCAGGTCAACAGATCACCGCTTGCCTGGTCTCCTGGGAGACAGTTACTTCTAGGTAAGAGACTAGGGTTCTCCACTGTCTCAGATCACTCAAGACTTTGCAGAAGGCAGTCTACCCCATCAGGAACGAGAGCAACATGGCCCACCATCTCTCCAGTTGCCACCTAAATATTGCCACTTGCAGTCACCAGACATTTCACACCAAGTAAGAAGTGGTGAAAGAGAGGAGCAATACCCAAGGGTCATAGCAAACGCTCTGCATACAAAAGGTGCCAGATCCAATCTGCACCATTTCCAGTTTTTAAAAAAGAATCTGAAGAACAGGATTCAGAAATACTTTAATATAAAGCATTTGAGAGTTGCTAGGGTTGAAACTAATGAATTCATTCTGTACGTAGTAGCTAGATGCACATGATCTGATCCCAAGCAGTTCTGAATTGGCAACACTAACTAGGGGAGCAGCAAGAGTACAAACAACTCTGCACAGTGAACTGAAGCCCTTATATATGGGGGAGGTCAAGATGCCCCAAGCGACTAAAAAACATTCTCAAGGGGTAGGGCAGTGGTTCTCAAACTCTCTGGGAGAGTTTGAGAGCCACTAAGTACTTGCATGGGCGGGGGGAAGGAAGCGGTGCAATCCCCAGGATCTTGCGCCCAGGGGGGTTGCAGGGGCTTGAGTGCGCTTAGCCCCTGCAGCCTCCCCAGGCTGTGGGGAGCCCGGCGCGACCTGCAGCAGGGATCCCCTAAGCAGTGAAAGTAAATGCAGAGCGATCGCGCTCCACTTCCGCTTTAGGACAATATACAACTTGACCCTGAAAATGGCCACGCTGCCAGAGGATTGGAGGATAGCAAATGTCATACCAATCTTTAAAGAGGGAAAGAGGAGGAACCCAGAAAACTATAGGCCGGTCAGCCTAACATCCATACCGGGTAAGATGGTGGAATGCCTCATCGAAGATAGCATCTCAAAAAACACAGACAAACAGGCCTTGCTGAGGGAGAATCAGCATGGCTTCTGTAAGGGTAAGTCTTGCCTCACAAACCTTGTAGAATTCACTGAAAAGGTCAACAGGCATGTGGATGCAGGAGAACCCGAGGACATTATATATCTGGACTTTCAGAAGGTGTTCGACACAGTCCCTCACCAAAGGCTACTGAAAAAACTCCACAGTCAGGAAATTAGAGGACAGGTCCTCTCCTGGACTGAGACCTGGTTGAAGACCAGGAAACAGAGAGTGGGTGTCAATGGGCAATTTTCACAACGGAGAGAGGTGAAAAGCGGTGTGCCCCAAAGATCTGTCCCGGGACTGGTGCCTTTCAGCCTCTTCATAAATGACCTGGAGACAGGGGTGAGCAGTGAAGTGGCTAAGTTTGCAGATGACACCAAACTTTTCTGAGTGGTGAGGACCAGAAGTGATTGTGAGGAGCTCCAGAAGGATCTTTCCAGACTGGCAGAATGGGCAGCAAAATGGTAGATGCACTTCAATGTCAGTAAGTGTAAAGTCATGCGCATTGGGGCAAAAAATCAAAACTTCACATATAGGCTAATGGGTTCTGAGCTGTCTGTGACAGATCAGAAGAGAGATCTTGGGGTGGTGGTGGACAGGTCGATGAAAGTGTCGACCAATGTGCGGCGGCAGTGAAGAAGGCCAATTCTATGCTTGGGACCATTATTAAAGGTATTGAGAACAAAACGGCTAATATTATAATGCCATTGTACAAATCGATGGTAAGGCCACACCTGGAGTATTGTGTCCAGTTCTGGTTGCCACATCTCAAAAAGGACATAGTGGAAATGGAAAAGGTGCAAAAGAGAGCAACTAAGATGATTACTGGGCTGGGGCATCTTCCTTATGAGGAAAGGCCACGGCGTTTGGGCCTCTTCAGCCTAGAAAAGAGACGCCTGAGGGGGGACATGATAGAGACATACAAAATTATGCAGGGGATGGACAGAGTGGATAGGGAGATGCTCTTTACACTCTCACATAATACCAGAACCAGGGGACATCCACTAAAATTGAGTGTTGGGCGGGTTAGGACAGACAAAAGAAAATATTTCTTTACTCAGCGCGTGGTCGGTCTGTGGAACTCCTTGCCACAGGATGTGGTGACGGCATCCGACCTGGACGCCTTTAAAAGGGGATTGGACAAGTTTTTGAAGGAAAAATCCATTATGGGTTACAAGCCATGATGTGCATGTGCAACCTCTTGATTTTAGAAATGGGCTATGTCATAATGATAGATGCAAGGGAGGGCACCAGGATGAGGTCTCTTGTTATCTGGTGTGCTCCCTGGGGCATTTGGTAGGCTGCTGTGAGATATAGGAAGCTGGACTAGATGGGCCTGTGGCCTGATCCAGTGGGGCTCTTATGTTCTTATGTACTTTCACTGCTGCGGGGAGCCCTGCTGCAGGTCAAGTCGGACTCCCCGCAGCCTGAGGAGGCTGCAGGAGGCTTGGGTAAGTGCACCCAAGCCCCTGCAGCCCCCCTGGGCGGCACGATCCTGGGGAATCGCGCCGCTGCCTCCTCCCTGCCTCCAGGCTGCCCCCGCCCCTTAAGGGGGCAGAGGCCAGGGCTCACAGGCTGGGGCGTCGCAACACCCCAGTTTGAAAAGCCCTGGGCTAGGGGATGTTGGAGGGGGGGGAAAAACGTTGAACAGTGAACTTTGAAAGGGTGTGATTTTTCCCCTCCATGCACACACACTACTTGCCAGACACATGCAGGGATAATGGAAAGACACTTGTGAGTTTCAGGCATCCCACCCAGATACCTTTGTTCTCAACAAAACCTGAAAGAGCAAACAGGATCCAGTGGTAAATGACAAGCTGTATTAAGGCCATAACCCACCAAATAAAAATGAAAAAATATAAAAAGGAGGGGGAGATCAAACACAAAATCAAGCTGCCAGATGTTCATGGAGGCCATATCACCAAACACCTAGATTAGAATTCCATAATGTGAGTAGCAGCAGCCTTGTTTGAGCAGGAAGACAAAGTCCTGCAGCAACAGCCCACTGCAATATGATGATCAACAGTAACCTTCTGCATGGACTTCACTCAGAGGAGCCTTTGGAAGCCTGTCAACAAGGTGATCACAAGAGCCACATTCCTTCAGTTTATGCTACCAAGTCCACATCAAAGCCTACTTCCTACTTCTACCACTTCTCAAATTAGCTTAAAGCATGCACACTCAGGCTCCCCCCAGTTTTTTTGGACACAGAAATCTGAGACTTATAAATACACAAAAAGACAGAACAAAGTCTTTGACACTGAAAAAGACTTTTATATCTTATTCTGTTTACCTTAACATTTCCCAGAAGACAAAACAATTCTAAAAAGTCCATGAAACCTGGCCTCCTGGGCTCCAGAGGTATTTTTGCAAAGGGTCCCTTTGAGAAATAAAACCTCATGCTAGAATAATCTCTCTTCTACAGATCAGTTTTCCAGGTAATTGTTTGAAGATGTTCATAGTAACAGAAGTCCAACAAGAACAAGCATTAGCACATCTTCAGCAAAGAAAAGCCATGGTGATCTACTTGATTACACCAACTAAAACTCATTGACAGGTTTGCTCAAAGACTTCTAAGAAACTTTAGTCATGTAGTAAATAAATATGTACCTTTTAAATGGAAGCAGAGGATCAAAACAGGCAGATTTCACAAAAACGGCAAGCAAGGGGGCAGCTGTAGAGTGGAATCAGCACCATTTGACCAATTCATACAATTACCTTGGTTTAGGAATGGAGTGAGCAGAAGGGATCCTGGTGAGCTACAATATCAAGTCCTAGAGCAGGGGTCAGCAACCTTAAACACTCAAAGAGCCATTTGGACCCATCTTCCGGAGGAAAAAAACCTCAGGAGCCACAAAACCCTTTTGACATCTACAATGAAGATAATACTGCATATATAGTTTTTTTTTCACCTTTATGCTCTTATAGGTCCCATTTTTATAATGTAGCCCCCTCTTGTAGCTTTTAGTTAGTTTTGTCACACATTCTTGTCCTGTGTTTTCAGACGCCTGGTCCTCTATGGTATTTTGCCTGATTCCAAGGCCATTCTCTGCCTGGAGAATTAGGCCCACTTTAAGCAAATTAGCTCCCTTTCTTTCCCCCAACAAATGACCTTGGTTCTGCCCTGCAGTCCTGCTGGACCCCACCTCCAGGGTAGCCCGCCTGTTCAACCTGCAGAGGTCCTCTCTCTTGCCAGCAGCCTCCCACCACTACAGCAGACCCTGGGTCCTCAGCAGGTCTTGGGCACAGCAGCCACACACCAAACTCCAGTGACTCCAGCAGTCCATTAGTCACAAAATCAGTCAGAGCATCCAGGGCACAGTCCAAAGTCAATAAGCCAAGTCATAGTCCAAGATCAGATTCCAAAGTAAGTCAGTCAAATCAGTCAGAGTATCCAAGTCAAAATCAATAAGCCCAGTCAGTCTCCTCTCCTACCTCCAACCTGCACTCCTTCTACAACCCACACCCCCTTCCTCAGGTGCTCCTTATATCCCTGAGGGCCCTATTGCCTTCAAGTGGCTGCAGCTGTGCAGCACACTCTGCTGGATGCCCAGGCCTTACCCTTAAAGGGGCCACTGCTGACACCACATCTACCTCCTCACCAGATCTTCCAGGATTCCAATACATATGGCCGTTATGACATCTGCTTATCTTACATGGATACTAAAGAACTCCCCCCACCTTCCAGAGGCACGCTGCTGGAAGGAAAAAAGGACACAGACTCCAGAGGTGGGGAAGAGAAGAAGGGGGGGCAGCCACAGGCCAGCTTCTGCCCTGCCTGCCTGCCCTCCCTCACTCAGGTTGCAACCCTCTCCACACTATCCTGGGAGTAAGCCCCATTGGCTTAAAGGTCAAACAGACCTACGCGGGAGGGGGGGAACCACAGGCCAGCTTCTGCCCTACCTGCCCTCACTCAGGCTGCAACCTTCTCCACACTATCCTGGGAGTAAGCCCCACTGACTACAATGGGACTTCTGAGCAGACAAGTTGGCTGGAGCTCTCAGGTTGCAGTCCTCTCCACACTTTCCTGGGAGGAAGCCTAACTACTTGTGAGTAGACCTGCATAGGAGGGGGCTGAGGCTGCAGCCCTCCACACCTTCCTGGGAGGAAGCTCCACTGACTACAGCAGGGCTTACTTGTGTGTAGACCTGCACAGGAGGAGGCTGAGGATACAGCCCTCCACACCTTCCTGGGAGTAGCCCAGGGACTACATCAGGGCTTACTCTGGAACAGACGGGCTCCCACTCACCTGTCCTTGCGCTTGGCCTTGAGCAGGCTTCAAGGCTGCCATCCCAGGTGCCCTTTCCTGGGAGTAAGCTTCATCCTCTGTAATGGGGCTTACAACTGAGTAGAAACGCGTAGGAGCAGGTGCCAAGGCTGCCATCCCAGGCACCCTTTCCTGGGAGTAAGCTTCATCCTCTGTAATGGGGCTTACAACTGAGTAGACACGCATAGGAGCAGGCTCCACAGCTGCAATCCCAGGCACACTTTCCTGGGAGTAAGCTTCATCTGCTGTAATGGGGCTTACTACTGAGTAGACACACAGGATGTCTCCTCTGCTGTGGAGGAAAAGCCTCTCCTTGCACTGAGTGGAGACCCCTGTCCTAGAGGATGCTGACAAGTAGAATGACTCCCATACATTCCAGGCTGTCTTAGGTCATCTGAGGGGCTCTCCTACAAATGCCACCTTTGTCCCAAGTTAGAGGGACAGCAATGTGAGGGCAAGCCTTTTCTGCAGGCTTGATGTTTCAGACCTCATTGATAAATTAAAGATCAATAAGTCACCGGGCCCTGATGGCATACACCCAAGGGTTATTAAGGAATTGAAGAATGAAGTTGCAGATCTCTTGACTAAGGTATGCAACTTGTCCCTCAAAATGGCCACGGTGCCAGAAGATTGGAGGATAGCAAATGTCACGCCTATTTTTAAAAAGGGAAAGAGGGGGGACCCGGGAAACTATAGGCCGGTCAGCCTAACATCCATACCGGGTAAGATGGTGGAATGCCTCATCAAAGATAGGATCTCAAAACACATAGATGAACAGGCCTTGCTGAGGGAGAGTCAGCATGGCTTCTGTAAGGGTAAGTCTTGCCTCACGAACCTTATAGAATTCTTTGAAAAGGTCAACAGGCATGTGGATGCGGGAGAACCCGTGGACATTATATATCTGGACTTTCAGAAGGCGTTTGACACGGTCCCTCACCAAAGGCTACTGAAAAAACTCCACAGTCAGGGAATTAGAGGACAGGTCCTCTCGTGGATTGAGAACTGGTTGGAGGCCAGGAAGCAGAGAGTGGGTGTCAATGGGCAATTTTCACAATGGAGAGAGGTGAAAAGCGGTGTGCCCCAAGGATCTGTCCTGGGACCGGTGCTTTTCAACCTCTTCATAAATGACCTGGAGACAGGGTTGAGCAGTGAAGTGGCTAAGTTTGCAGACGACACCAAACTTTTCCGAGTGGTGAAGACCAGAAGTGATTGTGAGGAGCTCCAGAAGGATCCCTCCAGACTGGCAGAATGGGCAGCAAAATGGCAGATGCGCTTCAATGTCAGTAAGTGTAAAGTCATGCACATTGGGGCAAAAAATCAAAACTTTAGATATAGGCTGATGGGTTCTGAGCTGTCTGTGACAGATCAGGAGAGAGATCTTGGGGTGGTGGTGGACAGGTCGATGAAAGTGTCGACCCAATGTGCGGTGGCAGTGAAGAAGGCCAATTCTATGCTTGGGATCATTAGGAAGGGTATTGAGAACAAAACGGTTAGTATTATAATGCTGTTGTACAAATCGATGGTAAGGCCACACCTGGAGTATTGTGTCCAGTTCTGGTCGCCGCACCTCAAAAAAGACATAGTGCAAATGGAAAAGGTGCAAAAGAGAGCGACTAAGATGATTACGGGGCTGGGGCACCTTCCTTATGAGGAAAGGCTACGGCGTTTGGGCCTCTTCAGCCTAGAAAAGAGACGCTTGAGGGGGGACATGATTGAGACATACAAAATTATGCAGGGGATGGACAGAGTGGATAGGGAGATGCTCTTTACACTCTCACATAATACAACAACCAGGGGACATCCACTAAAATTGAGTGTTGGGCGGGTTAGGACAGACAAAAGAAAATATTTCTTTACTCAGCGCGTGGTCGGTCTGTGGAACTCCTTGCCACAGGATGTGGTGCTGGCGTCTAGCCTAGACGCCTTTAAAAGGGGATTGGACGAGTTTCTGGAGGAAAAATCCATTATGGGGTACAAGCCATGATGTGTATGCGCAACCTCCTGATTTTAGGAATGGGTTAAGTCAGAATGCCAGATGTAGGGGAGAGCACCAGGATGAGGTCTCTTGTTATCTGGTGTGCTCCCTGGGGCATTTGGTGGGCCGCTGTGAGATACAGGAAGCTGGACTAGATGGGCCTATGGCCTGATCCAGTGGGGCTGTTCTTATGTTCTTATGTAGTGATACCACAATTATGGAATTCCCTACAAGAGAACTAAAAACTACCCTTCCCTAATGGCTTTTCAGCAAGGGCTCAAAATATTTGTCTTGGGTGATACCTGCCCTCTGTAAAAATATTTTGGTCTGAAGAGTTGCCCCTACTCTTTTATCATTTTTATTAATAACTTTATTCATTGTTTTTACATAGCTTACATTTAACTTGTAAGCTGCCTTTCATAAGGCAGAACTCAGAAAACGCCAGCTTTAACACTGCTGAAATATTATTTGGCTGCAGCCCTGCAGCTCTTCAGGATTCACAACAGAAATCTTGCCAGAAATATCAGCTCATTACATTGCACCAATGAAAGCCAATTCCAAAAAGCAAAGTTGCAATGCCACTCTCTCAAAATATGGCTTTGTATTGGCAACCTTCAGTCTCGAAAGACTATGGTATCGCGCTCTGAAAGGTGGTTCTGGCACAGCGTCTAGCGAGGCTGAAAAGGCCAATCCGGGAGTGACAATCCCTTCCACACCGGGAGCAAGTGCAGTCTGTCCCTGGTCTGTCTCCCTGGCTATGGGCCTTCCTTCTTTGCCTCTTAGCCTCAGACTGTTGGCAAAGTGTCTCTTCAAACTGGGAAAGGCCATGCTGCACAGCCTGCCTCCAAGCGGGCCGCTCAGAGGCCAGGGTCTCCCACTTGTTGAGGTCCATCCCTAAGGCCTTCAGATCCCTCTTGCAGATGTCCTTGTATCGCAGCTGTGGTCTACCTGTAGGGCGCTTTCCTTGCACGAGTTCTCCATAGAGGAGATCCTTTGGGATCCGGCCATCATCCATTCTCACGACATGACCAAGCCAACGCAGGCGTCTCTGTTTCAGCAGTGAATACATGCTAGGGATTCCAGCACGTTCCAGGACTGTGTTGTTTGGAACTTTGTCCTGCCAGGTGATGCCGAGGATGCGTCGGAGGCAGCGCATGTGGAAAGTGCTCAGTTTCCTCTCCTGTTGTGAGCAAAGAGTCCATGACTCGCTGCAGTACAGAAGTGTACTCAGGACGCAAGCTCTGTAGACCTGGATCTTGGTATGTTCCGTCAGCTTCTTGTTGGACCAGACTCTCTTTGTGAGTCTGGAAAACGTGGTAGCTGCTTTACCGATGCGCTTGTTTAGCTCGGTATCGAGAGAATGAGTGTCGGAGATCGTTGAGCCAAGGTACACAAAGTCATGGACAACCTCCAGTTCATGCTCAGAGATTGTAATGCAGGGAGGTGAGTCCACATCCTGAACCATGACCTGTGTTTTCTTCAGGCTGATTGTCAGTCCAAAATCTTGGCAGGCCTTGCTAAAACGATCCATGAGCTGCTGGAGATCTTTGGCAGAGTGGGTAGTGACAGCTGCATCGTCGGCAAAGAGGAAGTCACGCAGACATTTCAGCTGGACTTTGGATTTTGCTCTCAGTCTGGAGAGGTTGAAGAGCTTTCCGTCTGATCTGGTCCGGAGATAGATGCCTTCTGTTGCAGTTCCAAAGGCCTGCTTCAGCAGGACAGCGAAGAAAATCCCAAACAAGGTTGGTGCAAGAACACAGCCCTGCTTCACTCCGCTTCGGATGTCAAAAGGGTCTGATATGGAGCCAACGAAGACAACAGTGCCCTTCATGTCCTTGTGGAAAGATCTGATGATGCTGAGGAGCCTGGGTGGACATCCAATCTTGGGGAGAATCTTGAAGAGGCCGTCTCTGCTGACCAGGTCGAAAGCCTTTGTGAGATCTATGAAGGCTATAAAGAGTGGCTGTCGTTGTTCCCTGCATTTCTCCTGCAGTTGTCTAAGGGAGAATACCATATCAGTGGTGGACCTGTTGGCTCGGAATCCACACTGCGATTCTGGATAGACGCTCTCTGCAAGTACCTGGAGCCTCTTTAGTACAACTTGGGCAAACAGCTTTCCTACAACGCTAAGGAGAGAGATGCCGCGGTAGTTGTTGCAGTCACCCCTGTCACCTTTGTTCTTGTACAGCGTGATGATGTTTGCATCCCTCATGTCTTGAGGTACTCCACCTTCTCTCCAGCAGAGACAGAGGATTTCATGCAGCTCAGTGACGATGATCTCTTTGCAGCATTTTAGGACTTCAGCAGGGATGCTGTCTTTTCCAGGTGCCTTGCCAAAGGCAAGGGAGTCCAGGGCCACGTGAAGTTCTTCTAGGGTTGGTTCACTGTCAAGCTCTTCCAGCACAGGCAGGCACTCAATGTTGTTCAGTGCTTCTTCGGTGACTACATTTTCTCTGGAATATAGCTCAGAGTAGTGCTGCACCCAGCGTTCCATCTGCTGCGCCCGATCCTGGATGACCTCGCCTGTGGCAGACTTCAGAGGGGCAATTTTCTTCTGTGTTGGACCTAGGGCCTGCTTGATACCGTCATACATCCCCTTGATGTTGCCAGTGTCAGCTGCTATCTGTATCTCGGAACAGAGCTGGAGCCAGTAGTCGTTAGCACATCTCCTGGCAGTCTGTTGGACTTTGCTGCGAGCAGTTCGGAGGACCTGCAGGTTGCGCTCACTGGGACAGGCCTTGTATGCTGCTTGAGCTCTCCTCTTTTCCTCAATGACTGGTGTCAACTCCTCAGAGTGGGCTTCAAACCCATTTGAATCTTGAGTTGAAGCAGATTCAAACTCTCTCAAAATATGGCTGGGCCACAGATTATATGGCATAGTTTTTTCAATGCATTTGAAAACAGATATCATAGACGGAAAGACAGTGAAGGGCAACTAAAGCCTTCAGAGGGCTGCATGTCTGGAAAGGGCAGGCCTTCTTACTTTCAAAGGAAACAATCAAGTTATTGATCAACAAGCACAGATATGCCCTTGGTGTCACTGCAAATCTCCAAAAGGAAGCAGATTCAAATGTGGGAAAGGACATGAAGCCCCTTCCACCCTCTATTCTGTGTAACTTGGCTTACTTTGCACCAGACTATGACCCAGTTACAAGCAAGAGAAGAGTTATTTTCAAGTATTATGGCACCTAGCCCTACTTGGTTATGAACTCCCTACAATAATATTAGGGTCACAATTCTTCACAAGCTTCCCTGGGAATAAGCCCACATAGATACAGTGATATTTACTTCTGAGTCAACATGATTTAGGACTGCATTGTAAGACTACTCCTACCTTGTTCCTGTTCTGTAGGAATCTTAAAACTATTTCTGCCAAGTGTTTAGTAGTGTTGGTTCCGAACAGCGGGTCCTCTTAGGGAGAAAAAAGGTGGGATAAAAGTATAGTAAATAAAATAAATACTTGTTCTGGTTTCAGACTTCCTGTTCTTGTGTTTTGCCTTTGACTGCTCTTATTGCTTTGCATTTTATATTGATTGTGGAATTGTTTTATTATTCTACACCATGACCTACCTTGAACCATGCCAAGGATAGAAGGTGGGATCTAAACACTTAATGGGGATTTTGTTGCACTGGTGTTCACTGTTTTACTGATGTGTTTGTTGTTTCACTGATACTGTTTCCAATGTCGGAACCTGTTTTGGGTTCCAATAAGACCACAGAAAGAATAACTTAAAAATAAAATAAAATAAAATTAGTATATGCAAATATGCACCATCTTTTAATTTTCTAGTCACCAAGGAAATAACCTAATGATTTGGTTATCTTTGTATATGAGGCACATAGTACACAAACAAGCGCATGTATTCACTGCTGAAACAGGGACGCCTGCGTTGGCTTGGTCATGTCGTGAGAGTGGATGATGGCCGGATCCCAAAGGATCTCCTCTATGGAGAACTCGTGCAAGGAAAGCGCCCTACAGGTAGACCACAGCTGCGATACAAGGACATCTGCAAGAGGGATCTGAAGGCCTTAGGGATGGACCTCAACAAGTGGGAAACCCTGGCCTCTGAGCGGCCCGCTTGGAGGCAGGCTGTGCAGCATGGCCTTTCCCAGTTTGAAGAGACACTTTGCCAACAGTCTGAGGCTAAGAGGCAAAGAAGGAAGGCCCATAGCCAGGGAGACAGACCAGGGACAGACTGCACTTGCTCCCGGTGTGGAAGGGATTGTCACTCCCGGATTGGCCTTTTCAGCCACACTAGACGCTGTGCCAGAACCACCTTTCAGAGCGCGATACCATAGTCTTTGGAGACTGAAGGTTGCCAATACAATACAATAGTACACAAAATAGAACTGTGTGGAAAAGGTTAGAGAAAATTCTCCTTGTGCTAGAACTTTGGGCTATGCAAATAAAATATGGCAACAGATTCTGAACAGCTGGAAAAAAGACTTCAACAACCAACTGAACATACTTCTCATGGTCACTGGCTTGAATGATGTTGATACATTTGTGGATAATAAATATCAAAAGCCAGTAGCCACAATAGCTAAGCTAAATCAAACTCCCAATAGAGGGGCAATATACCAAACAAAGTGGACAAATGGGGGGGAGAGAGACACAATCATTATCACAGCCTACTTGGAGAGATGTTAAGTTAGATCAGGGATGTAAAACTTGTTTCATATAGAGGACTAAAGTTAGCATTCATGGTGCCTGCTAAGGACCAGAAGTGATTCATTAAGCAGAAAGTGACATCATTAAACAGATGATGACCAGAAATAAGCACTTTGTTCTCACACACACTCATTAATTGCAAATGACAGAAATGAGTAAATCTAGCTCATATTTTCAAGATATGAGAGAGCCCAATTATCAAGCTGGGAGAGCGCAACTATCATGGGGGTCAGATAAATTGCTTCTGGAGGCTGCATTTGGGCTATGGGCCTTATGTTTGACACCCCTGAGTTAGACCAACAATCAGACCTTAGCTTGAACCAGTATACCAACCATGTTCTTAAGACACTTTAACAAAGGTGCTCACAAATTATTCTCATTTTGCAAATAACATCCTGTCTATGCAACAAGGCTCTCACCAGAACTTTTTTACACTTGGAATCAGAACGCTAAATGTTTCAAATCTGGTCCTCTTTAGTATCATTCACTCTTCCTCCAAAACACTCCAGGTCACAGACACCACTTTCGCATGTGCCCCCTGCCATTTTCAAGGTCCTATGGCAAAAGTTTTGCCTCCACGTCTCTCCAGTATACTTGCAAGGAATGTTGACCTACCCCTTCATTTTCGCTGCCCAGTATAAAAGTATATTCATAATCAACATGACAATTTGTTTCTATCTTTTGGAACGGTCAAGCATACAAAGCATTGGTAGAATCATAGCAAAGGAAGGTACGTGCCAGTCATATAACCCCAACCTGGCTAAAGTATGGAAACTGAATAGCAGACCACCATAATCAACTTATATCTAGTTATACAAACATGTCACTATGTTCAAATGCCATAACTTTTAACTTTGGATTAAAGAGAAATTGTCGCAAAACAAGCCTGTTTTGTAGACAGTTACAATGCGGAGCAAGACACACCATTTCCTAAATGGGGAGAGTGCATCCTCCAAATAACATAGCATGACTTGCTTGCAAGTAAACATGTTTAAGATTGCACTGTATACATGAAAGTTGCCAATCACATGAAGGAACATGTAGTTACACATGTCTGACTGCAATCAATTGATCAATACCCCACTTCTGGTCTACTGATGCACCATTAACTCCTCAGTCAACAGGTGGCCATACAGGTTACAGCAGTGGTTCTCAAACTTTTAGCACTGGGACCCACTTTTTAGAATGAGAATCTGCCAGGACCCGTCGGAAGTGACATCATCAAGCAGGAAAACTTTTAGCAATCCTAGGCTGCAATCCTACCCACACTTACCCAGGAGCAAGTCCCATTTACTATCATTGTTAAAAGAATATACATAGTAACCTGTTAAAAGTACAGATGTCTGACATTTCCCCAAAAGCAGTCACATACCACGGTAGTATCAAGTAACATATTAAAAATAAAATACTGAAATGAATGGGGCCCACCTGAAATTGACTTGTGACCCACAGTTTGAGAAACACTGGGTTACAGTGTTGAGTCTTCACCCTATACAGTAACACTGTTACCGTAGGTGGGTTCAATTACCTTGTTGTTGGGTTATCTACTTGGGAGTCATGCCAAGGATTTAACAGCCCTGGTCCCAGGAGTACCCAAGCCAGAACAGAAACAGTAATGGGCTAGGCAGAAAAAAGAATGCTATATAAAGGTCCTAGATAGAGCTCAGTAATTGCTAGGGCAAGATTTGAACAGAACATCCTTAGCAGCTCATTCATATGTGTTTTAAACTATAACTGCAGATGCTGCATCAGACACATTCCCATACCACCTGAAAACAAGGTGGATCTAGTTACAAGGTTACTCTTATTTTGACAAACAAGCAACATGGTCAGTTTTATCTCTTATGTCATTTCTGGAAGCAATTCCATTGTTTTAATGCTAATGGAAGCTGCTCTGAATATCTCCATGGTACCTACGTAAAAGTGAAAATGCTCACTGAGGTCTGTCAACACAAGCTGATTCACCAACATGTTTTCTTAAAAAAGAACAAGATGCTAAACCTTCACGCAAAAGTAACAGTAATTGAAGATTAAAGAATATACATCTATGTAGCACAAGGATAGAATGTGGTTCTCTTAGATATGCCAATAAGAGGTTACATCTGAGGTTTTCAAACTCTCCAGGTGTTTGAAACCTGCAGTAAGTCTTTGCGAGGGTGGGGGGGGAGGCAGCAGGGATTGCCTCACTCAGGGGGCTGCAGGGACTGGGATGCACTCACCAGTCCCTGCAGCAGCCGCCCCTGTGTGTGGGGAGCCCTGTGCAAGCACCTGCAGGGCAGCCCAGGTCAGGGAAAGGGAAAGTAGAGCAATCTGCTCTGCCGGAAGTGGAGCGCAATCACCCCACTCTCCCTTTCCCTGACCTGGGGAGCCCTGCATGCGCTTGCGTAGGGCTCACCGCACACAGGGACGGCTGCTGCAGGGACTGGTGAGTGCACCCCAGTCCCTGCAGCCCCATCAGAAGGGAAAGCAGAGCAATCATGCTCCGCTTCCAGTTTTGCGGAGCGGGGTGCAACCGCTCCACTTTTCCTGACCTGGGGAGCCCTGCCAAAGGTTGTGCAGGGCTCCTAGCAACCCCGGGAGGCTGCAGGAGGCTTGGGCAAGTGCACCCAAGCCTCCCTGAGCGTGATCACGCTGCTGCCTTCCCCCTGTCTCCTGGCTGCCCCCCGCCCCTCAAGGGGGCAGAGGTCAGGACCCACAGGCTAGGGCGTTGCAACGCCCCAGTTTGAATACCACTGGGTTACCACTTAACTTCACTGGAACCAAGTACTTTATCACTCTCCCTATTTCAGAATGAAATGTGGCTTCCTCAACACTGAAAGTCTTTAGAAAATGAAATAACTTTGGAAGATACTCTCCAATTCACATTTCACCAGGAGCAAAGGTAAGCCATTTCTGCTTTTAGGAACAAGTCACAGGATATGGTATCTTAATAATGCCATCAAAAAAGTTTCCAATGTTTTAAAAGCCACATTTAGAATCTCCCCCCCCCATCAAGATGTTTTCCTCTGCACAAGAAAATTGAGCATTCCAAGGTTCAAGAAAAGAACCAAGCAAGTTCTCCTCTGCAACTCCCACCCCAACTTGACCAGGGCAATACAAAACATAAGGAAGCTGGAATTAGAGTCACAATGAAGAACAGAACCAACATAAGAAGACAGAGCAAAAAAAAATAGTGGTTCCAACTGAAATCCTGGTTGGGCTTCTTTTGAAAGGGGCATCCTCATGCCATTTTACAAACTGCTTTTCAAACTTTCTTCAGTTTCAGAAGAAGTTTGCTTTTCGGCATAGGGAGCTTACATTGTGTTTCTTACTCAAGTCTAAATCTCCCTTGGGTGCACAAAATCAGTACTGCACTTCTTTGCATCCAAGTCCTCAGCTTTCAAGTCTTATTTAAAACACTGGACCGCAATGGGGCAGGGGGGCCTCAGGGGCCCATTTCACTCTGGAAAAGGAAGAAATGGCACATACAACAGGAAGCCATGCTTGAGTTCTTAAATTATGGCCTGCAACATCTATAGAAAAGGGAGACCAACCACCTCGATCTTGAAAAACGCATGCCCGCACAGCTTCCTGTGTTCCCATATTCTGATTTATGGGGGGGGGGGGTGAAGAGAATCAGGAGAACAAAGCAATTTCTCCTGCATTGGTATATGAAGCAACTCTGCCAGCCTTCAATGTTTGGGGGACAGACATACAAGGCAGACATAAGAAATACAGATATCCTGAGAGGAGCAGAAGCAATGAAGAAAAAGACCTGCACCAACATGACTGGGTAGTGGGAATGCAAAGGGTCCCTTTCTATGCTCTGCATCCCTTGAGGAAGTTATTTAGATAGTTGCTGGAAAGATTCCAACATGCTGTGGAAATCCTCCTAGGATAAGCAAGACCAAGAAGACAGACAGCCCTTTCAGACATGTCACACAGGGGAGCACAGAAGGCTCAAGAAGGTGGGAGGAAGGGTCTCCCCAAGCTTTACCCAGAGACACCTCAAGACAAAGCAGGCCTGAGGGCAGTAAAGAGGGGGAGGCAGCCAGTCATATGCTTATGTTGTGAAACCCGTCACCTTAGCGCTGCCTTGCATGTCCACTCCAGCTATGTGCCAGGAAAATGCTCTTCTGTCCATGCAGGTGACAGGCTTCACAGCCCTTGGGGCAGGGGACTATTCTGAGGCCCACAAAACAAGAAGGAACCCCTGAAAGGGTAAAAGGTGAAGAGGGACAGAGGGAATGCCTGCAAAGGGACGGTCCCTGTCAGCTGTCACTCACCAAAGCTGAGGGGCGGGGATGGGGGTTGCCCAGTCCCAACAAAGGAGTCACTTCTGCTGGCCAAACAGTAGAGCTGAGGAAGACAAAGGAGACCTGCGGAAACCTGGGAAGGGGCCTCTGGGAAGGGGCCTCATGCTGCTCTCCTTTCCCTGCCTCCCAGGGCTGTAGGGTGCAGCACTCCATGGCCCTGCTCAGCAGCAGCATAGCTAGAGGGGGTGCCAAGGACTGAGTTCTTCAGGGAGCCTCGGTGCAGTGCGCATGCAGACCCTCCTCTTGGAGCCATTGGGTGGGGAGAAGAACGGAGACTTTGTGCCTCTGTTTTGCTCCCCGTACCCAGACCGGCTCCAAGGGATCTGCTTACCTGCTGCACTGAGGCTCCCGGCAGAACAGGCTTCAGAAGAGCCCTGCTGGGTCAGGCCACAGGCCCACCTAGTCCAGCTTCCCACCAAAGGCCCCAGGCGCACACAAGACAACAGGCACGGTGGCACCCCCCCCCCGCATCTGGCAACCAGAGGCAGCCTCACCGGAACCTGCACGTGCCTACCACGGCTTAGGACCCGAGAGGACTTTTTCCTCCAGAACTTGCCCAACCCCCCTTGAGAGGCACCCAGACCAGGCGCTGCCACCACTTTCCGTGGTAGGGAGTTCCGCAGGCCGACCACACGCTGGCTCAAGAAATACTTCCTTCTGCCTGCCGAAGACTCCCCAGACTCAGCTCGCGTGGCTGTCCCCGGTGCTGGTGTTATGCGCGGGGAAGAGCGCCCGTGGCCAGCCCCGCTTAATGCTCCCCGAAAAGCGCCCGGGCCGTGGCCGCGTCCTGTGGCAGGGAGTTCCGCAGACCACTGGCAGGCGGGGAGAGAAACGCTCGCTCCCCCCGCGGTGCTCGGCACCGCGTGGCCGTGCCGCTGCCTCAGGGAGGCCAGGCGCGGCCCTCCGCAGCAGGCCCCGCAGCGCCCAGACAGGCAGGCCCTCCCTCCCTCCCTGCGTCCCGCCGCGGCCGAGGCCCACCTTGAAGTAGCCGCCCTCGTAGAGCGTGTTGGGCGGGCCGAAGATGGCCACCTCCCAGTTGTAGAGGTCGGACTCGTCGACGAGCGTGATGCGGAAGCCCTCCACGGGCTCCTCCTGCAGGCCCTTCAGCTCCAGCATCAGCGCCTTCTGCGAGCTGCTCACCTGCTGCTGGGCCATCGCCGCCAGGCCGCGCCCGGGGGGGGCCGGGCCGGGCCGGGCCGGGCCGCGGAGGGAGGCGGCGCCCGCGAGCCCCGCCCGACCCGGGCCCGGAGCCGCAGCCCCGCCCGCCCGCCCCCGGGCTCCGAGCGCCTCGCCGCCCCGGCGCGCCTCGGGGACCGTCCGCTGGGCTGGGCCGGGAGGGAGGGCGCGCTTGGCGGCTGCGACTCTGGCGGCGCTCGCGCCCGGACTGGGTGGCGGCCTCGCGCTCCCCGCCGCCCGCGCCTCTAGCAGCAGCAGCGCCCGCCGCCGCCACTTCCTTTTGTGACGGCGCCGCCGCTCGGCCAGTGACCTCAGTGCGCACGCGCGCCGAGCACGCCCCGCCCCCTGCGCGCGCAGCCGCCTCCGCCTCGCGCTCTGCCCCTAGCCTCCCGGGGCGCCGGCGCGGGGGCTCGCAATGCCTCCGCAGACGTGCCGGCGCGGACCTCTGCGCTGTCCTAGCTCTGGCTGCCCGTCACGCCCGGACACGCCTCCTCAGCGACGCGAGCCGCTCATTGGTCGAGCTCCGCGACCGTGCTCTCCCATTGGACAGCGCCCTCCACGCCTTCCCCGCGCGCCTGCAGGCTCGCTCCTCCCCATTGGCCGCCTCGGCTCAGAGTGTCCCGCCCTCTGAGACCGCCTTTTCTGACTGGACGCGGCCTCCACAGAGCCCCGCCCACCGCCCCGCCTCCAGCCGGCTTTTCCTTCAGCACCTCCCGCCCTGTATCTGTACAGGAGCACAGCAGCTCAGTTCAGTGGCACCTGCTCCCTTGTTGCGGGAGCCTCGTGAACCTCCATCACCACCCCCCGGGACACTCCCTGGCAGTGGTGGGGCCTGCCTGCCTCAGTGGGACAGGGCCGTAGGTGCAGAAGCCTAGGCAGGCCTTTGCTGAAGAGTCCCAGGCCCGCTCGGTGCGGAGAGCAAAGTGCACACCAGGTCCACGCCAGGGCCTGGGACTGCGAGCCCCTCGGGGCAGAGAAACCTGGCAGGCCTCGTCAGGGAGCCTCTTGAGAACCTCCATCGCTGTCACCACCACCACCACCCCCCACACTCCCTGGCACTGGTGGGGCCTGCCTGCCTCAGTGGAGCAGGGGTGGAACTACACAGCCCCCATGCCAGGCAGGCCTCTGGCCCGCCCAGTATGGAGAGCAGAGTGAATGCCAAGTCCGTACCAGGGTCAGCAGGGAGTGTAGCAGGCGCGCAGTTCCTGGGCGCCTGGGGACAAGTGGCCGCCGGACTCAGAGCTGCAGCCAGGCAGCAGGGCTGCTGGGGGGAACCACCAGAGTGTGATGTTGCTGGAAGTCCCCCTTGTGACACTTGCTGCCCCTCTGGGCCAGGAAGAGCAGGATCTTTCAAGCAGATGTAGCAGCCTTGGAAAGAAAAAGATCCTGATACAAGGTCAGCCACAAAGACTGCAGACCAGAGACGCTTTGCTGTGCACATAAAGTCTTTGGTGCGACTGAACTGCAAGAGATTGGAAATAGCTGCAGAGAGAAGCAGATCTTGAGGCCAGCAGAAGCATCAGTGCAACTGAAGAAGCATCAGGAGACCTACAGGAATGGCCACAGGAAAACACCCACACTGAAGAAGATAAAAATGAGCTTCCACAGCAGCAAGATAATGAATGATGAACCAACTGAAAGGCAAAAGCAACTGAAAGAAAAGATCATGGAATGTGCGCACATGTGTGAAGGGAGGGTAACGCTTGCAGCAGTCCCTGCCGAACCTAGTATGGACTTTGTGTTCACTCTTCTCTCCACACCAACAGTGGGTCTGGAGCTTCTTACCAGCGCTTGCCAGCACTAAAAATTCTGCCGAAAAGAGATCTGGCAACTACAAAAGGGGATGCGAACAATGCACTTGCAAGGATTGAAACAACATCCATCCAAGAAACCAGTCGACTCCTGTACAGTACAGCAGTTGTTGGCACGAGAGAACTGGGTGTGAAAACCTTCAGTCTCAAAAGACTGGCTCCAGTGAAGTTGGTGATCACTGTGGTGTGAAAATATCTACACCTAAAAGGCAAGAAGCATCAAAGCCAAAGCGCGAAATCCTATTAGAACAAAAAATTAAGGGGAGATGCCAGCAATTTAAAAAACATGAAAGAACAAAAATTGAAGAATAAGATTATAAATAAATTAATCAGAAGGTACTGGTGAGGCACAAGACACACTGAAGTAGCCTTAGAGATGACAAAGCAACAGATAACAGCAACAGCAAGAAAAATTGAACGATATAAAGCAAGAGTCATTCAATTCAAGCAAAACCAGCAGTTTCAATCAGATCAAAAGTGTTTCTACCAGAGCCTGACTGCAAGTAACAATGTGAAAAGTGAAAAACCAGAAAAAACGGCCACCTGACAATTTTGGAAAAATGTATGGGAGAATCAGGAAGATTATAATAAGGAACATAACAACAGCCCCACTGGATCAGGCCATAGGCCCATCTAGTCCAGCTTCCTGTATCTCACAGCGGCCCACCAAATGCCCCAGGGAGCACACCAGATCACAAGAGACATGCATCCTGGTGCCCTCCCTTGCATCTGGCATTCTGACATAGCCCATTTCTAAAATCAGGAGGTGGCACATGCACATCATGGCTTGTAACCCGTAATGGATTTTTTCTCCAGAAACTTGTCCAATCCCCTTTTAAAGGCATCCAGGCCAGATGCAGCCACCACATCCTGCAGCGAGGAGTTCCGCAGAGTAAAGAAATATTTTCTTTTGTCTGTCCTAACCCTCCCAACACTCAATTTTAGTGGCTGTCCCCTGGTTCTGGTGTTATGTGAGAGTGTAAAGAGCATCTCTCTATCCACTCTGTCCATCCCCTGCATAATTTTGTATGTCTCAATCATGTCCCCCCTCAGGCGCTTCTTTTCTAGGCTGAAGAGGCCCAAACGCCATAGCCTTTCCTCCTAAGGAAGGTGCCCCAGCCCCGTAATCATCTTAGTCGCTCTCTTTTGCACCTTTTCCATTTCCACTATGTCTTTTTTGAGATGCGGCGACCAGAACTGGACACAATACTCCAGGTGTGGCCTTACCATAGATTTGTACAACGGCATTATAATATTAGCCGTTTTGTTCTCAATACCTTTACTAATGATCCCAAGCATAGAATTGGCCTTCTTCACTGCCGCCATACATTGGGTCGACACTTTCATTGACCTGTCCACCACCACCCCAAGATCTCTCTCCTGATCTGTCATAGACAGCTCAGAACCCATTAACCTCTATGTGAAGTTTTGATTTTTTGCCGCAATGTGCATGACTTTACACTTACATTGAAACACAAAATAGATAAAAGATTTTGACCAAAGTTTTAACAAACAACAGATGCAAGAACTAGAACTATAAATCAGAATGGCAACAGAACATGTGAAGAAAATTAAGAATTGGACATCACCTGGAAAGGATCAATTGCATGGTTTCCACTTAAACATCTGCCTGGTTTGAACTCAACATTAGCTAAACGACTTCGAGCCCAATTCTGGGCTCGGTGCCACACCTTCGTGCTGCTGTGTAGTGTCGCAAACCTGCTGTAAGGCATATTTGTGAGCCCATGCTAGCCCAGCACTGGCCAAGCAACTGGCTAGTGCGGGGTGGGCACCCAGCCTCCACAGTTCGGCGGTCTGATGGACCGCTATGCCGCGGCATGGTAAGCAGGGGCAGGGAAGGGGGCGGGGAGGAAGCGTTACAGGGAGGGGAAGGCTAGCGGAGGGCGGGGAGAGGTGTGACATGGAGGCGGGGAGGGGGGCAAGCGGGAAGTGTGTCCGGGGGAGGGAGGGAGGAAGGCGGGTCCATGGAGCTCTGCTCCACCAGATCCAAGGTGTTCGTGCTGGGCTCAGCGCCCTACATGAACACCTTTACTTTACCGCCAATCTTTCGGTCGGCGGTAAAGTGAGTAGCCCCATTGCAGGGCTGCTTCCCTTACCCGGGAGAAGGGGATGAAAGTCCCCTGCAGTAGCCCAAGGCACGCAGGATCTGGTGGCAGCCGTTCTCGGTGCTGCCAAGACTGGGCACCCTGGGCAGCTCAGGATTGGGCTGTTAATGAAATGCTGCAAAAAAGTCAAATTGATGAATGGCTAACAACTGGAATGACATACTTAATTCAAAAAGATCAGACCAAAGGGACAACACCAGGAAATTACAGAGCAATAACATGCTTGCCAACAATGTTTAAACTGCTTACTAGCATAATCATGAACCATTTAGGAGAAAATAATATCCTGCCAACAAAACAGAAAAGAAATAAAAGGAAAAGCAGGGTACAAAAGATTAACTCTTAATGGATAAAATTATACTAGACAACTGTAAAAGTAAAAAAAAAAAGAAATTTGCATATGGTCTGGACAGATCATTAGAAAGTCTTTGATTCACTCCCTCATAGTTGGATTACAGAATGCTTGGAAAGAATAAGAGTTAGGAAATATATAAGTGCATTTATGCAGAAGACCACGAAACAGTGGAGAACAGAACTGATAGTCGGAAATGAAAACTATGGTACAGTCAGTATCAAGTGAGGTTATTTTTCAGGCTGATTCACTTTCACCATTATTGTTTGTCATTGCCTTGATTCCACTATCAATCATATTAAACAAAACAAAGCTGGGTTATTTGCTCTATATGGATGACTTAAAGCTCTATGGAAAGTCAGAAACAGAAATTTAGTCATTGACAAATACTATTTGAATATTTAGCACAGATGTTTCAATGGAATTTGACCTAGAAATATGTGCCTCACTAGCTATGAGGAGAGGTAAAATCACAGAAAGAGATGGCATTGCAATGCCAAGTGGCCAAATGATAAGGTTTAACCAGAAAGAAGCCTATAAACATCTTGGCATTTTACAACTGGATAACATCAAGCATGAAGAAGTGAAAACCATTGTCAGAAAGGAATATATCCACATGGTTAGAAAATTTTTGAAATCCAAACTAAATGGTGGGAACACCATCAACAGATGGGCCGTACCAGTCATAAGATATACTACTGTAATATACAACTTGGACTCAAGCTGATTTGGATACTCTGGACCGGAAAACTTGGAAACTTATGACAATGCACTATGCTGTACATCCACATAGTGATACAGACATTGTATTTGCCTCGAAAATCTGAAAGCAGAGGGCTTTTGCAAGTAAAACAAACAGTGGAGGAAGAGGAACATGCATTGGCCGATTAAGTAAAAGAGAGTCCGGAACAAGCACTGGTTGAAAAGGAGCTCACTAAAAGCTAAGCAAACTAAACAGGAGTATAAGAAAAATGCTGTAAAAACAAGAACTGAAAGCTGGCACAATAAAGCACTGCACTGCCAATATATGGAAAAGATCAAAGACAAAATAGATAATGAAAAAACCTGGCTATGGTTAACATCTGGAACCTCAGAGAAACAGAATCATTAATATTAGCAGCCTAAGAGCAGGCTGGTCGAACAAATGCAATAAAGGCCACAATTGAGAAATCATCAAATGATGCAAAATGAAGGTTATGCAATGAATCTGAAGAAACAATTGACCATATACTTAATTCCTGCAAGAAGATCGCACAGACTGATTACACAGGCCTGCAAAATTGAGGGTCAGAAAAGTTTTTCCCAAACTTTTTGGTGGTTTGATATGAATTTGGGGTGCCGATTCCAAAAATGGAATCCATTTTGCCCTATCACATCTAGTTTTGGAGATATAATATAGCCTCATTAGTGAATGGTTCAAGCAGCTTCCTCATGAGGAAGCCATGGTGTAGGCTTCCTCATGAGGAAGCTGCTTGAACCATTCACTAATGAGGCTATACTATATTTCCAAAACTAGACGTGATAGGGCAAAACGGATGACATTTTTGGAATCAGCACCCCAAATATACCCAGGAATTGGTTAAGGAAGCAAAATGTGTGTTGGCCTTTGTTATAAATCCAGACATAATACAGGTGCTCAAATGATCCATTGGAATTTATGTGGAAATTGCAAAACACTCAGGAATTGATGGGAGCATAAACCAGAAAAAGTAACAGAAAATGAGAGAGTGAAGATCACCAAAGGATTTGGGGTATCAGAGCTTTGAGGAGAAAGCCCATTGGCCAGTGAGGAGGAAAGGAGAAAGAGGAGGTGCTGCTGTCACTAAGGGATTCAGGGGCAGCAGCAGCAGCAGAAATGCTTCTTTCCAGCCTTCGTTTTCCCCTGCAAAGGGGAGCAGGATATGGCAATGATTCTTCTTTCAACTGCCCTTTGAGGGTGGGAGGTGATGGTGTACTGTGGCTGAAGGTTTATTCCCCCTTCACCTATGGGAATGGTAGGAGAACCTGCTGTCGCCCACCATTTGGAGGCTTGGTGGAATGTGAGGGGTCGAGAACAGGGCCTTCAAGCCCCAAGCTTCTCAACCACCTGGTGCTGACAGTTTCTGGAAGAGAAGGATTGGACCTGTACCCAAGCCTGAAGACAGTAGATTGAAGGGACAAGTTCAGGGGGAGTGTGCTGAGCGATGTGGCATTATGCTGACTGCAATCTGTTACACATATGGAATGTACTAACAGAAAGGGATAACTAAGCAATTCAAGGAGACACACCCTGACATATGACCAAGCACTTGGAGAAACATAAAGTCATAAGAACATAAGAACAGCCCCACTGGATCAGGCCATAGGCCCATCTAGTCCAGCTTCCTGTATCTCACAGCGGCCCACCAAATGCCCCAGGGAGCACACCAGATAACAAGAGACCTCAGCCTGGTGCTCTCCCCTACATCTGGCATTCTGACTTAACCCATTCCTAAAATCAGGAGGTTGCGCATACACATCATGGCTTATACCCCATAATGGATTTTTCCTCCAGAAACTCATCCAATCCCCTTTTAAAGGCGTCTAGGCTAGACGCCAGCACCACATCCTGTGGCAAGGAGTTCCACAGACCGACCACGCGCTGAGTAAAGAAATATTTTCTTTTGTCTGTCCTAACCCGCCCAACACTCAATTTTAGTGGATGTCCCCTGGTTCTGGTATTATGTGAGAGTATAAAGAGCATCTCCCTATCCACTCTGTCCATCCCCTGCATAATTTTGTATGTCTCAATCATGTCCCCCCTCAAGCGTCTCTTTTCTAGGCTGAAGAGGCCCAAACGCCGTAGCCTTTCCTCATAAGGAAGGTGCCCCAGCCCCGTAATCATCTTAGTCGCTTTCTTTTGCACCTTTTCCATTTCCACTATGTCTTTTTTGAGATGCGGCGACCAGAACTGGACACAATACTCCAGGTGTGGCCTTACCATCGATTTGTACAACGGCATTATAATACTAACCGTTTTGTTCTCAATACCCTTCCTAATGATCCCAAGCATAGAATTGGCCTTCTTCACTGCCACCGCACATTGGGTCGACACTTTCATCGACCTGTCCACCACCACCCCAAGATCTCTCTCCTGATCTGTCACAGACAGCTCAGAACCCATCAGCCTATATCTAAAGTTTTGATTTTTTGCCCCAATGTGCATGACTTTACACTTACTGACATTGAAGCGCATCTGCCATTTTGCTGTCCATTCTGCCAGTCTGGAGAGATCCTTCTGGAGCTCCTCACAATCACTTCTGGTCTTTACCACTCGGAAAAGTTTGGTGTCGTCTGCAAACTTAGCCACTTCACTGCTCAACCCTGTCTCCAGGTCATTTATGAAGAGGTTGAAAAGCACCGGTCCCAGGACAGATCCTTGGGGCACACCGCTTTTCACCTCTCTCCATTGTGAAAATTGCCCATTGACACCCACTCTCTGCTTCCTGGCCTCCAACCAGTTCTCAATCCACGAGAGGACCTGTCCTCTAATTCCCTGACTGTGGAGTTTTTTCAGTAGCCTTTGGTGAGGGACCGTGTCAAACGCCTTCTGAAAGTCCAGATATATAATGTCCACGGGTTCTCCCGCATCCACATGCCTGTTGACCTTTTCAAAGAATTCTATAAGGTTTGTGAGGCAAGACTTACCCTTACAGAAGCCATGCTGACTCTCCCTCAGCAAGGCCTGTTCGTCTATGTGTTTTGAGATCCTATCTTTGATGAGGCATTCCACCATCTTACCCGGTATGGATGTTAGGCTGACCGGCCTATAGTTTCCCGGGTCCCCCCTCTTTCCCTTTTTAAAAATAGGCGTGACATTTGCTATCCTCCAATCTTCTGGCACTGTGGCCGTTTTGAGGGACAAGTTGCATACCTTAGTCAAGAGATCTGCAACTTCATTCTTCAATTCCTTAATAACCCTTGGGTGTATGCCATCAGGGCCCGGTGACTTATTGATCTTTAATTTATCAATGAGGTCTGAAACATCTTCTCTTTTAACCTCTATCTGACTTAACTCCTCGGTTAGGAGGGGCCGTTCGGGCAGCGGTATCTGCCGGAGGTCTTCTGCCGTGAAGACAGATGCAAAGAACTCATTTAATTTCTCTGCCATCTCTAAGTCTCCTTTTATCTCCCCTTTCCCTCCCTCACCATCCAGAGGGCCAACCGCTTCTCTAGCGGGTTTCCTGCTTCTAACATATTTGAAGAAGCTTTTATTATTCCCCTTAATGGGCAGGAGGTCTGGTCTAGAGGGTAGAGCCTCCATTTGCCTGAAGATTAACATCCACAAGGTCGCCAGTTCGAGGCCACCGGCACCGTGCGACCTTGAAGCAGCTGGGAAGCTGCAGCTGAGCTGTTCCATCTGCTCGGAGCGTGGGAGGATGGAGGCCAGAATGTTAAACCAGATCGGAGTGTAACATCTTGAATGTGGTGGTTCTTGAAAGAGAGAACCTTCTTTCAATTTGTAAAAATCCCTGTGTGGATTTAATAAGCCTGCCTGTGTAAACCGCCTTGAATAAAGTCTTGAATAAAGACCAAGAAAGGCGGTATATAAATACTGTATATTATTATATTATTATTATAATGTTGCTGGCCATGCGTTCCTCATAGTCTCGCTTGGCCTCCCCTATCACCTTCTTACATTTCTTTTGCCACAGTTTATGTTCCTTTTTATTCTCTTCATTAGGGCAAGACTTCCATTTACGGAAGGAAGCTTCCTTGCCCTTCACAGCCTCTCTAACTTGGCTGGTTAGCCATGCGGGCACCCTCCTGGATTTAGTGGAACCCTTCTTTCTTTGCGGTATACACCTCTGCTGGGCCTCTATTACTGTTGTTTTAAGCAGCCTCCATGCACTCTGGAGAGACTGGACTCTTTTTACCCTCCCTTTCAACCTCCTTCTAACCAGCCTCCTCATTTGAGGGAAGTCTGCCCATCGGAAGTCAAGGGTTTTTGTTAGAGATTTGCCTGGTATTCTTCCCCCAACGTGCACGTCAAAACGGATCGCAGCATGATCACTGTTCCCCAATGGCTCAGTAACGTTTACATCTCTAACCAGGTCCTGCGTACCGCACAAAATTAAATCCAGAGTCACCTGTCCTCTGGTGGGCTCCGTGACTAGCTGATCTAAGCCACAGTCATTTAGCACGTCAAGAAATCCGGTTTCCTTATCGTGACCAGAACACAAATTGACCCAGTCAATATGAGGATAATTGAAGTCCCCCATGATTACAACCCTGTCCTTCCTTGTCACCTCCCTGATCTCTTTCCTCATTTCAAGGTCCCCATCAGATTTCTGGTCTGGAGGACGATAGCACGCCCCCAGTATTACATCGCTGCACAAGCCTGGTAATTTAACCCACAGAGATTCTACGGTGGAGTCGGACCCACCTTCAATCTCTACTTTGCTGGATTCTATCCCTTCCTTAACATAAAGGGCCACCCCACCTCCAACACGCCCCTGCCTGTCCCTCCTGTAGAGTTTATAGCCCGGGATTGCGGTATCCCACTGATTCTCCGCATTCCACCAGGTTTCCGTTATGCCCACTATGTCAATATTTTCCCTTGTCACCAGACATTCCAGTTCTCCCACCTTTGCTCGTAGACTTCGGGCATTCGCATAAAAGCATTTATACACGGAATGCCCCAGGATGGGCTGCTTATTCGCTCCTTTGTCCCCGCATCCTCTCATTGTGCCAAACCATCTATCACATCCCATCACCCTACCTTTCCCAATTTCTTCTCCTACCCTGCCTTTGTCTTGTTGTTCTCTAACCTCCCCATCCTCATCCCATAGGGATGAGGAGTCCCGAACCGGATGCCCCTCGGCTCCTGTCGGCCTTCCCCCAGGGATCAGTTTAAAAGCTGCTCTGCCACCTTTTTAATGTTATGCGCCAGCAGTCTGGTTCCATTCTGGTTCAAATGGAGCCCGTCCCTCTTGTACAGGCCCCGCTTGTCCCAAAACGTTCCCCAGTGCCTAACGAATCTAAACCCCTCCTCCCTACACCACCGTCTCATCCACACATTTCTGCTGAAGTGCTCCTAGTCAATGCACAAATCAAATCTGGTTTGTTCTTTCTCCCATCTTTGTATCTTTTGTCGTGTGGCCTTCCTGCAGAGCGCATACCTCTAAAGTTGACAGTTGCTCTTTTGTCAGAACACAGAAGCCCCCTTCATTTGGTCTCAATAACCTTTTCTGAATACACAGGGCCAGAGAAGGCCATGTCGTGTGCCCCAAGGGCATGGAAGAAGTTGAGGTGCTGGGTCAAAGAGAGTTTTTATTATAGCCCCAGCTCCTACAGAGGCCAGCAATGGCCTGAGAGCATCATTACTGTATTGTCCTTATAAAAATGTTGTCAGTTGCCTTAAGGGCCCCTTCCATAAATAAAAACGTTCCAGTTTGTTCTCAGAAAGTGCGCACCCTCCCAAGGGCCTAGCAGGACCCTTGTTTGATTGAGATTTCCAATCCTGTTTTTCAGGGTAAGTGCAAAATGTAGTTTGCCAGTGCAGGTGAAATGGCAAGCTGTGGTTTACCTTAAACCAGAATGGAAACTTCCTGCATGAGAGAGGGAGGAGGGGACATGTGAGCCCCAAGTTGCCAACCTCTCAGTTGCAGAGCACCAGACTAAGGCCCAGCACTGCAACAATGATGACACTGATACATTCTCAAGAGATTCAGAGGACCCCCCAAAGCAGTTTACAAGTATTGGTGAATAGCACACTTTACCCAGAAGTTTAATCCAGACAAAGCAGAGGGGCTTCTGATCAGTAGAGCTGTGAATTCAGAAAGATGGGCTCAGCCTCTACCAGGTAGCACTCCCCTTGAAAGCCCAAACTCAAAGTTTCAGGGTACTCCTCAGCCTGGGTTTGAGCCCAGATGCCCAGGCTTTAGCCGTGGCCAAGAATGGTCAGCATTCCAACTGGACCTGTTCCTGAACAGGATCTGGCTGTGTTGACACTCACATTGGTGACTTCTGGATTATTGTGATAAACAGCACGCAAAGCTGTCTTTGAAGCCTGCTCCAAAGCTTCAGCGGGCCCAAAATACAGCAGCACGACTACTAATTAAGATGAGCTATTGGGACCATTTGTCCCCACTGTTGCAGTGTCTACACCAGGTGCCAGTGCATTTCTGGGCACAATTCAAAGTGCTTGTTTTGACCTTGAAAACCCCTAAATCACTTTGGACCAGGACATTTGAATAGATGTCTCACAGCCCTCTGCATGTCTACTCAGAAGTAAGTCCCATTAGCGCCAATGGGGCTTACTCCCAGGAAAGTGTGGATAGGATTGGGCTGTCATTGATCCTGTTTAGCAGTGGCCATGCAGCACTGGCTGGCGCCAGGCAGTGACACCCGAGCTCCTCCGCCCACCCTGGATCAGGAGAAGGCAAGCAAGACTCCGGAGGGTCTCCCTCTTCCTCTCACCCTGGAGAGTCGAAATTGGGAGGGGGCTTGACACTGTCCCAAAATCCTGTGCCCCCAAGACCCTCCTGGGGGGGGTTAACACTCTCCCAAGATCTATTCCCCCCCCAGACCCTGAAGTCTTTAGCCCTGGGAGGGACTTGACACTTTCCCAAGGTCCTGTGTCCCCAAAACCCTGTAAGTCTTCAGCCCTCCGGGGGGGGGGGGCTTGATACTCTCCCAAGATCTAGTGACCCCAAAACCTCCTGGGGGGTGTGTGTGAACACTGTTTTTAAGCAACTAGAGAGGAAACCAGTGCACATTTTTGCAGGAGATCCCTGTATATCCAAAAGAGAAGACAGTGCCCCAGACCCTCCTAGGGGAGGGGCTTCTCCCAAGATTCAGTGCCCCCAGCCCCTCCTATGGAGTATAAAGTCTATAAGAAACTAGAGAAGAAATCAGGGCTGTTTTTTTTTTAGAAGATCCTTCTATTGCCAAAAGAGAAAACAAGTGCCCCCAGACCCTCCTGGGGGGTGGTGGTGGGGGTGGTAGTGGTGGTGAAGACACTGTTTTTAAGCAACTGGAGAGGAAAACACTACACTTTTTTGCATGAGATCCTTGTATTTCCAAAAGTGAAAACAGTGCCCCAGACCCTGGGGGGGGGGGAATAACGCTCTCCCAAGATCCAGTGCCCCCTGACACTCTGGAGGGGGTGTTAACACTGTTTTTAAGAAACTGGAGAAGAAATTAGGGCTGTTTTTTGCAGAAGATCCTCCTACTTCCAAAAGAGAAAACAGTGTCTCCAGACCGGGGGGGGGGAGGGGCAGGGGGTTAACACTGTTTTTAAGCAACTGGAGAGAAAACAAGTGCACTTTTTTTTGCAAGAGATCCTTCTATTGTTGGTTGGCAACCTTTAGTCTTGAAAGACTATGGTATAAGCCTACAGCACCCAGTAGTCTCAGGCAGTCTCCCATCCAAGTATTAACCAGGCCTGACCCTGCTTAGCTTACATAAGAACATAAGAACAGCCCCACTGGATCAGGCCATAGGCCCATCTAGTCCAGCTTCCTGTATCTCACAGCGGCCCCACCAAATGCCCCAGGGAGCACACCAGATAACAAGAGACCTCATCCTGGTGCCCTCCCTTGCATCTGGCATTCTGACATAACCCATTTCTAAAATCAGGAGGTTGCGCATACACATCATGGCTTGTACCCCATAATGGATTTTTCCTCCAGAAGCTTGTCCAATCCCCTTTTAAAGGCGTCTAGGGTAGATGCCAGCACCACATCCTGTGGCAAGGAGTTCCACAGACCGACCGACACGCTGAGTAAAGAAATATTTTCTTTTGTCTGTCCTAACCCGCCCAACACTCAATTTTAGTGGATGTCCCCTGGTTCTGGTATTATGTGAGAGTGTAAAGAGCATCTCCCTATCCACTCTGTCCATCCCCTGCATAATTTTGTATGTCTCAATCATGTCCCCCCTCAAGCGTCTCTTTTCTAGGCTGAAGAGGCCCAAACACCGTAGCCTTTCCTCATAAGGAAGGTGCCCCAGCCCCGTAATCATCTTAGTCGCTCTCTTTTGCACCTTTTCCATTTCCACTATGTCTTTTTTGAGATGCGGCGACCAGAACTGGACACAATACTCCGGGTGTGGCCTTACCATCGATTTGTACAACGGCATTATAATACTAGCCGTTTTGTTCTCAATACCCTTCCTAATGATCCCAAGCATAGAATTGGCCTTCTTCACTGCCGCCGCACATTGGGCCGACAGTTTCATCGACCTGTCCACCACCACCCCAAGATCTCTCTCCTGATCTGTCACAGACAGCTCAGAACCCATCAGCCTATATCTAAAGTTTTGATTTTTTGCCCCAATGTGCATGACTTTACACTTACTGACATTGAAGCGCATCTGCCATTTTGCTGCCCATTCTGCCAGTCTGGAGAGATCCTTCTGGAGCTCCTCACAATCACTTCTGGTCTTCACCACTCAGAAAAGTTTGGTGTCGTCTACAAACTTAGCCACTTCACTGCTCAACCCTGTCTCCAGGTCATTTATGAAGAGGTTGAAAAGCACCGGTCCCAGGACAGATCCTTGGGGCACACCGCTTTTCACCTCTCTCCATTGTGAAAATTGCCCATTGACACCCACTCTCTGCTTCCTGGCCTCCAACCAGTTCTCAATCCATGAGAGGACCTGTCCTCTAATTCCCTGACTGTGGAGTTTTTTTCAGTAGCCTTTGGTGAGGGACCGTGTCAAACGCCTTCTGAAAGTCCAGATATATAATGTCCACGGGTTCTCCCAAATCCACATGCCTATTGACCTTTTCAAAGAATTCTATAAGGTTCGTGAGGCAAGACTTACCCTTACAGAAGCCATGCTGACTCTCCCTCAGCAAGGCCTGTTCATCTATGTGTTTTGAGATCCTATCTTTGATGAGGCATTCCACCATCTTACCCGGTATGGATGTTAGGCTGACCGGCCTATAGTTTCCCGGGTCCCCCCTCTTTCCCTTTTTAAAAATAGGCGTGACATTTGCTATCCTCCAATCTTCTGGCACCGTGGCCGTTTTGAGGGACAAGTTGCATACCTTAGTCAAGAGATCTGCAACTTCATTCTTCAATTCCTTAATAACTCTTGGGTGTATGCCATCAGGGCCCGGTGACTTATTGATCTTTAATTTATCAATGAGGTCTGAAACATCTTCTCTTTTAACCTCTATCTGACTTAACTCCTCGGTCAGGAGGGGCCGTTCGGGCAGCGGTATCTGCCTGAGGTCTTCTGCCGTGAAGACAGATGCAAAGAACTCATTTAATTTCTCTGCCATCTCTAAGTCTCCTTTTATCTCCCCTTTCCCTCCCTCACCATCCAGAGGGCCAACTGCTTCTCTGGCGGGTTTCCTGCTTCTAACATATTTGAAGAAGCTTTTATTATTCCCCTTAATATTGCTGGCCATGCGTTCCTCATAGTCTCGCTTGGCCTCCCCTATCACCTTCTTACATTTCTTTTGCCACAGTTTATGTTCCTTTTTATTCTCCTCATTAAGGCAAGACTTCCATTTACAGAAGGAAGCTTCCTTGCCCTTCACAGCCTCTCTAACTTGGCTGGTTAGCCATGCGGGCACTCTCCTGGATTTAGTGGAACCCTTCTTTCTTTGCGGTATACACCTCTGCTGGGCCTCTATTACTGTTGTTTTAAGCAGCCTCCATGCACTCTGGAGAGATTGGACTCTTTTTACCCTCCCTTTCAACCTCCTTCTAACCAGCCTCCTCATTTGGGGGAAGTCTGCCCGTCGGAAGTCAAGGGTTTTTGTTAGAGATTTGCCTGGTATTCTTCCCCCAACGTGCATGTCAAAACGGATCGCAGCATGATCACTGTTCCCCAATGGCTCAGTAATGTTTACATCTCTAACCAGGTCCTGCATACCGCACAATATTAAATCCAGAGTCACCTGTCCTCTGGTGGGCTCCTTGACTAGCTGCTCTAAGCCACAGTCATTTAGCACGTCAAGAAATCCGGTTTCCTTATCGTGACCAGAACACAAATTGACCCAGTCAATATGAGGATAATTGAAGTCCCCCATGATTACAACCCTGTCCCTCCTTGTCACCTCCCTGATCTGTTTCCTCATTTCAAGGTCCCCATCAGATTTCTGGTCTGGAGGACGATAGCACGCCCCCAGTATTACATCGCTGCACAAGCCTGGTAATTTAACCCACAGAGATTCTATGGGGGAGTCGAACCCACCTTCAATCTCTACTTTGCTGGATTCTATCCCTTCCTTAACATAAAGGGCCACCCCACCTCCAACACGCCCCTGCCTGTCCCTCCTGTAGAGTTTATAGCCCGGGATTGCAGTATCCCACTGATTCTCTGCATTCCACCAGGTTTCCGTTATGCCCACTATGTCAATGTTTTCCCTTGTCACCAGACATTCCAGTTCTCCCACCTTTGCTCGTAGACTTCGGGCATTCGCATAAAAGCATTTGTACACGGAATGCCCTAGGATGGGCTGCTTATTCGCTCCTTTGTCCCCGCATCCTCTCATTGTGCCAAACCATCTATCACATCCCATCACGCTACCTTTGCCAATTTCTTCTCCTACCCTGCCTTTGTCTTGTTGTTCTCTAACCTTCCCATCCTCATCCCATAGGGATGAGGAGTCTCGAACCGGATGCCCCTCGGCTCCTGTCAGCCTTCCCCCAGGGATCAGTTTAAAAGCTGCTCTGCCACCTTTTTAATGTTATGCGCCAGCAGTCTGGTTCCATTCTGGTTCAAGTGGAGCCCGTCCCTCTTGTAGCTTCTGAGATCAGGCAGAAAACAGTGCCCCAGACCCTCTTGGGTGGGGGCTTAACACTCTCCCAAAATCCAGTGTCCCCAGACCGGGGGGGGGGTTAGCACTCTGTTTTTAAGCAACTGGAAAGGAAACCAATACACTTTTTTGCTGGGGGTTGTTGTATTTCCAAAAGAGAAAACAATTTTTCTACTGCCTGAAGTAGACGGAGCAGTTTTTCTACTGGCTGAGCAGAAAGCTTTTTATGTCCCTTTTTGCAGTGTTGGGTCTGGCATGTGCTCATCATGTTGGTATCCTTCAGTCTCGGAAGACTATGGTATCGCACTCTGAATGGTGGTTCTGGAACAGAGTGTCCAGTGCGCGAAGCCTGGGTAAAGTAGATATGGAGGATAGACTGTTTCCCATGCAGCAAATCCCCCCTCTTCATGTCGCTGAAATGGTCCAAAGGAAAGGCAGAGGCCAATACTGTTGGTTCCAGCGGCGTTGCAGGAGTTGCCAGAACATGACTGTGTTCAGCCATGAACTGCCTCAGGGACTCCGGCTCCAGATTTTGCCTCGAGGTTGACTCCTGAAGCCTTTTCCATAACTGGATGTAGCCACAAGGCAGTGGAGGTTTGGGATCAGAGTTTTCCTTCTCTCAGATAAGCTGCCTTCCCAGGCTAAGGAGTCCCATCTACCCAGTGGCTGTTTAGTCACCTCTTACAACAAGTACAGCCAAACTGAGGGCCTATTCTTATCCCCCAGCTCCCGGGGGTTCTAGGGTTTGAGAAAGAGGCAGTTTACCAAACAGTTGTACAGCAGGGAAGGAATCACAGTGTGGAACAGAAACGTTTCACAGAAGCTTCACTCATTTTGAAACCTGGTGTCTCATTAGTTTGGTCTTCTTTAAAAGTTAAACGAAGTTTAACGAAGTTAAAACAAAGCTTTAACAAAGTTTAAAAGAAGTTTAACTTCTTTAAAAGTTGAGTTCCTGTGTCTTGGTCAAGTTGATTGAAGATTCATACTGTTGTTTATACCAGTGTCCATTGCATATTCCTCAGGCAGATTCAGTAACAGCTAAACTCAGACTTTGTTGTCTGGAGGGGGTGATTTTCATATGGTCCCTAAGAGACAATGGAAACACAGGCTAGCAACTGCACATGAATCACTCTGCTTTAGGGAGCAATCCTAACCCACTTTCCAGCACTGGCATAGCTGTGCTAGTGGGGCATGTGCTGCATCCTGCAGTTGGGGAGCAATCACAAAGGCCTCAAGGTAAAACAATGTTTGTTCCCTTACCTCGAAGTTGCATTACCCTTATATCAGTGCTGGAAAGTGGGTTAGGATTGCACCCTAACAGCCCAATCCTATACATGTCTACTCAGAAGTAAGTCCTATTTGAGTCCATGGGGCTTACTCCTAGGAAAGTGTGGATAGGATTGGGCTGTAAGTCATTGAAATGAATAATATTCAGCTTAAAACTATATTTACCTTTAACAGTGAAGTGACAGTATTTTACTAAACAAATTGAATGAAGTGTATTCTGTCATTAGACATTTTCGAGACCCCACCATGAACTGTAGTATGTGTTGAAACTTTACCAAAAGGACAAAGGGCTGGGAAGCAGGATGATCCCTTGTTCCTCCTTTGTCTTCCAGAGAATAATAAGAATAAGAATAAGAACTTTATTTTTACCCCGCCTTTCTCCCCGAAGGGACTCAAGGCGGCTTACAACAGGTTAAAACAGATTAAAAACATAATTTAAAAACGTATAAAAGCATATTAACACATATCATAAAAACAATAGTCAGATAAAAAGTAGTAAAAAGGTAAAAAGTGCATAGAGCAGCAAGTCATAAAAGAATCAGGCCTGTAAAAAATTAAAAGATGTTGAAAAGATGTTAAAAAGGCCGAGAACTCAGAAGGCTTGTTTAAACAGAAGGGTCTTCAGGCCTCGCCGAAAAGTCTCAAGAGTGGGAGCCATTCTTAAGTCAAGGGGAAGGGAATTCCACAGCGTTGGTGCCACTACTGAGAAGGCCCTATTTCTAGCCGCCGTCCCACATACCTCCCTAGGTGGTGGCACTTGTAAAAAGGCCTTCTCTGATGACCTAAGAGGACAAGCCGGATTGTACGGAAGTAGGCGATCTCTAAGATACCCTGGCCCACAGAAGTATAGGGCTTTAAAGGTCAAAACCAGCACCTTGAATTGGGCCTGGAAACGAATGGGCAGCCAATGTAGCCACTGGAGAAGCAGAATGACAGAGTCAAACCACCTACCTCCAGTGACCACATGGGCTGCCACATTCTGCACTAATTGCAGTTTCCAAACTATCTTCAAGGGCAGCCCCACATAGAGCGAGTTACAATAATCTAACCTCGATGTCACCGTGGCATGGATCACCGTGGCCAGGTCTGCACGATCCAAGTACGGCCACAGCTGGTGCACCAGCCAAAGCTGAGCGAAGGCCCCCCTAGCCACAGCCGCCACCTGGGAATCCAGGTGGACTCCCAAGCTGTGGACCTGCTCCTTCAGGGGGAGTGCAACCCCATTCAGCATAAGCCGATAGTCCAGCACCTGCATCAAAGATTTCTGAACCAGGAGAGCCTCCGTCTTATCCGGATTTAATTTCAGCTTGTTAGCCCCCATCCAGATCCTCACTGCCTCCAGACAGCGCTCTAGGCCCTCAACCGCCACCCTGGAGTCTGGAGGAAAGGAGAGATAGATCTGGGTGTCATCGGCATATTGATGGCACCCCACTCCAAACCCCCGGATGACCTCTCCCAGCGGTTTCATGTAGATGTTAAATAGCATGGGGGACAGAATTGAACCCTGTGGCACCCCGCACCTCAAGGGCCAGGGTGTCGAACAGGCATCCCCCAGCACCACCATCTGGGACCGATCCTCCAAGTAGGAGCGGAACCACTGCAAAACAGTGCCTCCAACTCCCAACTCAGCCAATCAGCCCAGAAGGATACCATGGTCGATGGTATCGAAAATTGCTGAGAGGTCCAGCAGGACCAACAGGGACGCACTCCCCGTGTCCAGTCCCGGGTGTAGGTCATCCATCAAGGCGACCAAGGCAGTTTCTGTCCCAAAGCCCGGCCAGAAACCAGATTGAAAAGGATCCAGATAATCTGCTTCATCCAAGACCCTCTGGAGTTGGGACGCCACCACCCGCTCAATTACCTTGCCCAGAAACGGGATGTTGGAGACTGGCCAGTAGTTGTATAACACAGTGGAATCCAGGGAGGGCTTCTTCAGGAGGGGGTGAACCACCACCCGTTTCAAAGCACGTGGCAACGTCCCCTCTATCAAGGAAGAGTTGACCACCCTCCCTGTCCACTCAGCCAGTCCACCCCGGGCAGCTCTTATCAGTCAAGCTGGGCAAGGGTCAAGCAGGCAGGCAGACGGCCTTACACTCCAAAGGAGTCTGTCCACATCCTCAGGCTATACAAGCTGAAAAGAATCCCACAACACTGGACAAGCAGTTGCCAAGGGGACATCATCAGACATTGTCAATGTGGCATCCAAGTTGCGACGAATACGATCGATTTTATCTGCAAAATGTTGCGCAAACACGTCACAGCGGCTGACCGTGTGTTCCTCCTGGTCTACTGGAGGGGCCTGATGGAGGAGGCCCCTTACCACACGGAACAGCTCTGCCAGACGGGGTAGAGAAGGGTAAATAAATAAAAGAATTGTTCCTGCTGCCTCGGAGCAAACACAAACAGTGAGTAGACAATGGAAAATTTAGGGAAGAGCTTTGTGTTGCAAGAATCAGTGGCGTATGTAAGGGGGTGCAGGGGGTAGCAATTGCACCCGGCATCAAGCTTTAGGGGGGCAAGAAGTTGAGCTTGGCACTAGTGACCAAAATTTTGAAAATCTTGGTATGTATGAATAATGCTTTCATGTTATATATCATTGGAAAGGTAGTTTAATGCAGAAGGCAATGAAACAAACTGCACTGGAATATCTGTTTTCTATCAAAAGTTATGGCCAATTAACTGGAAAATGAAAACACAACTGCCTTGTGGAACAAAAAGTGGATTTGCTTAAGTCCAAACTGATCTATGAGACTGTTCTGAGTCCCAATTTTCACTTTTTAAAAAGCCTGGGTGTGACGTCACTTCCAGAGACAACATTTTGAGCTTTGTACCGGGCAACACAATCAATAGCTATGCCACTGGCAAGAATATAAGGGGCTGCAGGAAGGAATGTGCGAAGTCCATCAAACAGTTAAGCAGGGGCTTTGACTGATTTTAGGGATCCTTCCTGGAAGACCTCAGAAAGACCCCAGGGAAATGAGATATGGAGATAATATTAACCTACCAAGTTAAAAACAAGGGGTTCCTGGAAGGAATTAAAACAGTTAATGATATATTTGCTAATAAAAAGCAACGGTGAGCAAACAAGGTAAGGATGTGCTGCGTGGAGCTTTGAGAAGCTGGTGAAAGAGATGGTGGCACTCAGGCTTTGGCGGCAGCTGCCCACTTGTGTCCTCCTCTTGCAGTATAAGACTTTGAAGACCCAGCACTGGTGTCTTTGTTTCTCTCCTTCCGCCCTCCCGCAGCATCCTGGCCTCCTGGTCCCTGCGCTTCCTCCCCCAGCAGAAGTGGTGGGGCAGAGGTGGTAGCGTAGCTGGAGGGGGCGGACGCTCAGCGCGGCGGGGAAGCTCAGCACGGCTCCGTTTTGCTCCCCCGCCGGGAACGGCTCCGAAGGGAGGGACCGCTTGCCTGCCCCAGTGCTCCACCCCCCTCCAGCTACGCCACTGGGCCCAACAACAGCCCTGAGAAGTGCTGCTGCGGAGCGGGCTGGGCCGGGCCGGGCCAGGCAGGCTGCTCTGGGGGCTGGAGAGGGGGACGGGGTGGGGCCCGCGTGGCAACTGAGGTCCCCTCACAGGGGCGCTTGGCCTTGCGGCTCCAGCAGCCCCACGGGGCGGGCTGAGGGGCGGTGCTGCCCCCCTCTGTGCACAGAGCCGAGCTGCCTCCTGGGGGCGAGGCCCGCTGACCCCAGCGGGAGCTGCCTCAGAGCAGACATCCGGGGCAGCCGCCTGGCTCCGCAGCCCCGCTCAGGCCCCTCCCTCAGGCGCTCGGAGACGCCTTCGCCCAGTGGCGGCGACCCGAGCCGGGAAGCGCCTCCCGGAAGCCCCGAACGGGCCCGCGACCGAGACGCGCATGCGCGGCAGCCTGCGGGGGCGGGCGGCTGGGCGGGCTCTCGGCCGCGCGCGCGCGCCGGAGAGAGGGGGCGGGCCTGTCCGCGCGCTTCCACGTGGTCCCGCGTGCGCTGAGCCCGGAAGGTGAAAGGTGCGTGTCCGGCGGGTCGCTTCAGGTCAGGGGTCCTCTCCTCCCCCCGCGCCCCGTTTCCCTGGTGACGGCAGGCGCCTCCGGGAAGGCCGCAGGCAGCCCTTCCCCGCGGAACTCCCAGGGTCTCCTGCCGGGCGCCCCCGCCCCGCGCCGACCCCGCCCCTAGGCACGTCGCCTCAGAAGTCCCATTGTGGTCACTGGGCTTACTCCCAGGTAAGTGTGCACAGGACTGCTGTCAAACCTGAGCAGGTCTACTCAGCAGTAAGCCCCATTGACTGCAATGGGGCTTACTCCCAGGTAAGTGTGGACAGGACTGCAGCCTTAGTCCAATCCTGTGCAGGTCTACTCAGAAGTAAGCCCCATTGCAGTCAGTGGGACAGCCTTTGAGCAAAAGCCTGTGCAGGTCTACTCAGAAGTAAGTCCCCTTAGAGTCAATGGGGCTTACTCCCAGGTCGGGGCAGCCGCAGTCAGGGAGCAGCGCATGAGGGGCCTCTTCCCTTCCCAGCTTGCTGCCTGCAGTGACTGCTGCACTTGGGCCTTGGGGGAATGAGCAGCCTGGTCTCTGGTCCCAGCACTCCTGTGGCTGCTGTCATCCCCTTTCACAGCCAGCAGAGCACAAAGCGCTTCCTTTCCTCTCTCTGGAGGCCACCACCAGTCAGAGTTGGCAGCTGACCAAGTCCTGGGAGGAGGAGGCAGGCTTCAAAGAGGAACAAAATCATGCAGCGGACTGAGAGAGCGGATGGGGGACAGCACCAGAACCACTGAAACATCCACTGAAATTGAGTGCCGGGAGAGTTGGGACAGACAAAAGAATAGATTTCTTCATCAAGCATGTAATTTGTTTGCGGAACTCCTTGCCACATGATGTGATGGCAGCTGGCCATGAAAGGGGATTTATGGAGGGAAAGTCCATCACAGGGTACAAGCCATGATGCAGGGATGTGTGGGTTGAGTGTGCTAGAGCACCTCACACAGCGGCCATGCTTTTTGAAGGACTCCAGTGGGGAGGCCCCTCCTTCACCTGTCTGCCCACCCACCACCACGTGTCCCTGCCATGTTTTTACATGCAACCTCCTGATTTTAGAAGTAGGCTCCTTCTGAATGCCAGATGCAAGGGTGGACACCAGGATGCAGGTCTCTCATTGTCTTGTGTGCTCCCTGAGGCATCTGGTGGACCACTGTGGGATACAGGAAGCTGGACTAGATGGGTCTATGGCCAGATCCAGCGGGTCTCTTCTTATGTTCTTAAGCTTCTCTCTGTCTGGTTTCTTTGCACCACATGGTTTTTTATAGGCATCTGCTGTGCTTCATTTAGTTTGACTTTTATGGGGAACTAGTAGAATATAGTGCCTAAACATGTGAAGCATTGGCAAGCTGCTTTCCCTCAGCATTGACCTCTCATTTGCAAATATGGGGGTGAGAATATTGATTTGCCTTTATAGGCTCGTACAGATTACTGAGTTGTCTGTAAACGCACTCAAAGATACTGCCTCAGTACTAGAAGTGGGTCATAGAATGGAACTGATTGGTGAGAGATGCAGGATTGACAAATGGATGTGCTTCTTCATACAAGGTGTAATTTGCTGGTGGAATTCATTACCACAAGATGTGTTGATGACCACTGCTAGGATGGCTTTAAAAGGGAATTAGGCAAAGTGATAGAGGTCAAGTTATTATTGTTAGTCATGATGACTGTGTACTACCTCTGGGTTCAGCAGCAGTCTTCAGCTATTTCCCTTGCAGTACCAGTTGCAGGGGAGTAATGATGGAAGATACATGTGGCTTCCCAGTGCTTGTGGGCTTCCCAGAGGAACTGGTGGGTTACCGTGGAGAATGGGTGGTAGACTAGATGACCTTTGACCTGATCCAGCAGAGCTTTTCTTATGCTCTGAATACTGAGTGGTTTGAGAGAGATTTTGTGGTTTGAGAGAGATGAAACTCATGTTTTAAACAGAAATTGATATAGGGTCTTCCTCTACGGGGAAGCCAGACTGACCATCCACAATACTTGTGTTTGATGATATAGCCCCACGTGAAATGGCATGTGTCTGAACTGTTTTCTTGTCAATATGGCAGATGGCTGAAAATGGAAGAAGAGATGGAGATCTGGAGGGAGAAGAAAGTAGTCAAGCTCTTGCTAAGGAAGGCAGATCAAGAGGAAAGAAGCGGTCTTCAGCCTCAGAAGGCATCCTGCAGCCAGTGAAGCTGTGCAAGGCTGATCTGTACAAACCACCCACCAATGAAGAACTGAGCCAGCTTAAGGAGACAGAGAACCTCTTCCATTCCAACATCTTGCGCTTGCAGGTCAGGTGGGGTTGGTGAAGCTATCTTAGCAGAGTGTGTGTGTTTCTTCTGGTCCGATTTATATAACTAAAGCAGAATCCTGCATGTGTTGTCTCTTCCCATCCACACCCAGTCAAGCTATATATCTGATTTTGCCAGAAGCAGGGAATGGATGTGAATAAGTAGTGGTGGGCTCCTTCTTGCAATGTTGTTCACGTGTATTGCTAAACTGCTTCTTTTTTGGCATTTCTGAGATCTGCACTTACCTTTGCTGGCATTTGCTCCTGCTCCCCAGAATTCACCTTTTTTTTTCCAGTTGTCCCACACTTCTGTTATATTCATGCATAAATGGAAAGCTCCAAGTCCTCACTTTGAGAGTTCTCAGTTTATTCTTCTCTCTGTTTTCACTCTCTTTCTTTCATAAATTCTTCTCACCCCAATTCCTTCTCTTTATCATTTGTTACACTGCTCAATATATGCTTGCCACCTCATTTTTTGAGTTCCTCTTTGTCAGAAATTGCTGTGATGTCTTCATTGTATCAGTTGGCACACCCCTTTTTTTCTCCAGAATTCTTCATTCTCTTCCTACTCCTTTTCTCCCGCATACTGATATTTTCTAGCAAAACCTTTCCTGGCCCATTCTAACCTCATCTTAACTCATCAGTCTCTTGCACTGTTTTACTGAAAGCAAATCATAAGTTCTCAGGGCTTGTCCCATATTATTTGGTACTCTGTGTGTGTAGTATGTTTTTTTGGTGGCAAGGTAGCAGCAGAAAATATGGATTTTTATTATGTTTTGTGTTCTTCTCCCCCTATAGATAGAGGAGCTTTTGAAGGAGGTGACACTCAAAGAGAAGAGAAAACAGAAAATTGACTCCTTTCTCCATGAAATTAATACTTTGCTGAAGACAATCCCAGAGACCCCAGAAAGAGATGTATGTGTAAAATGTGTGCTGTTTAATTCATCAGGCTTTGGTGGCAAGTGGTAGTGTTCCCAGGGCTTTCTCCTGTGACCACAATATTAGGGAAGCACAAACTTCAACAGAATAGCATTCTGTATTTCCAAAGTAGATTGAAATACTAATTTCATAGCCAGCTTGTCTGGTTGAGGTTGTTGGTAAATCTGGGATAACAGCATGGTCTTCAGACTGTGCCACATAGATCACTGATCTGGCAGTACTGCTGTTCAGATCATTCCTTGTGAAAGGCAGGAAGTGTAGTAACTCCTTATATGGCTAGTGGTATGTGAAAATTGAAGTTGCTTTATTGTGAACCAGGCCGTTGTACCATTTAGCCCAGTGTTGTCTAATGGCTACCACAGCTACCACAGCCCAGTGTTGTCTAATGCCTACCACAGCTTCCCTTTACTGGGGCCTGAGCCAGCAGCCTTCACCATGTCAACTGATGCTCTTTCTTTGAGCTGTGGCCCCATCCTGAGTTGTTGCCCTTCCACCTCTTCTTTGTTCCAGATCACTGACCAGTCCTGGCTACCAGCAGGGGTGAAAGTGCCATTCCTGCAGGTGCCCTTCAATGTAAAAGGCAAATTCCACTTCCTGCCTCCTGTGGAGGTGAAGATTGTGGGGAGTTACCTATTGGGGACCTGCATTAAGCCAGAGGTGAACGTGGATGTGGCCCTGATCATGCCCAAGGTGAGTGGTGCTTGCATCAGCTAGTGGGGGCTTTTTAATTATACTGCCTTTGGAACATACATAGGGCCTCAAGTACTCTTGCTGTCCTTATAGCAACCATTTAAGGATGGTCAGTGTTATCCCTGTACAGTAGACAGGAAATCTAAAACAGAGAGTGAGTGGATTGGCTAAAGTGACTGAGAGCCCAATCCTATGCATGTCTACTCATAAGTAAGTCTCATTATCAATCAATCAATCAACAGTATTTATATACCGCTTTTCAACTAAAAGTTTACAGAGAAAAATCAAATAACTAAATGGCTCCCTGTCCCAAAAGGGCTCACAATCTAAAAAGATGCAAAGGAATACCAGCAGACAGCCACTAGAACAGACAGTGCTGGGGTGAGGTGGGCCAGTTACTCTCCCCCTGCTAAAAAGAGGAGCACCCACTTGAAAAAGTGCCTCTTACCCAATTAGCAGGGGTTATTATAGTCAATGGGGCTTACTCTCAGGTAAGTGTGGATAGGATAGCCTGAGTGAGTTTGTGGCAGAGATGAAATTTGAACCAGAGACTTCCTGAGACATTGCTTGCTCACTTTGGTGCTAACCTACACTATCATTTATTCATCCATTCAAAATGCTTTTGTTATGCTGGTTGTACAACTTGAGGTGGCTATCGGCTGTTGTAATAAAGTAGATTTCTATAATCATCAATATCTCAGTTTTAAGAGCCCTAAATGCTTGTTTAAAACTGTGATACTGTACACATTTACCTGGAAATGTCCTATTGAACATGCTGGGATGTGTTTTTGAGTAGATGTGCCTTGGATTGTGCATTAATTTATTTAACATTTAAGTGGCAGAATAAAAAGCACTGTGACAAAAAAAACCCGGATGATCATCAGTAGATACAATCACCCAAATTTATTTTTCAAAAGTGAATAGCAAAGCATCTGGAGTCTCCACAAGGTGGGGAAGCTGATTTCCCGGCCTGCTGTGGCTTTTGTGGGCCTACCTAGTACAGAAAAGATCCAGAGATCTTTGGATCTGTTTTGCACAAAATGACTGATGAATTATTACTGGTGCCCAGGAAGGGTTCTAAAAAGATTCCGTTAAAGAGGGAATATTTTATAGATTATCTCTTGATTGTCAGGACATCTTTCAAGACAAGGATGCCCTGAACCAGCGCTACCACCGCAAGAGGGCCCTTTATTTGACCCACATTGCCTACCACCTGGCCCAGGAGAAGCTTTTTGGAAGCATCCAGTTTGCCTATGCAAATAGCAGCCATCTCAAGCCGGTTGTGCTCCTGCAACCACAAGGTAAGGGTGGCTGTTCCATGCTGGCTCCAGTCACTTGCTTTCCTTAAGGGTTTATGGTTTATGGAAACCTTGGCTGTGGCATTTCTATATCTGTATAGCTCTGATTCACTACTGTGGAAAACTTGCTGCTCTTCTGCTCCAAGACTTTTTAGAGGGTTTGCTGTTTCTTCTCTCACTGTCTTTTTATTGTTCTTTTTATTTAATCTATTGTGAGCTGCTTCAGAAGTTTTTCAGCACTGAATTAATATTGGAAGTGGGTGATGGGGATGAGGGGAAGCCCCAGACTCTAAGGTGGGGTGGGGTGGTTCTTCTGTCTATAAAATAGAATTTGTGATGGGAGAAGCTGTGGAGTATCGGGCTGAGTTATAGGGTTGGTTTAAGAGGAGAGAGAACTCTAAAAGCCACAAAAAGGGCAGGGTTAATGCCTTTACTAGGATCAACTAAATGTCACAAAATAGTGACAACGTTTGGGTTCTCCAGAACTCTTATTTAGGTGAAGAAGAACAGGGGGTGGAATAGACAAAGTTGGCCATCATGAAAAAGCTTCAAAGACAGCAATTTGTAAGTCTTAAGATGGAATTATTAACACACATGTTCTGGAGACAGACTAGTGCAGATTTGCATGTGTCCCCAAGCATGCTTGTTCAGGGATCCTGTAGTCTTTGGTCATAAATGTGCATTCCACAGACTGTGCAGAAGGTGAATTGGAGGTGACTTGGAGTCCACTTGGTTGCAAACAGTAAATTTATTGAGAAAAGTGAATAGAACGACAAAGAGCAGTGGTATCTGGGACTTGAATTCAAGTACTTCCTTTTTTGGTTTAGAGAAAGCGACTAACTGTGGAGTTCATAATGGGCAAGGAGCCCTGAAAAAGGCAAGCTGGATTTCAGATTCAGCAAGGGAGCTGCACCTGTTGCAGCAGCAGCTGTCAGGATGGGGCTGGAGGGTTTTAGAGTGGGGCTCCACCTTGTGGATTCTCAGTTAGGCTCTGCTGCATTGAATCATGGAAAACTAGAATTAGAAGGTGCCTTGGAGGTCATCTAGTTCAATCTACATCACTTGCTCAGTACAGGTGACTCCAGCATCCCTTACAGGTGGTCATCCAGCCTTTGCTTGAAATCCTTCAGTGAGAGAGGGCCCACAGCTGTAGAAGGCAGGCTGTTCCAGTGCCAGGAGCCCTTGTAATTAAGGAAGAATTTCCTAAACTTCCCTGTAATAGCCTAAAGTAAGAACAGCCTAAACTTTCCTGTAATTTCAACCCATTTGTTCCAGTCCTGCCTTTAGAAACTATCGAAAGCAAGTTCACTCTTGACCCGAGCTGACGTGTGTAAGCGAAGCAGATCAAATTGGCTGTAGCCTGGGGACCATGGTTTCATCATAGTTGTCTACCATTGTATAGTTTTTTGCCAACCTCTGTAGTGGCTGCTTATCCCCTTTTTTGTCCTCCACTCCTGATGCACTGTTGACTCCCAACATAAAACAAAATGAAAAGTTTGCTAGGTGGGTGGGTGCATGTGTGATTTGAATGGGGTTGAGGAGGGGGGTGGCTTTTAGAGAGTGTCATAATGACTTTCCTTGGTTCCTTTGTCTTTGATTCCGTTTTACTTGATTGCTTTTTCGTTCCTTCTGGGGGCTCACAGGGAAAGATGCGAAAATGGTGACAGTTCGCCTGTATGCCTGCCCTCCCCAAGGGATCTTTAAGCCCAGCCGCTTGTGTCCCAGCAAGAACAATGTCCGCACTGCTTGGTTCATGGAGAAGGACTCGCCTGTAGCAGGTGTGCTTAGAGAGTGTGAAGGGGGCACTGGAGGGCTTTGGGGCAGGCATTGTGCTTTTTGGTTTTAAGTCAGTGGGTTCCTGTCCAAGTATTGAAGAGGGTATGACTAGGCAGGCTGAGTCAGGGGAATTTACATTATTATTATTATTATTATTATTATTATTATTATATAATAATAATAATAATAATAACAGTAGTTATATACCTCTTTTCAACAAGAAGTTCACAAAGCAGTTTACAGAGAAAAATCAAATAACTAATGGCTCCCTGTCCCAAAAGGGCTCACAATCTAAAGAGATGCAAAAGACCAGCAGGCAGCCACTAGAAAAGACACTGCTGGGGTGAGGCGGACCAGTTACTCTCCCCCTGCTAAAAAAAGAGGAGCACCCACTTGAAAACGTGCTCCTTACTCAGTTAGCAGAGGTTTACATCCCAGCTTTTGGCCACCAAGGAGGCACAGAACAGAATCAATATATCAGAATTATTTTTAAGACTGATATAGAACAGCAAAGAAAACAGTTCAGCTGGTCATCAGCTTGGTAAAAATATCTTGCCAGAAAACTCAGTGAGGGGGCCAAACACGCCTCTTGGAGCAGGGAGTTCCATAGCCTGGGGGCCTTAACTGGGCATCGCCTGTGTTCTGTGCATACCATTTTCAGAGTTTTCTTTATATTTTATATTGTGCGTATATCAATATGCCTACAATATGTAGTACATAGTAGTACTTCTAATGTGTAAAACGAGGTTGGGTTATGCATAGCAGTTTGTGTGAGTGCGCACAAGTGCTAAGAGCATTTTTAAAATTTTGTTTTAGGAATTACAATGGTTGCTCTTTGTTTTGTTTTTGGAACAGGGCAGTTAGCCAGAGGGCCTCCATTTTAGGCTTGGATGGTGTTGGAACTCGGCTTGAGTGTTGGGTTGTGCTGCTTTTTGTGGCCGACGGGGGGGGGGGGGGCTGCAGCCAGAGAAATGGGGGTGGCTGCTCTTGATGACACTTTTTGAGATGTTTCTTGTGTGTTCCTTTTCTAGGAGAGTCTGAGCCGCCAACCCCCCACTACAACAACTCCGTTTTGTGGGACCTGGTGTTGGAATCCCACCTGCACTTCCTCTCTAGGGCAGCCAGTGACTTTCAAGGCATGCAGGATGGAGTGTGTCTCCTCAAAGTTTGGCTGCACCAGCGGGAGCTTGATAAGGTAATTGGCCTCAAGGGCCTGAAGCCACTGTGCTCTCTAATCCCAGAAGAAGTTCTGATAAGACTAGTAGCTTTGTCATCCCAGAGAATGTTTGGGTCACTTTATAGTTTGGTGCTGGTGTGCTAAATTATACTTTAATCATATTCTAGCATGATGATTGCAAACCTTGGGCTTGCGTTGTCTCTTCTTCCTCTAGTGTACACGGGGAGGAAGTTTTCTACATTTGTCGGTGATCTAGTAAGTCAAGATGTGTCATGATATCTAAACCAAGCAATCCTGGCTTGTCCTAACTATGCTTTGTGAACAAACCACGATGGGAAATATCTGATGAAAGTGCAGGTGCCAGAGGAAAGGCCGCAAGAGATTTTTCCTAGTTTTTGAATGACACGTTATTCTTGTGTGTCATTCTCCTCACCTCTCTTTGGTTAGTGGAGGCATTTTATTGTTTAGAAACAAGTGTATATATGCCAGGTGGCTTAATTTGCATAGTTTGTTGCACAGTGCACCATACAGATTTTAAAAAATGTTTCGCGCATACATAATACTGTCTCAGGGCTGGCTGTGTGCTACAGTTGTACAGGGGTGCAGATGAAGCACAGACTATGGTTTGGGATGGAGAATTCAGCTTCTTAAAAATCTCAATTTTTTGGTAAGAAATATTTTGAAAAGCAAATTTCTAGACATTGTTGTCTAGGACAGGGGTCTCAACTTTTTGGCTGAAGGGCCACATCAAATATCTGGCACAGGGTTGAGGGCCGGAAAAAAAAATTAAATATAACATTTAAATAAATACATTAGAGATGGGATGAATGAATAAATGAATGGGCTCAAATGTCCAGGATTTCTCCAAGCACGAACACAGCCCAAGAAATAAAGCACACACTTAAATGGACCCTCATTCCACCACCCTAAAAGCACAACTCTGATTGTGTTGGTCAGCTGGTCCTGATGCTCTCAGGGGATCAGAGGCTGGCCGCGGACTGGACAGAGGCTCACTGCGGGCCGCATCTGGCCCCCAGGCCGGGATTGGAGACTCCTGGTCTAGAACCATACAGTGGTTCCATGCAGTGGCTTGCATTTGGCACTGCAGGATGAATCTTGGAAGCCTGAGAGATGAGTGAATTGCATTTCTAGTGGGTGGGGGCAAAGCTTACATGCTCTCATTATTTCCTTCCCCTCCCCATGGCTACTAGAAGGAAATAGTAAAGAATGCAACAAAAGTTCAGACTCATACCCTGTGCTTCATTTTATGTAGACTATAAAATTTAATTTTTTCAGACATAATTTTGTGTGTGTGAGAGAGACATTGAGAGAGAGAGAGAGCAGTGAGGGTGCAACCATTTAGAATGTTCAGAGTTATGAACATTGCTGAAGAGTTATATCTTGCTGTTGGTTTGCTTGGATAACCTGGGAAGCTTCAGGTTATCCACCCAAACCAACAGCAAGACATAATTCTTCAGCAATGATTGTGATACAAGCAAGGTTGATCATGGAGCATAGAAATCTATATCTCAATACAATATTCATCTAGTGAATATTTTTTAAAAACTTATTCCACGCTTCTTGGGCTACTAGGCAACTTACAACAGGTAAAACGAAAAGCAATTTAAAACAATTAAATGAGCATGGCAGTAAAGACATAGTAGGATAAAACTCGAAAGCAGTAGTTCTCCTGTTCCTTCCCATCCTTTCTAGGGTCTGGGATGCTTCAATGGCTTTCTGGCTTCCATGCTGGTGGCATATCTCTTGGCCAAGCACAAGATCAACAAAGTGATGAGTGGCTATCAGGTGTTGAGAAGTGTCCTTCAGTTCTTGGGTAAGCAAGGTTTGCTTTGACTTTGAAGTAGGACATGTACAGACCAGAAATTGTCCTTCCTTGCAGATGTATGCGTCTTTTTACCCATTCAGGAAGCCTAAGTGGTAGAATCTTTCCTGGGATGTACCCATTACAAGTAGCATTTTTGATTGCTTCCCTTCATGAGAAACTGCCTGGATGCAGCAAACTAGTACCTCAAAGAGAACCACCTCCTCCATAGTGCTTGTTTTCTAGATAATTTGTTTTTCTTGAAGAGACAACATGTAAAAATATTTTTTTCACCTGCAGGAATGCATCCTGGGGAATGTGAAATACCTTGCAGTTTTGTTGAATTTACAATTAAGCTCAGAGTCTCCTCAGACTGTATTGTTTACTTTGCTGACTGATAGTGATTATCCAGGGTCTTGGTCAGGGGTCTTTCCCAACCCTACCTGGATATCTTGGCCATGTGTGAACCGGGAGAACATTCTAGATGCAAAACAGGTGCTTCCTGCTGAACCTTCACCTTTATCCCCTGCCCTTCTTAGCTTCCTGTTGGA